>NC_000068.7:17949000-18294500 GCF_000001635.26 Mus musculus | reverse complement strand
ATAAGAAGGCAGAGTGACAGCTTTCATGCAGAGCTATTCTCAGTAGTGCTGAGATCTGAAACTGAGGAAATAACACAAAACTGTGCTTTGTAAGGCACAGTAACATAATTCCTACACTAGATACTTGGTTCAGTCAGTATGCTTTTCTGCTGCCTGTACAATATTATGATTGATGATGGGAGACATCACACAGTGAAAGTGGATCAGACAGGAAACCCTCCTTTCCATATGTGAAAAGTTTACTTAAACGTACACCCAAGCACATTTTGGACTTAGTTCTCCAGGAGAGAAACGTTACAGAGAAGTTTTGTTCAGGGTCCTTTGTTCATTTTGTCATTGGAACACAGAGGAAAGACTAAGTGGAAAATAAGTGCATTGTTGTAAAAGGAGGTTACAGGGAACATATTGTCAAAGCAAACTTATCCTATGTTAATTTACTTGTAACTTCTTTTTAAGGATGCTGGGCAGTTTTATGCAAAATATAAGGAGACAAAATTGAAGGAAAAAGAAGACGCACTGGCTAGAATTGAAATTGAAACCCTTCAAAGTGAGTTCTAAGAGTTGCTTTACTTTATTATCAATGTCGTATAAAATTAAATTCTAATTTTCCTTTAACACAAGTTGAATTTTCTGTGTTTTCTTTGCCATTTTCCAACGGACTCACTTGTCCTTTATTATACATAGGAAATACTATTACTGAGCCATACAAAGTCAAGTGTCAAGAGAGATGAGCCAACCTGGAGTCACAAACCTTCAAATGCGGGGCCATTCAGAATCCCCAAAGACCAATTCTCTTTCAGGACTAAAATTATAAGTAATATTTAGTGCCAATAATAATCAACTATTATGTGTTAATAGTACTATAGCAGTGGACAAACCTGGAAAAAAAGCCTAGGTTTTGTTTTGGATGCCTTTGTTTCTTTTGTAACATTGTGATGAAATATAAACAGCCCTGAATAAATTATCAGTCTATTGAAAAGAAGTCAGGAATGGGGACTCCTTTAACCCCAGTGCCCCAAAAGCTGAGACGGAAGATATGGTCCTTGATGGCCATGGGTTACATGTTGACTACCAGGCCAGCAAGAGCTACCCAGCAAGATCTTAAAGAAATAAAAACAGAGCTGAAGAAGAGATGGCTCGGGGGTGAGAGCATAGCTGATCTTACAGAGGACCTGAGTTCAGTTCCCAGCACCCACATGGCAGCTCCCAGCTGTCTGTTCCAAGCTCATATGTCCTACTCCACAGGATCTGCTGCCCTGCTCTGTCTTCCGTTAGCACCGTGTACACAGTGGTGCACAGCTACTCATTGCAAGCAAAGCACCTATACACATAAAATAAAAGTAAACAAGTCTTAACATTTTACAAAACAAAAAAGAAAATACAGGAATGTTCTATGGAACACGATCCTTTCATTGACTTTGTTTCATGTACATCTTTCCCAGTTGTACACTGTATGCACATACTGGTTATTTTATTCACAACATTTACTACTGCTTAGCAAAAATGTATTAATTTTATGTCTAGTTTCTCCCAGTAAATATAAACTCTATGAATGTTAGGACTTTATTTCGTGCACTGATGTGTCATTAAGATACACTCATTTTCAGGGGCAGCTTTTCTGTCTGTCACAATTCTCTGAGTGTCTGGGCCACTTTAGAATAGGAACTGTTCGTTTCTCACGTTGTATCTGCAGCAGTGAACAATGTCCTAGCACATGGTAAATGCTCAGTAAGAAAATGATAAGGACTGTATGTAATCTACAAATATCAGTGAACGCCAGTGCGTGTCTGCCTATACAGTACCCCACCTCCGGGGGCATGTAATTCAATTACGACACTTCTAACAACTACAAAATGATACTTACATCTGTCTAATTATTTAAGTACAGGCCTATAAGAAGGGAAGAATCACGGTGACAGAGGAATGTGTGTGAAGGTTTGCTGAATGTATACGTTGGGCAGTCAGTGTATGCAAATGAAACTCTAGGTGTAATTTTCATAAAATGGTTACTTTTAAGTTAAGTTTGTACATTAACGTTTTTAAGCCTTCTAAGTGAATCAGAAGGAAAATGAACCTTTAAGAAAATACGGAAAATCTTAAAAGTAACCCCAAATTTACCTATGAAGGGAACAGGAGTTCACTACATTTCACTGCTTTCATAGCTTGTCAGTTTAATCTAATTTTTATAAGAATCAACTTACTGATAAAATTTTGGAGTATGTACTAGAATTATCTAATAATAGCAGATTAAGAATATATACTGCCCGAATGAAAAAATGGGGAGATGTTTATCACAGTGTAAAATTTACGTTGCATATTTGTAACTATTTTTTGGAACATGTTTAAAATTTTCAGACTTAAAAATTACTTTTTCTTATTTTATTACTTTTTAAAAAATCATGTAAAGAAATAGAAAATTTTAAATAGACAGACATCTGGAAGTTGTCTTTTTTTTTTTTTTTTTTTTTTTTTTTTTTTTTTTTAGTAAGACATGTGATAAACAGCCTTGTAAAACACATGGCAGTCCGTCACTAGCCCATACTCGCTCACAAGAGGCCAGCATGATGAACCCATCTGATGTTTTAATATCAATGGTGTTTTAGAAAAGGTGATAGAATCATTGTTGGGAGCAGTAAAGAGCAGTTGCTTTCACTGTTAGCAGAGTCAGAGTCATGTGTTTTTAAATGTAAACTCTAATGGTTACATGCAAAGAATTTTTTAATTTGTTATAATTATAGTTTTTGCATTGTATAGCTTAAAATTCATATAAAATGGCTCAGGTCCCCCAATGCGTGTTTTATATTTTATCTTCCATTTTCTTAATTTTAAAGACCACCATTTGAATTCTGTTTTCATGAAAATATTTTGATCTACTTGATTAAGTGCAACAGGTATATATTAGCAACAGTTATTTTATGCTGCCAGTTTTTTAAGGCCTAAGTGCTTACCTGCCCTCAAGCCTGTCTGTCCACCTTACTGCGTAGATTGTATGCGCAGCTGAACCAGAATTAACTTAGAGGGAAGCTCTGATGCTCTTGTTAAATTTAATTGCAGAGGAAGAAGTCTAAAACGAGTAAATTTTTTATTTAATTTTTTGAGAATTTCACATGAGTAATGTATTAACATCATTTCTTTCTCTCCTTGTTCCCCTCCAACTCCTGCATCTCCTTCACTCCTTCTCAAATTCATGACCTCACTTCTTTAGTTATTATTGATAGGTCATATTCCTATGACTGTATTTCATGTCTATGAGTTACAATGGCTGTGGGCAACGATGGGGATTCTGACCTGGAACCCAGATCCTCTGGAAGCCGCCGGTGCTTTTCACATCTGACCCATCTCTAGCTCCCCACATCCAGACTTATTTTATTAGGATTTATTGTTATTTTATATGAGTGGGTGTTTTTGCCTGCCTACATGTATGTATGTGCACCATGTACATGCAGTGCCTTATGGGGGTCAGAAGTGGGCATCAGAACTTTTAGAACTGAAATTATATACTGTTGTGTTTTCCTGCATGGGTGCTAGAAATCAAATCTAGCTTCTCTGTGAGAGCAACAGGTGTTTTTAACCACTAAGCAATTGCTCTACTCCCAGAAAGATACTTGTTTTTAAGAAATTACCCTCGGGCTAGAGAGATGGCTCAGCGGTTAAGAGCACTGACTGTTCTTCTGAAGGTCCTGAGTTCAAATCCCAGCAACTACATGGTGGCTCACAACCATCCATAATAAGATCTGATGCCCTCTTCTGGGTGTCTGAAGACAGCTACAGTGTACTTACATATAATTAAGAAAAGAAAAAGAAATTACCCTCATCATACTTGTTTATTTGAAATAGCATGTTAGTAACACATAGCATGGTCTGCTCACTCATTCTCTTGCTTCTCTCTGGGCAGAGAGTATAGTCCAAGTACATAGCTGTGAGGCCCATTAGCATTCAGGTTCTATGGTTTTGTTTCTTTGTGGGATGGAGGCCTTGCTATGTCACTCTCACTGGCCTGGAACTCACTGTGGGGACCAGACTGGCTCTAATTCACAGGTTTGTCTTCACTGCCTTCTCAGTGTTGGGAACCACTATATGCCTGACTTCCAGGACTGTTTTCATTTTTGTTTTGTTTTATAAGAAAATTCCTCTTCTGTTGAATTGGATTTGAACCTTTGTCTTATATCAATTACCTGTGTGTATGCAGAGTTATTCCTTCTAACTAGTATTCTTTTTTTCTCTTGTCTGTATATTTTTCCCTTTGCCATGATTATGTCTTCATTGTGTGGCCATAGAAGTTTTTCAATTGTGTCAAGTGATTCTTGGCACTTTTTTTTTCAAAAATATATTAGCTCTTTTAGTACATTTGCCTTTTAATGTAAAGTTAAGATATTTTGTAGCTGAGGAAGAGGATGTGTGTGATGTGCAAGTGGGAGCTGGTGTTTCTGCTTATCATGTGGGGTAAGAATGCCAGCAGTTCCTCACTGGTACCCACTAGTATTATATGAGGATGACACTACCTACTACTACTCAAACCTCTGATTCTCGGCTTAGTTTCCTCTTAAGCTGGCCTTTCAGGGAAGGTAGACGCCTCAATACTAGCCACCTGGGCAGGAAGTACAGATTTTCATGAACCAGACGGATGACCTGGGACCCAAATCTACCTCTCTGCCTTTTCCTGTGCCGCCCTGGGGAAGGATGGTGCTCTGTTACTGTTTGACAGTGTCTTCCTATCTACCTTTTGGATGTGGGGGAAGTGAATGTGGCTATAGTTTGGTTTGGTTTGGCTTGGTTTAGTGTGTCTTGCTTTCGTGAAACAGAGTTGTGGTTGTCTGATCATCAGAAAATCTCTGGGTCTGCTAGAAAAACATTTGTTTAGAGTGCTGTGATCTCCTGTATGCTGGTAAAGTATGATTTATAGTCAGAGAGCTCAAATCATTATTAATAAATATGCAGTAAAAACACCTTCAGAAAATAATTGATCACAGAACTAATTCATAAGATTTTTCTTTTTAAATCCCACTCTGTAGTAAATAAACTTCTTTTGTTGGAAATTTTGTTAGTTTTGTGTTGAACCCAAGGCCTCGTATATTTTAGGCAACTGCTTTGTCACTTACCTACATCTTCTGTCACAAAATACATTTTTTTCTTTTTATTTCTCTTGAGCTCCAAACTCCTTTTTGTTTAGATGGTACACTAAATTGAAGGACTCTCTTAAGATGTTAATGTATTAATAATTCTTTTGATAATTTTACTAAATAAATTTTTCTTTTGAAAAACCACTATTTCTCTTCATTCACTACATATTTAATGAATCCTAAGTGTAAACTTGGCTGTTTTGGTTTGTTTATTATTTGTTTTATTTTCTTTGAGTTTTTTGTCTGCTTGGTTTATTAGTTAAGTTTAACTTAACTTTCTTTTTTGAAGCTTAATTATCATTAAAGAATAAATGTATTTTAAGTTGAAAATAGATTCTTTTCTCATATGCTATATCTTGATTATAGTTTCCCCTGCTTCCACTCTTCTCATTTTCTTCCCACATCCCCTCCCTCCAGATCTACTTTTTTTCTATCTCTCATTAGAAAAGAACATATCTAAGAGTAACAACCAAACATGACAAAATTAAAATAATAGGAGGAAGTAAAATCTTTCATATTGAAGTTGAACTGGCAACCCAACAGGAGGAAGAGTCCCTACAGCAGGCACAGTCAGGAGTCCCATAGAAATACAAAGCTAATAGCTATGATATATGCAGAGAGGACCTGGTGCAGACCATGTAGGCCCTGGGCTTGCTGTTTAGTCTCTGTGAGCTCCTATGTGCCTTGCTTAGTTGATTGAGAGGGCCTTGTTCTTCAGTGCCCTCCATCCACTCTGGCTCTTAAACATTTTCCACCTTCTCTTCCATGGGATTCCCTGAACTCTGCTGGGAGGGATTTGATGGAGACCTCTCATTTAGACTATCTCCACATAATGTCTGGCTGTGAGTCTCTGCACCTGTCCTATCTGCTGCTGGGATAAGGCAGATCTATGACCACAGTAGAATATCATTAGGAGTCATCTTAGTAGTTTGTTTGTTTTTCTTCTTCTTTTATGACCAGTTGTGTTTGATTTTACGTTGGATCTCTAGACAACCCAGTCTCTGGTTCTTGGTTACCTAAGTGGTGTCAGGGATGGGTTTCTTCTCATAGAGTGGACCTTAAGTCAAATCAACATTGTTAAACATTGTTTGGCTCCTCTCACAAGTTCGGTGCCACCATTACCCTAGCATATTTGGCAGGCAGGACAGATTGTAGGTTTTGTGGCTTCATTGGTGTCCACGTTTCTCTTTCAGTAGCTTTCAGATTTTATGATACTTTTAAAATATTTTATTATTTTTAATAGTATGTATGTATATTCTGTCTGTGAGTAGGTGTGTACATGTGAGTACAGGTACCCACAGAGACCAAAAGTGTCAGATTGCCCCTAAAGCTAGAATTGCAAGCAGTTTGAACAACCACATGGGTTCTGGGAAACAAACTCAAGACCTTTAGAAGAGTTGTTCTTAACTGCTGAGACATCTCTCTAGCCCGGCAATCAAAATGTAATGAAAAGAATCCAGTAAGCTCCTCGCAAGCAGCATCAAGACACTGTATATTTTTATTTAACTCTGAATTTTTCTTAAGACGCCTCACCATGCTGCTAAAAAGAGAAATCTTAGATTTGATTTTTTTGAGTGAAGTATAATTGACGTTATTACATTCAAACTTCTTGTACATGTATCTATACTAATTTTGTAGGTTTTATTGAATTATGGTTATTGGAGGAATACTGAAAGTACTAGGCCAATACGAATCTTTGGGAAACTTATGCATATTTTCTAGACATTTAGTTTTGGAAATACTTACTTTTAAATTAAGATTTTGCCAAGTGCAAAATGTTGGATGGTGCAAACTTGTAAATTATTTTTAAAAGCACAGAATTTATATTTACGAAATTGCTATTTATTGGCTTTAGAAACCTAAATTTACAAGTAGACCTGTGTTGAACAGTCTTTTACACTTTGTTCTTGTTTATAGTTTTGCCATAGAATATGTAAGTACACACACACACACACACATATTTCTTGTTCATATATATCTTACTTGTTTTTTGCTGTGGTATTGTTTCTCTTTTTCATTATTGGTTTTTACTGCACTGCTTCTCTCCTTTATCTCATTCCCTAAATACCTTCATATAGTATTTCAATATTATATAATATGGATTATATAGCATGGAATATGTCTGTATTATACAATATCCAAGATTATATAATGTCTAATTTAATAAAATAATTAAATATGTGTGTAGTTCTGCATAAACATAAGGATATATAGAAGCATAATTTTTCTTGAAAATATGAAATCATGTGCTTTTGCTATTTAAACTCATTGAAAAATTCAGAAATTATCACTGTAGCTGTGCTTCATCAATGACTTTGCATTTCTCTATGTTGATGAATCATCAATAATTATATAGTTACCTCTCTTATGAGGTATTTACTGCTGACTACTATCTCCATAAAAACAGTAAATAGTCTTACACATAAGCACACACATATCTATATGCATGCCCAAAGTAATATTCAAATTCTGTGATGTTCAGAAAACTCTTTAATTTTAATAGATCTTAGACTACTCTCCCATAAGGTTTTAATATAATATTCACACTTTAAAACACATATACACACCCCAGTTTAAAAAGAACCTTTCCTTTGCCAGGAATATATGTTATTAGATCTTTTAAAATTCATACCCACATAATAGGTCTTGGAATTACTTGAATTTTAATTCCTTAAGCCTGAGAGCATAGGCTTCTTTTCTTGTTTCTTGGCCTTGTGAGTTATTCATTTGGATGCCTACTCTTGATCTTTACTTACTTTTTCTGTTGACTTGCCTAGCCTCTTATTTATTTAACCAATTTCTTTCTATAATCTCTTTATCAATTTCCTGTGAGTTGCGGAAACTCTTTCCAAATTTGTTGTTTCTTGGTGTTATCCTGTCTTTTAATTAATTAATTTTGGAATTTGGGATTATGATATAAATTAGGATTTTCTTTTCCTTTAATCGCACATGCAATTTTAAGTTAATTTTTGTAAGATTTTTGGAATTTCATTTTCAAAAATCTATTCTTTTTTTCAGATGAAATTTATTTTTGTATACATTTAGAAGATTGTGTCTGGTTTTCTTTCAAATGAGTATTCAGTCTGGCATCCATTGTTAGATCATTTTCCCTCTGAATGGAAAGATTTTGGATTTTTGTAGGTATTTGATGATTCTATCACATTGACTTTATGATAGCCACATGTACACACAGATGTCGGATGGTAAGAATTTAGGGGTTAGACTAGGGGCGTTTGTTCAGGAAAAGGAGCAGCTTCTCAGAGGTGTCACTGAGGAGAAGGAAGTTCAGTGCCAAGAGGAAGTGGATGCCAGGCGTTCTTTGAAGACTGGCAAGGGAGTGCCATCATCACAGCAGTGTCAAGGGTGCTCCAGTACAAGCTGAGGATCTGGGCTGCTGCCTGTTCATTTCTGCAGCCACCATACTATTTGCATTATTGAGACTATCTTTTTTCCTTTCCTTTTCCTTTTCCTTTTCCTTTTCCTTTTCCTTTTGCTTTTCCTTTCCTTTTCCTTTTCCTTTTTTTTTCTTTTATCTTTTTTCTTCTTTCTTTTTCTATTTCTCAGACAAGTCTCTGTATAGCTCTAATTGAACTCACTGTGTAGACCTTGCTGCCCTTGAACTCACAGAGATCTACCTGCCTCTGACTTCTGAATAATGTGATTAAAAATATGTGCCACTGTGAATACCCTTGGAAATATTTTTGTGCAATGTTTGACCGATACTCCCAGATTAGATTTTCTTTTTAAAATATTGAAAATATAAAGGTATGCAATCTATTGAGAAATACTTTGTCTTTGCAAATGAAAAAATGGACACTCAAATAATTAACTTACTTTTTCAAAACTTTATAGCTAATGTGTAATTAAGGGTATGATTCAAAACTAAGGGTTGTAAAGGTGGCTCAGTGGATAAGACTCTTTCCTGCTTTTTTGGAGGATTCAATCTTTAATTTCCAGCACCCAAGTTGGGCAAGTCTTACTGCTGGCCTATAACACCAGCTTTGGGGTATCTGATGCCCTCTTCTGGTTTGCACTGGCATATACATGGCACACATTCACATAGAAACATATGTATACGCATAGATAAAAATTAATCCTTAAAAAAGTTAATACACGCCGGGCGGTGGTGGCACACACCTTCAATCCCAGCACATGGGAGGCAGAGGCAGGCGGATTTCTGAGTTCGAGGACAGCCTGGTCTACAAAGTGAGTTCCAGGATAGCCAAGGCTACACAGAGAAACCCTGTCTCAAAAAAAAAAAAAAAAAAAAAAAGTTAATACACTAAGTTAAAGCTCTCTCCATTTTGTCAAATGAAACGTTTTAATGAAAGGTACTTTGAAAACTAAGGTATATGCAAACTAATAGTGTGAGTATGTCATAATCACACTGGCAGTGTCTGAGTTTGTTTTAAATAATGCAGTGGTCAGTGAGCAATATTGTATATAACTACTTAGAGCAGAGAAATTCTGTCTTAATAAAATAACACTGTTTATGTGATCTTCAAAGATGGAGTCTACGAATACAATGTTAGAATATTTTAATTTTGTTATTCTGAACAAATCTTAATAACTGATTTTTAAATATTCTTTTTAGAACAGAAGAAAGTTAAAGTTAAAAAACCAAAACCAGAATTTCCTGTGTATATGCCTTTAGAAAATACGTATATTCAGTCTTATGATCATGGAACTTCTATTGAAGAAATTGAGGAGCAAATGGATGACTGGCTGGAAAACAGGAAAAGAACACAGAAAAGACAGGTAATTAAACTTTTAAAAATTGATTTAAGGAGCTGCATGGAGATCAAATCCAGAGTCCAGGCAAGCACAGCTGTTGGGTGTTTGAAGGTTGACTTGTGTGTTTGTTATCATTGTAAAAGTCGGTCCAGCTAAATAGCCCAAGTTAGCTCAAAATCTTAGCCTCTTGCCTCTGTCTCCCACATCTGGGATTGCAGGCTAGCACCATTTCTCTAGTTGTAAGTAAATGTTTAAACTGGTTTTAACTGTCTCATAAGAAACACAAAGTACATTCAGTATTGTTACTCAGTTCAGCGGGCTGTTATAGAGTGAAACTGTTCACCATTGCTAGGATAAAGGACTAGAACACTGGCC
Source organism: Mus musculus (assembly GCF_000001635.26). Lineage (NCBI taxonomy): Eukaryota > Metazoa > Chordata > Mammalia > Rodentia > Muridae > Mus > Mus musculus. The sequence goes on along the minus strand of NC_000068.7, from coordinate 18,284,271 downwards.
AACAAGAGAATGCAGAGGATAAAGGACCACCAAGCCTGATGACTGGTTCCCACAAATCGTCCTTTGTCCTGTGAGGGATTTATCGTTGTAGAATGTTTGAATCTTTTCTGTTCAGTGAAAGTATTGCAGGAGCACTGGCATTAGTTTGTCTTGAAAGATCTGCAAACCTCACAGTGACTCCATCCAGCTTTATTGATTCTCTGAGGAGACCTCCTCACTGTTCTCTTTCATTGCATACTACTGGTCTGTTTAAGTGGCTTTCATCTTCTTGCTTTAAATTTAAAAGGTCATATGTGTCCGGATTTTTGTCTTAGTTCTTCTAGAGCTTCATTTTATTGGAATATAACTTTGTAGACTATTTCTTAATGATCCTCTGGATTTCGGTGATACCTGTTATAATATATTTCTCCCTGACTTTACTGATTTGAGCCTTCTCTTTTTTCCTTTGGTTAGTTTGGCTGAGTTTGTTGCCTTTATCTTTTCCATGAACCAAACTTTTGTTTGATTGGTCCTTTCTATAATTTTAATATCTATTTCATTGAGTTCAGCTCTGATCTTTTTTTTCCTTTCTTTTACTGGTATTAGTTTATTCTGTTTAAGACACATCACTAGATTATTTGTTTGAGAGCATTCTGTTTTAATACATTTGCTGTGTTTGACAGGTTCTTGTACATTGATTTATTTTTTATTTAATTATAGGAATTATAAAATTCCCCTGTTTGCTATAGTAGCTCACTTTCATCCAAAGCATATTGTTCAGGCTCCATGTGTTCACATAATCTCTGTAGTCCTTTTGCTATTGGTATTTAGCCTAATCCATTATGATCAGATAAGATATAATAATTATTTTAGTTTTTAAAAATTATTAAGATTTGCTTTATGTATTGTTTTAGAAAAAGTACCATGTGCTGAAGAGTGTATGAACTTGGAACTGAGTATATTTTGCAGGTGTCTATCAAGTGTACTTTCCTCTGTAGTGTAACATAGCAGATATCTCTAGGTTGTTGGATTTTGTTTGTTTCTTTTGTTCTGTTTTTGGGTTTGAATGGTCACTGGTGAGAGTAAAGTCTAACACTTTGTTGCTTTGGTCAGTTTCCCTTGTATGTCTTGTAGAGTTTATTAAATTGGGAGTTACAAGTTCACTGTTTACAAGTCTGTGGTCATTATATCTGCTTGATGAACATTACCTTAATGAATATGTGGTGCCTTCTTTTGTCTATTCTAATTTTGGCCTAATGTCTGTCCTGCTAAATATTAGTGTAACTAGAGCTTCTGGCTTGAGGGTTGTGCTTGCCTAGAGTATTACTTACCATCATTTCACTTCTAGCTTTTACTGATGAGGCAAGCATCCTGAAGGCAGCACATTCTTGGACCCTTTTTTTTTTTATTAATTTATTTATTTATTATATGTAAGTACACTGTAGCTGTTTTCAGACACTCCAGAAGAGGGCATCAGATTTTTTTGTTACGGATGGTTTCGAGCCATCATGTGGTTGCTGGGATTTGAACTCAGGACCTTTGGAAGAGCAGTCGGCGCTCTTAACCACTGAGCCATCTCTCCAGCTCCCTCTTGGACCCTTTTAAAAATAAAGTCAGCCTGAATCTTTCACTTGGAGAACTAAGACTGTTTATATTTAGAATTCTTGTTTACGGCTTATTGAGTTGATAGTATTTGACTCACCTCTCCTTCGTTCTTCTTTCTTTCTTTTCCATGCTTTTATGATTGCATGTATTCTTCCTCTTCTACTTGGTCTTTTAATGGAGTCTCTGCTATGTTCTGTTCTTTTTCGATTCTTATCACTGCCTGAGGCTTGTAACTAATCAACCATGACTTCAGATCCTGACTCTTGTTTTCTGTTTCATCCAGGCCATGAGTGAGACTTTGAACTATATATGTTTTAATCTCATCTGCTGAGCTTTTTACTTCCAAGATTTTTTTATTCTTTCTCAAAATCTCTATCTCTTTATAGAGTTTCTCACTCATCTTTTGTATTACTTTTGAAAATTCATTCAGCTATTTCCTTGTATATTATTGGCATTCAATAATCTATATAAAATCTACTTCTTTAAGAGCTGACAGAGTCTGAAAGGTTCATGAATGTGGGGTCCACAATGCTGGTGCTTTTCTCCTTGCAGTTGTTACAGGACACCAGCTTTGCCTGGTTGGATCCAATTTGTCAGCTGGGGTCTTTTACTTTCCCTATTCTTTTTTGTTTAATTAATTAATTAATTAATTATTTACATCAAATGCTTCCCCTGCCTTCAGCCCCCACCCCCTCCACAGACACCCTTCCCCATCCTTCCTCTCCTTCTCTAAGAGAATGGGGCCCCCTCAGGTATCCCCTCACTCTGGCCCATCAAGTCTCTGCCAGAATAGGTGCATCCTCTCTCATTGAGGCCAGACAAGGCATCCCTGTTGGAGAATGGATACCACAATCAGGCTGTAGCAGTTCAGTTCCCATGAGTTAGCATTAGCAGCTTGATCCATTCGAAAACATCCTTCACAAATCAGCAACTGTAAATCAATCCAGCAGAAACTGCAAGGTTCTCTGCCAATACCACCAGAAGGTTTTTGATGCATTTCTCTCTATGAAGTCCCAACAAACAATGGCCATCGAAGAATGGTAAGGCATAGTGAAGTAAAAACTTAAGGGTTCTTGAGAAAGTCAATTGGATGGGATTTTGCTGGGGCAAACACGTGAAGGAACATTTAGCTAAAGCAGACACAGGAGAAAGGATGTTCTGCTAAAGCACACACCTGAAAGAACACGTGATAGATTCTTTGCTAAAAACATGCATGCATTTGTGCATTGCATAGTTGAACTGCATTTGTCAGGACTCCATAGAGAGAAACACCAAAAACTTCTGGTGTTGTGCTGCAGTTTCATGCTGCTTCCAAGGATTCTGGCTGATTGGCAGAGTGATGTCAGCTGAGACAAATGCATGTGCTGAGACAAATGCATGTGCGGAGGCAAGACCCGTGGAATACACCTCAGGTTTGGAGAGTATAAATAGGACTCAACAATCAGTGGTGGAGGCTGAGCTGGCTTGCTGGTACAGCTAGCTGTGCAATGCTTGTGAGTCTCACGGCTTCACTAATCTTCACTTCCCTGAGAGAAGCACAGCCAAGAACTTCTCCTGGCATTCCTCCTGGTCCCTCCAGGAGTGTCTTGATCATATTGACACTACGCCAACAGTGGGTAAGAGTGTCCATTTTCTCCATCGTCATCAGCATTTGTTGTTTCCTCGGTAGCCATTCTGACTACAGTAATGTGAACTCTCAAAGTACATGTAATCTGCTATCGTCCATCTATGACTTTACATCTACTAGCATTGGTTTTATGCAGTTGAGTGGCTTCTGTGTTTGGGTTATATATGTTTAGAACCATAATATCCTTTTGATGGATATTTCTCTTAGTCAACATGATGTAGACTTCATAAATTTGAAATCTTGTGATGGCTAATGCACAGATAGCACTGTTTAAATGTTTATTAGCTGTTTGTATTTCTTCTTTTGAAGGATCTCTTTTAGTTCCATAAGCTGTGTTTTTAATTGGATGGTTTTCTTGAGTTTCTTGTTTAATTTCTTAAGTTCTTTGTATATACTGAATACTAATCCTGTCAGACTACATCAGACCCATTCCTCACTGGACTGACAGTTTCCTTTACTGACAGCCCTTTAATCTTATGAGATCCCAGTTGTCAAATACTGGACTTAGTTCCTGGACAGTTGACCTTATCTATGCACATTTCTTGAAGCATACTCCCTGCTTTTTTTCTCTAGACATTTCAAAATTTCATTCCTTATCTTGAGATCCTTGATCCATTTGGAGTTGATTTTTATGGGTATTAGAGATGAGGATACATTTTTATTCTTCTATGTGAAGAGAGCCAATATTCTCTACTTGTGCCTATTTGCCAAAGTTGCTGGTTTTCTCCGGGTACATATTTTTCGTCTTGTCAAATATTGAGTGGCTGCAGCTGGGTGACCTTGTATCTCGGTGTCCTGTTCTGTTCTGTTCTACTCTATTGATCTGCATGTCTGTTTTATGCCAGTACCATGCTGTTTTTATTGTTGTGGCTCCGTAGTAGTATAACATGAAATCATATATAGTGATAACTCGCTGGGCATGGTGGCACACGCCTTTAATCCCAGCACTCAGGAGGCAGAGGCAGGCGGATTTCTGAGTTCGAGGCCAGCCTGGTCTACAGAGTGAGTTCCAGGACAGCCAGGGCTATACAGAGAAACCCTGTCTCGAAAAAACAAGAAAAAAAAAACAGAAAAAAAAATATATATATAGTGATAACTCTAATTACCTGTCTGGGGTCTTACACTTCTATATGAATTTTACGATTTTTTTTTTTTTTTGCCTATGAAGTACATCATTGGAATTTTTATTGAGATTGTATACAGCTGTATATTGATGTAGATGGGATGGGCGTTTTTACTCCATTTATGAGTATATACAGTCTTTACATCTTCTAATGTCTTCTCTGATTTCTTTCTTTAATACTTTAAGGTTCCCATTGTAGAGATCTTTCACATCCTTGGTTAGGTTTATTCCAAGGTTTTGTTTTTTGTTATTCTCCTTAATGTTTTTGACATTATGGTGAATAGAATTCTCTCCATAACTTATAGCTAAAAATGCCAACATAAAGAAATCAAAGGAATCTCAAATAAATATCTTTTTTTAATTAGATATTTTCTTTATTTACATTTCAAATGTTATCCCCTTTTCTAGTTTCCCCTACAAAAACTCCCTCCCCTATTGCCTCCCACCCATTCCCATTCCTGGCCCTGGCATCTATACTGGGGCATAGAGCCTTCCCAGGACCAAGGGCCTATCCTTCCATTAATGACCAACTAGGCCATCCTCTGCTACATATGCAGCTGGAGCCATGAGTCCTACCATGTGTACTCTTTGGTTGGTAGTTTAATCCCTGGGAACTCTGGAAGTACTGGTTAGTTCATAGTATCAAATAAATATCTTAATGATATACCATACGGCCAAGCAGAAACAACCCAACCCCAATCAGCAGATGAAAAGACATCATTGAGTATAGAAATTAATTTAAAAACTAAACAAAACAAACAAACAAAGAAAAGTATCAATGAAACACATTTGGACTTTTGACAACACAAATTGGTAAACCTTGAACCAAAGGACCATATTTGTAAACTTGGAGATGAAAAGAAAACCATTACAACAGACATCAATGAAATTCATAAAACCACTAAAAAAAACCTTAAAAAACATATATTCCACTATATTGGAAAATCTTAAGAGATGGATTTTTCTGGATAGATATGACCAAGGTGAGATAAACATCTTTAATAAACATTAAGATGACAGACAGCTGTGATTAAATATCTTCCAACTAAAACTTCCCAAAAGATAGATTTACTGGTGAATTATACTAGACCTTCAAAGAATACCAACACTTCTCAAATTATTCTAATCAAAACAAAACAAAACAAAGGAACATTATAAAATCTTCTAAGAGGGGATACTGTTTTAGTTAGGGTTTTACTGCTGTGAACAGACAGCATAACCAAGTCAAGTCTTACAAAGGATAGCATTTAATTGGGGCTGGCTTACAGGTTCAGACATTGGTTCAGTCCATTATCAAGGTGGGAGCATGGTAGCATCTAGGCAGAGCTGAGAGTTCTACATCTTCATCTGAATGCTGCTAGTAGAAGACTGGATTCCAGGAAGCTAGGGTGAGGGTCTTAAAGCCATAGTGACACACCTACTCCAACAAGGCCACACCTCTTAATAGTGCCACTCCATGGGCCGAACATACACAAACCAAACCATCTTACTCCACTCCCTGGCCCCCATAGGCTTGTTCAAACACGTGTCTATAGGAGCCATACCTAAACAGCATAATGCAGAATGTTTAGTCCAACTTTAAAAGTCCCCATAATCTATAGCAGTCTCAACAATGTTAAAAAATCCAAACTTCAAAGTCTCTTCTGAGATTGATCCAAACTCCAAACTCTGCATCTCCATGTCTGATGTCTTCAGATTTCAACTCCTTTTTATCTTTGTTAACTGCAACAAAGTTCTTTCTCCTGGGCTAGTTCCACTCCCTGTTGGCAGCTTTCCTCAGCAGATAGCCCATGACTCTGGCATCTCGAACATCTTGGGGATCTCCAGGGGAACTTCAATGTTACGACTTCTTGTTTCAATGTCTGGGATCCACACATGATCTTCTGAGCTCCATCAAAGGGCTAGTGTCACTTCTCCAGCTTTGCCCTCTGTACACTCAAAGTTCAGGTTGATCCAATCCACTGCTGATGCTGTTCTTGGTGATCATCCCATGTTACTGGCACCTCCAATATACCAGGATCTTCTGCTGCAACTAGGCTTCACCAGTCGCCTCTCACAGGCTCTCTTCATGGTGCCAAACCTCAACTTCTGTCATGACCCCTCATGCCTGGACTGTCAACTGCAACTGAAACTGCACATTTACCAATAGCCTTCCCTGGTCTCTCACAGTTCCATGCCTCAGCTGTTATCCATGACTTCTTCATACCTTCAAAACCACTGGGTATCTCTTTCACATTACCAAGTAGAGCTGCACCTTGAGGTACAACCTTGACTATCTCTGGAACACAGCTTCTTTGTGCTCTCAGAAAACACTTCCCAGAAGATTTCACCTCAGTGATACTGATCTCTTCTTAATCACTACTAATGTCTTAACTCCAGCTAACGAGCTTCAATTGGCCCAATAGTCTTCTTGACTACAAAGCCAGAGCCATTTGGCTAAAGCTACTGAGTTCTGCTGCTTGGCACATGGCCCCCTTGTTCTATTACATTATCACCAGCTTTCTGTTTTCCAACTCCTTCATTGTCTAAGCTTGACTCTGTAGACTGATTTTGAACTCAGAGATCTGTGTGGCCTGCCTCATAAGCACTGGGATTAAAGGGGTAGTCCACCAAGCCTGGATTTAAGTTTTTCTTCACCTAGAACTTGTTCTGTTCTAGGCTGGCCTTGAATTCAAGAGATCTGCTTGGTTTTGCCTCCTGAGATTAAAGGCTTGTTTACCATGCCTGGACCTAAACTTAGCTGGATGGGATCTTGCCCCAAAGTCACTACTCCCTTAATTCAGTTTAACATCCTGGAGCACAGGATGTAGCTTCATTTCTCCTGCTAGTGCCCCTTTAATACACAAACCATATATTTTATATTTTTCCATTCTCAGCTTTCTATGCTTGTTTAAAATGTTCTTCATGAGACTTAACCAGAGAACAAAGTCTATGATGGGTGTTTAGAGACTTCCTTTGTCGATGCAATTAATAGGAGTCTCTACTCCTTAACCTCAGGTAGTCTTTGGACAATGGCAAACAGCAGCCACATTGTTCACCAAAATATTACAAGAACAGTCACTCGGCCACATACTGAAATTCTTCTCCTCTGAAACCTCTAAAACTAGGTTTTCTCAGTTCAAATCACCCTCAGAAGCAAAATCTTTCTTATTCCTACTAGGATAGCCCATTAAGCCTCACTTAAAGCATTCCACCACATTCCAAATCCAAAGACCCAAAATCCACATTCTTCCAAACAAAAGCTTGATTAGGCTTATCACAGCAATAGTTGGTACAGGGTCTGGTACCAACTTCTGTCTTAAGGTTTTACTGCTGTGAACAGACACCATGACCAATGCAAGGCTTATTAAGGACAACATTTAATTGGGGCTAGCTTACAGGTTCAGTGGTTCAGGCCATTATCATCAGGGTGTATGGTAGCATCTAGGCAGAACTGAGAATTCTACATCTCCATCTGAAGGCTGCTAGTGGAAGATTGGATTCCAGGCAGCTAGTATGAGAGTCTTAAAGCCTACACCCACAGTGACACACCTACTCCAACAAGACCACACCTCCTAATAGTGCCACTCCCTGGACCAAGTATATACAAACCATCACAGATACCAATACTAGATAAAGATACAACAAAAAGAAAATTGTAAACCAGTTTTCTCTGATCAGTATAATTGCAAAAATTCAACTTACAGTAAATTCTAAGTCTTGCTAAGTACTTACAAACTGATTTCAAGAACACATCAAAAAATTATTCACCATGATCAAGCTGTGTTTATTCCAGAGATACAAGGATGGTTTTAAATCAACAAATGTTACAAGTTATACAGATGAACTGAAGGATAAAAACCACATAACTATCTGGATAGATGCAGAAAAGATATTTGATAAAAATCAAGTCCTGAAGAAGTATGAAATAGAAGAAATGAAGTATTCATTATAATAAAGGCTATAAGTTATTCTTTTTTTTTAAATTAGGTATTTATTTCATTTACTTTTCCAATGCTATCCCAAATGTCTCCCACACCCTCCCCCACCCACTCCCACTTCTTGGCCCTGGTGTTCCCCTGTACTGAGGCATATAAAGTTTGCAAGACCAATGGGTCTCTCTTTCCACTGATGGCCGACAAGGCCATCTTCTGATACATATGCAGCTAGAGACATGAGCTCCAGGGGGTACTGGTTAGTTCATATTGTTGTTCCACCTATAGGGTTGCAGATCCCTTTACCTCCTTGGTTACTTTCTCTAGCTCCTCCATTGAGGGCCCTGTGATCCATCCAATAGCTGACTGTGAGCATCCATTTCTGGGTTTGCTAGGCCCCAGTATAGTCTCACAAGAGACAGCTATATCAGGGTCCTTTCAGCAAAATCCTGCTAGCGTATGCAATGATGTCAGCGTTTGGAAGCTGATTATGGGATGGATCCCCGGATATGGCAGTCTCTAGATGGTCCATCCTTTCCTCTCAGCTCCAAACTTTGTCTCTATAATTCCTTCCATGGGTGTTTTGTTCCCAATTCTAAGAAAGGGCAAAGTGTTTTCTTTGATTTTTTTTTTAAACAATGCACCATTGAGTGAGTGGATCCATAACCTGAGTTTTTGTATGTTCTATAATATGTTTGCTATTGACTTGTGGTATTATTCTTTTATGATCTGATAGAATATAAGGAATTATTTCAGCTTTTCTATAATTGTTGGGAATACCTTGTGTCCTAGTACATGATCTATTTTAGAGCTTGTCCCATGCGGTACTTTAAAAAAAAAGAAAAAAAAGATGTTCTTTAGTATTTGAATGGAATGTTCTACAGATATCTCAATTCCATTTGATCTATATCATTTAATTCACATATTTCTTTGCTTACTTTTGTTGACTAGTATTAGTTATTGAGTAGTGTAATTATTGAGAGTAGGGTGTTCTGTTGTTCTGTGACTTTACATCAGTATATGTTTTATGAAACTGAGGGCACCTGTATTTGTAGCATGTATAATTAAAATCATATTGTCCTCTTGAGAGATTACTCCCTCAGTCAGTATGAAGTAACTTTCTTTCTCTTGTCACTAGTTCATATTAGCCATATAGTAAAACCTGAGTGTTGGGCTAGAGAGATTGCACAGTGGTTAAGAGCACCGACTGCTCTTCCAGAGATCCTGAGTTCAATTGCCAGCAACCACATGATGGTTCACAACCATCTGAAAAGAGGCTCTGATGCCCTCTTCTGGGTTGCTTGAAGAAATTGACAGTGTACTCATATAAAACAAATAAATAAATCTTTTTTTTTAAAGGACTTGTATCTGTTCTAGGGATTAATGCCATAAATCTCCTGTGAGCACTGGTTTTACTTTCTATACATTGTATACTTTTTATTATTTGAATTATGTATTGGCTACCTGTTCTATACATTTAATAATGGTTTTGCTTTCCTTCACATTAATTTCCTTTTTTGGTTGTAAAGATTTACTTGGTCCCTTCCGGTCAGACCCAGCACCGGGTTGGTTACCTTGGACGCCGAGTAGGCGGGCACCCCCAAGGTCCCCAGAGCACTCTCCACAGGATCTTAGGACCTCTGGTGAGTGGAACACAACTTCTGTTTCAATCCAATAGCACAGGACCTGAAGACAGCATTAATTAGGGAAGCAGAAAACCCAGACTGACCAGGGTCACAAGTCCCTTCCGGTCGGCCCCAGCACCGGATCACCTTGGGCGCGGAGTCGGCAGACACCCCCAAGGTCCCCAGAGCACTCTCCATGGGATCTTAGGACCTCTGGTGAGTGGAACACAACTTCTACCAGGAGGCAGGTTCGAACAACAGATATCTGGGCACCTTCCCTGCAAGAGGAGAGCTTGCCTGCAGACAGTGCTCTGACCACTGAAATTCAGGAAAGAGCTAGTCTCCCAGGTCTGCTGATAGAGACTAACAGAATCACAAGAGGAACAAGCTCTAAACAGAGACAACTATAACAACTGACTCCAGAGATTACCAGATGGTGAGAGGCAAACTTAAGAATCTTACTAACAGAAGCAAAGACCACTCAGCATCATCAGAACGCAGCACTCCAACCTCACCCAGTCCTGGGAACCCCAACACACCCGAAAAGCTAGACCCAGATTTAAAAGCATATCTTATGATGGACATTAATAACTCACTTAAAGAAATACAGGAGAACACTGCTAAAGAGTTACAAGTCCTTAAAGAAAAACACAAAAACACAACCAAACAGGTAGAAGTCCTTAAAGAAAAACAGGAAAACACATCCAAACAGGTGATGGAAATGAACAAAACCAAACTAGATGTAAAAAGTGAAGTAGACACAATAAAGAAAACCCACAATGAGGCAACACTAGAGATAGAAACCCTAGGAAAGAAATCTGGAACAATAGATGCAAGCATCAGCAGCAGAATACAAGAGATGGAAGAGAGAATCTAAGGTGCTGAAGATTCCATAGAGAACTTAAGCACAACAATCAAAGAAAATAGAGATCCTAACTCAAAACATCCAGGAAATCCAGGACACAATGAAAAGACCAAACCTACGGATAATAGGAGTAGATGAGAATGAAGATTTTCAACTTAAAGGGCCAGCAAATATCTTCAACGAAATAATAGAAGAAAATTTCCCAAACTTAAAGAAAGAGATGCCCATGAACATTCAAGAAGCCTACAGAACTCCAATAGACTGGACGAGAAAAGAAATTCCTCCCAACACATAATAATCAGAACAACAAATACACTAAATGAAGATAGAATATTAAAAGCAGTAAGGGAAAAAGGTTAAGTAACACATAAAGGCAGGCCTATCAGAATTACACCAGACTTTTCACCAGAGACTATGAAAGCCAGAAGATCCTGGACAGATGTTATACAGACACTAAGAGAACACAAATGCCAGCCCAGGCTACTATACCCAGCCAAACTCTCAATTACCATAGATGGAGAAACCAAAGTATTCCACGACAAAACCAAATTCACACATTATCTTTTCATGAATCCAGCCCTTCAAAGGATAATTACAGAAAAAACCAATACAAGGATGGAAACCACAACCTAAAAAAAAAAAAGAAAGTAATTCTTCAACAAACCAAAAAAAAAAAAAAAAACCAGCCACAAGAACAGAATGCCAACTCTAACAACAAAAATAATAGGAAGCAACAATTACTTTTCCTTAATATCTCTTAATATCAATGGACTCAATTCCCCAATAAAAAAAACATAGACTAACAGACTGGCTACACAAACAGAACCCAACATTTTGCTGCTTACAGGAAACCCATCTCAGGGAAACACACTACCTCAGAGTGAAAGGCTGGAAAACAATTTTCCAAGCAAATGGTCTGAAGAAACAAGCTGGAGTACCCATTCTAATATCAAATAAAATCGACTTCCAACCTAAAGTTATCAAAATAAGACAAGGAGGGATACTTCATACTCATCAAAGGTAAAATTCTCCAAGAGGAACTCTCAATTCTGAATATCTATGCTCCAAATGCAAGGGCAGCCACATTCATTAGAGACACTTTAGTAAAGCTCAAAGCACACATTGTACACCCCACTTTCATCAATGGACAGATTGTGGAAACAGAACCTAAACAGGGACACGGGTAAAATAACAGAAGTTTTGAAACAAATGGACTTAACAGATATCTACAGAACATTTTATCCTAAAACAGAAGGTTATACCTTCTTCTCAGCACCTCATGGTACCTTCTCCAAAATTAACCATATAATTGGTCACAAAACAGGCATCAACAGATACAAAAATATTGAAATTGTCCCATGCATCCTATCAGATCACCATGGACTAAGGCTGATCTTCAATAACAGCATAAATAATAGAAAGCCAACATTCATGTGGAAACTGAACAACACTCTTATCAATGATACCTTGGTCAAGGAAGGAATAAAGAAAGAAATTAAAGACTTTTTAGAGTTTAATGAAAATGAAGACACAACATACCCAAACTTATGGGACACAATGAAAGCATTTCGAAAAGGGAAACTCATAGCTCTGAGTGCCTCCAAAAAGAAACTAGAGAGAGCACACACTAGCAGCTTGACAATACACCTAAAAGCTCTAGAACAAAAGGAAGCAAATTCACCCAAGAGGAGTAGACAGCAGGAAATAATCAAACTCAGGGGAAAAATCAACCAAGTGGAAACAAGAAGAACTATTCAAAGAATCAACTAAACGAGGAGCTAGTTTGAGAAATCAACAAGATAAACCCTTAGCCAGACTCACTAGAGGGCACAGGGACAGAACCCTAATAACAAAATCAGAAATGAAAAGAGAGACATAATAACAGATCCTGAAGAAATCCAAAACACCATCAGATCCTTCTACAAAAGGCTATATACTCGACAAAACTGAAAAACCTGGATGAAATGGACAAATTTTTAGACAGATACCAGGTACCAAAGTTAAATCAGGATCAGATTAATGATCTAAACAGTCCCATATCCCCTAAAGAGATAGAAGCAGTCATTTATAGTCTCCAAACCAAAACAAAGCCCAGGACCAGATGGGATTAGTGCAGAGTTCTATCAGATCTTCAAAGAAGATCTAATTCCAGTTCTGCACAAACTATTCCACAAAATAGAAGCAGAAGGTATTCTACCCAATTCTTTCTATGAAGCCACAATTACTCTAATACCTAAGCCACAGAAAGATCCAACAGAGAACTTCAGACCAATTTCCCTTATAAATATTGATGCAAAAATACTCAATAAAATTCTCGCTAACCGAATCCAAGAACACATTAAAACAATCATCCATCCTGACCAAGTAGGTTTTATTCCAGGGATGCAGGCGTGGTTTAATATACGGAAATCCATCAACGTAATCCATCATATAAACAAACTCAAAGACAAAAACCTCATGATCATCTCCTTGGATGCTGAGAAAGCATTTGACAAAATCCAACACCCATTCATGATAAAAGTCTTGGAAAGATCAAGAATTCAAGGCCCATCCCTAAACATGATAAAAGCAATCTACAGCAAACCAGTAGCCAACATCAAAGTAAATGGTGAGAAGCTGGAAGCAATCCCACTAAAATCAGGGACTAGACAAGGCTGCCCACATTCTCCCTACCTATTCAACATTGTACTTGAAGTACTAGCCAGAGCAATTCAACAACAAAAGGAGATCAAGGGGATTCAAATTGGAAAGGAAGAAGTCAAAATATCACTATTTGCAGATGATATTATAGTATATATAAGTAACCCTAAACATTCCACCAGAGAACTCCTAAACCTGATAAGCAGCTTCAGTGCAGTAGCTGGATATAAAAGTAACTCAAACAAATTAGTGGCCTTTCTCTACACAAAGAATAAACAGGATGAGAAAGAAATTAGGGAAACAATACCCTTCTCAATAGTCACAAATAATATAAAATAACTTGGCCTGACTCTAAATAAGGAAGCGAAAGATCTGTATGAAAAGAACTTCAAGTCTCTGAAGAAAGAAATTAAAGAAGGTATCAGAAGATGGAAAGATCTCACATGCTCATAGATTGGCAGGATCAATGTAGTAAAAATGGCTATCTTGCCAAAAGCAATCTACAGATTCAATTCAATCCCCATCAAAATTCCAACTCAATTCTTCAACGAATTAGAAAGAGCAATCTGCACATTCATCTAGAATGACAAAAAGCCTAGGATAGCAAAAACTCTTCTCAAGGATAAAAGAACCTCTAGTGGAATCTCCACACCTGACCTAAAGCTGTACTACAGAGCAATTGTGATAAAAACTGCATGGTACTGGTATAGCAACAGACAAGTAAACCAGTGGAATAATAGAATTGAAGACCCAGAAATGAACCCACACACCTATGGTCACTTGATCTTTGACAAAGGAGCTAAAACCATCCAGTAGAAAAAGACAGCAGTTTCAACAAATGGTGCTGGCACAACTGGCGGTTATCTTGTAGAAGAATGCGAATTGATCAATTCCTATCTACTTGTACTAAGGTCAAATCTAAGTGGATTAAGGAACTCCACATAAAATCAGAGACAGCGAAACTTATAGAGGACAAAGTGGGGAAAAGCCTCCAAGATATGGGTACAGGGAAAAAGTTCCTGAATAGAACAGCAATGGCTTGCGCTGTAAGATCGAGAATTGACAAATGGGACCTTATAAAATTGCAAAGCTTCTGTAAGGCAAAGGACACTGTCAATAAGATAAAAAGGCCACCAACAGATTGGGAAAGGATCTTTACCTGTCCTAAATCAAATAGGGCACTAATATCCAATATATATATATAAAGAACTGAAGAAGGTGGACTCCAGAAAATCAGATAACCCCATTAAAAAATGGGGTTCAGAGCTAAACAAAGAATGCTCACCTGAGGAACACCGAATGGCTGAGAAGCACCTGAAAAAATGTTCAGCATACTTAATCATTAGGGAAATGCAAATCAAAACAGCCCTGAGATTCCATCTCATACCAGTCAGAATGGCTAAGATCAAAAATTCAGGTGACAGCAGATGCTGGTGAGGATGTTGACAAAGAGGAACACTCTTCCATTGCTGGTGGGTTTGCAAGCTTTTACAACCACTCTGGAAATCAGTCTGGCGGTTCCTCAGAAAATTGGACATAGTACTACCGGAGGATCCAGCAATACCTCTCCTGGGCATATATCCAGAAGATGTTCCAACTGGTAAGAAAGACACATGCTCCACTATGTTCATAGCAGCCTTATTTATAATAGCCAGAAGCTGGAAAGAACCCAGATGTCCCTCAACAGAGGAATGGATACAAAAAATGTGGTACATTTACACAATGGAGTACTATTCAGCTATTAAAAAGAATGAATTTATGAAGTTCCTAGGCAAATGGATGGACCTGGAGGGCATCATTCTGAGTGAGGTAACCCAATCACAAAAAAACTCACATGACATGTACTCACTGATAAGTGGATATTAGCCTAGAAACTTAGAATACCCAAGATACAAGATACAAAGCACTTGAAACTCAAGACAAACAAAGACCAAAGTGTGGACACTTTGCCCCTTCTTAGAATTGGGAACAAAACACCCATGGAAGGAGTTACAAAGACAAAGTTTGCAGCTGAGACAAAAGGATGGACCATCTAGAGACTACCATATCCGGGGATTCATCTCATAATCAGCCTCCAAACGCAGACACCATTGCATACACTAGCAAGATTTTGCTTTAAGGACCCTGATATAGCTATCTCTTATGAGACTATGCTGGGGCCTAGCAAACCCAGAAATGGATGCTCACAGTCAGCTATTGGATGGATCACAGGGCCCCCCAATGGAGGAGCTAGAGAATGTATCCAAGGAGCTAAAGGAATCTGTAACCCTATAGGTGGAACGACAATCTGAACTAACCAGTACCCCCCCAGAGCTCGTGTCTCTAGCTGCATATGTATCAGAAGATGGCTTAGCTGGCCATCAGTGGAAAGAGAGGCCCATTGGTCTTGCAAACTTTATATGCCTCAGTACAGGGGAACGCCAGGGCCAAGAAGTGGGAGTGGGTGGGTAGGGGAGTGGGGCAGAGGGTATGGGGGACTTTTGGGATAGCATTGGAAATGTAAATGAGGAAAATACCTAATAAAATTTTTTTTAAAAAAAGAGATTCAAAGTATCAAAACTGCAAATTTGGGGGCTGGAGAGCTGACTCGGGAGCACTGGTTGCTCTTCCAGAGCTCTCAGGTTCAATTCACACCCTCTATAACTCTAGTCCAGGGGACCTGATAGACTCTCGGAGGCCTCCTCGGTTTCCAGATGCGCACTTAGCAAGCATGCATACATGTAGGTAAAACACTCATACACATTAAAAAAACAAAAACAGAAAAACAAGGGCTGGAGAGATGGCTCAGAAGAACACTTGCTGCTCTTCCAGAGGTCCTGAGTTCAATTTCTAGCAACCACATGGTGGCTCACAGCCATCTGTAAAAAAAAAAAAGATTTAGTTATGTTATATATGTGTATTTATATGTGTTATTTTCTCTGCGTGCATGTATATGTACCACATATATATACTACCTGCAGAGGTCAGAAAAGGGTAGGAGATCCCCTGGAGCTAGAACCATAGACAGTTGTGAAATGCTTTGTGGGTGCTAAGAATCAAATCTAGGTCCTCTACAAGAGTAACAAATACTCTTACCCACTGAGCCAACTTGATATTAGGCTCGTGGTACACGAGAAATATCATGGAAAAAGGGTGTGACTGAGAAAGCTGTTTATATATGGCAGTGAAGATGCAAAAACAAAAATGGCAGACTATGAGATAAGTCCTTTGAGGCACTCTCCCTCTTCAGAGACATGTTTCTTCCAACTAGACCTTCCCAACAGTATATCCAAAATTTAAATCCATCAATGGATTAACTTTTGATAAAGTTTTACAACCCTCATAAACTAGTCACTTCTGAAAAGCCTATCAGTTATCAGTCATTTCCTTGATATATGATTCTGAGGACAGTGGATTTATTTCATAAAGCAGGTGACATGACAGATGGAAGAAGTGTAAGAAGGTTCTAACCATCCCTAGCAGATACTGTGATTTGCTATACATGTAGTAGCTTGCTTAATTCTTTGTAAAGTACCTTTTTTCTCCATTTTACAAAGAGTGTTTAAAGGCCAGTGAGATCTGTTTAATGGAATCATACACATTTTTACTTGTTTATGAAAGAAAGCATTGAATTATGAAGAATTTTGCATGATGCACAGTATAAGCAAATTGACTTTAATCTATCTATATTGATCAGTGTTCTCTAGAGAAAAACACTGGTGGAATATATATATGTGTGTGTGTGTATAAACTTTATCAAAACTTAATCCAATGATGGAGTATATACATCATGTGTATAATATACACATATTACACACACATACATACATACGTGTGTGTGTGTATGGGATATGTTAGAGTGGTTTACAGGCTTCAATCTGGTTAGTCCAACAATGGTAGTCTCTTGACAGCAAGACCAAGAATCCAATAGTTCTTCACTGCACACAGCTAGATATCTCAACTGGTTTTCGGTCAGTGTTGGAATCTAAAGAAGTAGGCTCTAATACCAGTGAAAGAATGCCTCAGCAATGGGACAGATGAACTTGCCAGAGAAAGTGAGGGCAAGCCAACAAAACACGAAAGCTTTCTTTCTTCTATGTCCCATCAGAAAGTGAGGCCCAGATTTAGGGTAGATCATTCCACCTCAAATGATCTATCAGGAAAAATCCCTCACAGGGTGTGCCTACCTTCTTGGGTTTTAGTTGATTCCAGATATAGTCAGGTTGACAACCAAAATTAGCCATTTCAAATGGCTATTCCTTATCAACTTGACACAATCAGAGTTCTTTATGTAGTCCTTTATTTTCAAATGAAAGCAATAACCAGGTCATAATTATTCCTAACATGATTTAACTATCCCACATACAACTACAAACACATCATTCATATGTATATTTTTTTTCAGAAGAGGTAGCAGTATTTCTTGAGGGACATCATTTTGAGTATCATAACTTAACAAAATATAAACACTCATGCCAATTATAACCCTCATTTCTGGACCTGGTCCCTTGTCCTTAGTTGACATTTACAGTTCCTTTCCTCTTCCTATACTGTATTTTATACTACCTTCTCTGTATTTCCTCTACACTCAGCAAGTCTCTCAGCTTGGCTGTTGTCCTTCATTCCCGAAGGCTCTGTGCCCTTTGTAATCTCACCTGGATTTGGTTGTTGTCATTTCCCATTGACTTTAATCACAGGACATGGTAGCACCAAGAAAGGCCCTAAAGGATATCCTACACTCCAAAGATAATTTCTTACCTCCATTGTGGAAAAGCAATCCCTTTTCCCCTTGGTAATCTGAATCAGTCACTCCTCCTAATACAGTCCTTTCTTTCTCTGAGACTTAGGAGCATGAGAAGCCTACAAGTGGCCAAAGGGAAGCCTGAGCTTCAAATTCAATGGAATGTTTTGTGTCTCTTGTCAGGAATGCTCTCCTAACTGGAACCAAACTTCTAGGCTAGCAGACTAAAGGTCACTGGAACAGGGAGCAAAAAATTTCCAAGTAGGTCACTAAGGGTGATAGTAAGTGAACCATTCCATTTTCTACCCTTTGATTCCTGGACTCACGAATCCTGTCTATGGGAGAAACTGTACTGTATATTTAATGCTGAGTCAAAGCTTGTGCTGCCTTCTGGAGAACACTGCCCAGTCCTTTAGGCTATAGCCACCTAATTAGAACTGTAACTGTGTCTTCAAAGGATCATTCCATTATCCTACTCACCCAGATACTTCAGGATGGTGAGGAACATGGTCCACTGTACACTTCTCTTACTGTGAAGTGAAGTTCCTTGGTATGGTGCAGTACCATGTGAAATATTGTGACAGTGGCTGTTGTATTCTTTAAGTCCACAGGCAATGTTTGGTGGAACCATTACATGCAAGAAAGGCAAATCCATAAGCCAGAATAAGTATCTACTCAAGTAAGGACAAGGTGTTGTCCTTTCAATGAAGGATGTGGACCAATGTAGTCAACCTATGATCAGGTCGCTGGTTGATTACTCCGAGGAACTGAGCCATATCTGGGTCTCAGTATTGGTCTCTTTTAGGGGATCTGGCACTCAACAGCAGCAGTGGCCAGGCCAGCCTTGGTGAGTGGAAGTTCATACAGAACCCCAGTCTCTGCCACTGTGAGCACTTTGTTCATGGCCCATTGGGAAATGACAGGAATGGCTGGGGAAGGAGGCTGACTGTCCACAGAATGGTTCTTCCTATCTACTTGATTACTCAACTCCTATCTTTTGATGAGCATTTACATGAGACATAAGTATCTTCTTATCTTTTACCCATTTGCATCTTCCCTGATGTCTTTTCCACCAATTTTTCAAGTCCCTGGCCATGCAGCCGGTCCATAAACTAGAGCCCGTGAATCAGTGAGCACTTTGGAAGGATCATTTCTCCTTCCAATAAAACATATGACTATGTGTACTGCCCAGAGTTCTGCCCGTTGTGAAGGTTTCCCTTCCCCAGTGTCTTTCAAAGTTGTCTGAGAAAGGAGTTGTAATGCTATAGCTTATCCATACAAATTATTTCACCATCTTCAGTGCTTCAAAAGCTCGACTTAGGGGCTGGAAAGATGGCTCATTGTTTAAAGCTCTGACTGCTCTTCCAGAAGTCCTGAGTTCAATTCCCAGCAACCACATGGGGGCTCACAGCCATCTGTAATGGGATCTGACGCCCTCTTCTGGTGTGTCTGAGGACAGCAACAGTGTGCATACATTAAATAAATAAATAAATAAATAAATAAATGTTTTTTTTAAAAAAGCTCCACTTAGGTAATTTCTCTAGAATTTGCCATGATTTTTCATTAGCAACAGCACCTACAGAATTTTTATAAGAAAAAGAAGACAAATTCCCACGTGTTAGCAATGTTAGATGAATTGAATAAAATGTAAAACATTTTTCTTTTATAATTTCCATATATATGTATATGTGTGTGTGTGTGTGTGTGTGTGTGTGTGTGTGTGTGTGTGTGTGTATTTGTATACAAACCCATACATGAAAATTCATGTATAGCCCCTATCTCTGCCACTATGGCCACTTTGTTTGTGGACTCATATATGTATATGCACACATATTTTTTTTTTCCTGAGACAAAATTTCTCTGTGCAGCCCTGTCTGTCCTGGAACTCACTCTGTAGATCAGGCTGGCCTCAAACTCACAAAGATCATTCTGCCTCTACCTCCCGCTGGTCCATTAAAGTTATGGACCTCCTTGCAGTTGCCTGATATTTTAAAAGCTGGTAATTATATTTTTATTTACTTTCTAAAATGATGTAGGTAGTGTTTTAATCCAGTCAGCCGATATCAAAATTTTGTGAAAATAATTATTCAAATTGGTACTTAATGAAAGTAAGGTTTTACTGTCAATGAAAAGCAAAAGAATATTTTCACCATAAGTATTATACAAATCCCTTTAAAATCAAACATTTCCTTCCTTTTTTTCCCTGGTGACCTAGTGGTAATATTCTGTAGTGTTTTATTCTGGAGACCTGGATTTCATTCCTGTTCTCGTTATCTCTCTCCCTGCGGCTGAAGTGCATAAACTAAGAAATAAAATGACTATCCTGAATCCTCATTGCCATGGGCCATACCCTTGTCAGGTTTCATAAACTAAGTTAGATGGACCTGCTTGGTATTGTGGTGGAAGACCTCCAAGAAAACAAAGTCCCGGAATCTCAACGTCCTCTGTGCAGCTGGCATTTCATCTTCAAGAAACAATGTCTTATAGTTATTATTGCATGTTTCTCTGCACTATTTGATTGATTATCTTGCTCTAGGAAAAGAAAAAAAAAGATGTTTAGAAATAAATGCTTTTTCAGTCATTTAAATGAATACATTTATTTTATTTGCTTTCCAAATTTAAAGGCCTCTTTGATTTGAAAGTTACTTGGGTACATTCTTGAGCAGAAAGTATCCCAACTAATAGTGTTTTTTATCTCATAAAAGTCACTTTTTCATAACCTTCTGATTTACCTCTAATGTGTATTTTTTCTTCTGTTCATTTGATAGTTTTTAACCTTGCTTCATACATGATGCAAAACATGACACTATTTTCAGAACACAAATAATTTAACTGTAAATAGCCAAAATTATAATCTCTCCTAAGTTATTATACTCTGTAATTCTAAAGTTTAAGGCAGTTTCAAGTATATGCATATGGATATGTCCTTCCCAAAGGGTGTTCTTCTGCACACATACACAACACATGCATACACACATTCTCTAACATACTTAACCCTTCCCTCCCTCTTTTCTCTATTCACCGAAATTGTTTCTAATAGCCTTTTGGTGTATTACCTCAAAAAGCAGAAATTTTCTCACTGATTCTAAATCACAAGAGGCTAATGTCCTAATCTCTTTACTTCCTACAGTGTGACCCTGTGAAAGCTGTAACTCTTGGAAACATGCCTGTTTTACTGAGTCTGTCTTTTACCCATGTACAAAAGTGTAGGGCTTTGGGAGAATCCCAGCTTGTTTTCAGGGGCTAGAAATGAGAGTGCACAAGGTCCTGAACTCAGTAGTGACAAGTGGCTCTCATGGTGCTCTCATCTAACCTGCCTCTCTTCAGGAGGACATTAAACCAGTGTTAGACTTAATTGTATCAGTCAGGTGAGGATAAATGAGTCTTCTTTATTAAGAGTGGTCATTTGTTTGTATTATGGACTATTCTAGAATGGATGTAATTCTTAAACTAGTATCTTATTACTGTGCTATCATACATTACTTTGTTGTTAGCATTATTATTAAGATTAATTTTTTTTCCAGAAAGCAGCTTTTCAGTAATCTTACAGTTACATACTTAAGCCAACTTTCTGTACAAAATGTTAGAATAGAGGTGGTGTGGACTGGCATGGGTTTTTGTTTGTTTTGTTTTTTTTTTCAGATGTTTCCTTGGAGGGAAGGAACCTTGCTTTGCTCTGTGGTTTCTGTCTCCCACTGTCAGCTTAATAAAGTGCTAGGGAAGTGCTTAGTCACTGCTTATTTCCATCCTACAGATACAGTAACTGGAAACGTCAGAGGCATTGGAATAATGATCTGTAGTGAAACAGGAGTGTACCCTAACTGGAAATCTGAAAAGCTTAAAGTCTTAAATGCTTTGAGCATCATGCTTAAGAGTCTCTGGTGAAGGATTGCTCAGCTCTGGGAGACTTCTGTGAAAATATTCCAAAAGAGTTTAGAGCCCTCTAAACTCTAAACATTTGGTCTCAAGCATTTTACACATGAGATGTTTGACAGTTATATATTCTTTTAGTATAACTTAGTGTTAAATTTATATAATTTTATGTTTAACTTGGAATATATTTAACAGAATCAAAAAGTTTCTGAAAATAGTTAATATATTTAGGCTCCAGCACACTACCACTCTTTGAGAATAATTGGTTTCTTTACCTCAATTGAAACAAATTTTTGTAAACTTCAGGGAAATATAAAGATGTCCACCATAACTCTAATTTAGTCATTTCCTAGTCTCTCTAGCCATCTGTAAACTTAATTACGTCAAGTGACTATATAGATTATTTTCCTGTTGTTACTTCCTGTTGTTATTCATGCCAGTCTATTTATTGTTTCTTTTTGTTATCTTTATACTATAATTGACAGTCTTTTTTACCTTTCTGTTTTGGATTAGTGTCATGTGACTAGAACAGTGATTTTAATCCTGTTAAACTCAGTATCATTTTCCCAGGCTTAAAAGAGAAACAAGCTAGTAAGCACTTGACATGAAAGCATGAGGACCTGAGGTTGATTCCCAGGACCCAGGTGGTCGCACACACTTGCAGTCCAGATGGCAAAGTGCAGATCCCTGCCTCAAAACATAGTAGATGGGTACTGAGGAATGAGACCCATGGATGACATGCACATATATGTGCCTACACACACATACACAAAGATAAAAACCCTGAGAACACTGGAGTAGTAATGAGATGTTTTTGTGTCAAGATCTTAGAATTTTGTTGTTGTTTTATTTTGCTTTGCTTAAGGCTTTTTAATATAAATTAGCTGGTGAAAGCTGAACTGTCCAGAGACACGTTGCGAGATTTATCATAGTGGTTACTCTTTGTATTGATCCTTGACAATATCCTCTTGCTACTTATCACTTATTAGTTTATCCTTTAAGAAAATTGTTTTTATCAAATACATGTTATAAAACTTTTTTTCTTTTCATAATAATTTGTCTGTGCCAATATCAGTTCCAAATTACCTTTCTTTTCCCAAAAGATAAGAATTTGAATTTTGACTATTAAAAAAATTATGTATTTCATGGATTTGGGTTTTAAATTAAAGATACCTGTTATGTAAGTAAAGCATATAGAAAAGGGGGAAACTTTATTATAGAATAGGTACAAGAGGGGCTGGAGAGATGGCTCAACAGTTAAGAGCATTGACTGATCTTCTGAAGTTCCTGAGTTCGAATCCCAGCCACCACATAGTAGCTCACAACCATCTGTAAGGAGGTCCGATGCCCTCTTCTGGAGTGTCTGAAGACAGCTACAGTGTACTTACATATAATAAATAAAAATTTTAAACAATTAAAAAGAAAAGAATAGGTACAAGAATATTCACTACACTAATTACATGACACTATTAAAATACACTCTGGAGTTCTCTGTGTCATCAGGAAAGAAAAGATCAGTTCTGTGAGGATTGGGATGTAATCTGGTTCTGGTGGTGGTTGCACCTACCTTTAATCCCAGCTCCCAGAGACAGGCGGGCAGATTTGAGTTTGAGGCTAGCCTGCTCTATAAAGCAAGTGCCAGGACAGTCAGGGTAACATGGAGAAACCCTGGCTAGAAAAATAAAACAACAGGAAAGATTTTAATGTTTATTATTATGTACTTTGTGTTCTTGCCTCACTATAATCCTATTGAGTCTTTTACAATCACTCCCTATGAAGATTTAGTCCCTGTACCTTCACAGCTTTATTAGAGATGTAACTTGTATAATAACAGAATATAAAGTGCATCTGTCATCTCAGTTTTCCCCAACATATATTCATTTCAAGCTCTTCTTTGCCCAGAGCCTATACATAGTCCAGCCTCAGTCTGGGCAGCACCCCTTTCTTTTGCTATGTGCTGTTCCCCTCTCTAATGGCAGGTAACCGTGGAGCCTCAGGTTTGCTCACACTGTGTCTCTGGCCAGAAGCAGTTATTCACTTCTCAAGTCCCAAGAGTCCACGGACCTTAAACCTTTTCAATTTTAAGAACTTTGCCTTGCTTTGTCTCAGTTACTGAATTTATATTCAGTATGTTTTTTCTCACACTTCTTTCTTCACATACGAATGAAATCGAATGGATGTTTTACAACAAATGGCAGGGGATTCTTCTGTACTGGAGCACATTTGATTGTAAGTGGAAAAATGTAGAGTACAGCAGATTTTCATACTGTGCTATATTAACTAACTCATCTTGTTCTAGTAGTTTATAGTTGTATAGGTATATAGTGGTATAGTAGTTGTTTCTTTGGGTAAAAATGATAATGGCTATAGGCTTCCTTGAGAATTTTATAGACTAGGATAAAACAGAAGCGTAGAATAAATTATACATTTATATATGTGTATATGTATATATATATATATATTACTTTAAATTTTTTTATTAGATATTTTCTTCAATTATATTTCAAATGCTATCTCAAAAGTCCCCTATACCCTCCCCCCACCCTGCTCCCCTACCCACCCAGTCCCACTTCTTGGCACTGGAGTTCCCCTGTACTGGGGCATATAAAGTTTGCAAGACCAAGGGGCCTCTCTTCCCAATGATGGCCAACTAGGCCATCTTCTGCTACATAGGCAGCTAGAGACACGCGCTCCAGGGGGTACTGATTAGATCATATTGTTGTTCCACCTATAGGTTTGCAGACCCCTTCACCTCCTTGGGTACTTTCTCTAGCTCCTCCAATGGGGGCCCTGTGTTCCATCCAATAGCTGACTGTGAGCATCCACTTCTGTATTTGCCAGGCACTGGCATAGCCTCACAGGGGACAGCTATATCAGAGTTCTTTCAGCAAAATCTTGCTGGCATATGCAATAGTGTCTGCGTTTGGTAGCTGATTATGGGATAGACCCCTGGGTAGGGCAGTCTTTGGATGGTCCATCCTTTCGTCTTACCTCCAAACTTTGTCTCTGTAACTCCTTCCATGGGTATTTTATTCCCTACTCTCGGGAGGAATGAAGTATCCATGTGTTGGTCTTCCTTCTTCTTGATTTTCTTATGTTTTGGAAATTGTATCTTGGTTATTCTAAGTTTCTGGGCTAATATATACTTGTCAGTGAGTGCATATCAAGTGACTTCTTTTGTGATTGGGTTACCTCACTCAGGATGATATCCTCCAGATACATCCATTTGCCTAAGAATTTCATAAATTCATTGTTTTTAATAGCTGAGTAGTACTCCATTGTGTAAATGTACCACACTTTCTGTATCCATTCCACTATTGAGGGATATCTGGGTTATTCCCAGCTTCTGGCTATTATAAATAGGGCTGCTATGAACATAATGGAGCATGTGTCTATATTACTAGTTGGAACATCTTCTGTGTATATGCCCAGGAGAGGTATTGCTGGATCTGCCGGTAGTACTATGTCCAGTTTTCTGAGGACCCGCCAGACTGATTTCTAGAGTGATTGTACAAGCTTGCAATCCCACCAGCAATGGAGGAGTGTTCCTCTTTCTCCACATCCTCACCAACATCAGCTGTCACCAGAATTTTTGATCCTAGCCATTCTGACTGGTGTGAGGTGGAATCTCAGGGTTGTTTTGATTTGCATTTCCCTGATGATTAAGGATGTTGAATGTTTTTTCAAGTGCTTCTCAGCCCTTCAGTATTACTCAGTTGAGAATTCTTTGTTTAGCTCTGTACCCCATTTTTTAAATGGGATTATTTGAATTTCTGGAATTCAGCTTCTTGAGCTCTTTGTATATATTGGATATTAGTCCCCTATCAGATTTAGGGTTGGTAAAAATTCTTTCAAATCTGTTGGTAACCTTTTTGTCTTATTGACAGTATCTTTTGCCCTACAGAAGCTTTGCAATTTTATGAGGTCCCATTTGTCGATTCTTGATCTTACAGCACAGGCCATTGCTGTTCTGTTTCGGAATTTTTCCCCTATGCCCATATCTTGGAGGCTTTCTCCCACTTTCTCCTCTATAAATTTCAGTGTTTCTGGTTTTATGTGGAGTTATTTGATCCACTTAGACTTGAGCTTTGTACAAGGAGATAAGAATGGATCAATTTGCATTCTTCTACATGATAACCACCAGTTGTGCCAGCACCATTTGTTGAAAATTCTGTCTGTTTTCCACTGGATGGTTTTAGCTCCCTTGTCAAAGATCAAGTAACCATAGATGTGTGGGTTCATTTCTGGGTCTTCAATTCTATTCCATTGATTGATCTGTCTGTCTCTGTACCAGTACCATGAAGTTTTTATCACAATTGCTCTGTTGTACAGCTTGAGGTCAGGCATGGTGATTCCCCCAGAGGTTCTTTTATTGTTGAGAATAGTTTTTGATATCCTAGGTTTTTTGTTATTCCAGATGAGTTTGCAAATTGCCCTTTTAACTCAGTGAAGAATTGAGTTGGAATTTTGATGGGGATTGCGTTGAATCTGTAGATTGCTTTCGGCAGGATAGCCATTTTGAGTAAATTAATCCTGCCAATCCATGAGCATGGGAGATCTTTCCATCTTCTGAGATTTTCTTCAATTTCTTTCTTCAGAAACTTGAAGTTCTTGTCATACAGATCTTTCACTTCCTTAGTTAGAGTCACACCAAGTTACTTTATATTTTTTGTGACAATTGTGAAGGGTGTTGTTTCCTTAATTTCTTTCTTATCCTGTTTATCCTTTGTGTAGAGAAAGGCCACTGATTTGTTTGAGTTACTTTTATATCCAGCTACTGAACTGAAGCTGTTTATCAGGTTTAGGAGTTCTCTGGTGGAATGTTTAGGGTCACTTATATATACTATCATATCATCTGCAAATAGTGATATTTTGACTTCTTCCTTTCCAATTTGAATCCCCTTGATCTCCTTTTCTTGTTGAATTGCTCTGGCTAGGACTTCAAGTACTATATTGATTAGGTAGGGAGAAAGTGGGCAGCCTTGTCTAGTCCCTGATTTTAGGGGGATTGCTCCGAGTTTCTCTCCATTTACTTTGATGTTGGCTACCGGTTTGCTGTAGATTGCTTCTATTATGTTTAGGTATGGGCCTTGAATTCCTGATCTTTCCATGACTTTTATCATGAATGGGTGTTGAATTTTGTCAAATGCTTTCTCAGCATCTAACGAGATGATCATGTGGTTTTTGTCTTTGAGTTTGTTTATATAGTGGATTACGTTGATGGGTTTCCCTATATTAAACCATCCCTGCATCCCTGGGATGAAGCCTACTTGGTCATGATGGATGATCGTTTTGATGTGTTCTTGGATTAATTTTTGTATCGATATTCATAAGGAAAATTGGTTTGAAGTTCTCTTTCTTCATTGGATCTTTGTGTGGTTTAGGTATCAGAGTAATTGTGGCTTCATAGAATGAATTGAGTAGAGAACCTTCTGTTTTTATTTTGTGGAATAGTTTGAGGAGAGTTGGAATTAGGTCTTCTTTGAAGGTCTGGTAGAACTCTGCACTAAACCCATCTGGTCCTGGGTTTTTTGTTGTTGTTGTTGTTGTTTGGGAGACTATTAATGACTGCTTCTATTTCCTTAGGAGAAATGAGACTATTAAGATTGTTAATCTGATCCTGATTTAACTTTGGTACCTGATATCTGTCTAGGAAGTTGTCCATTTCATCCTGGTTTTCCAGTTTTGTTGAGTATAGTCTTTTGTAGTAGGGTCTGATGATGTTTGGGATTTCCTCAGGATCTGTTGTTATGTCTCCTTTTTCATTTCTGATTTTGTTAATTAGGATACTGTCCCTGTGCCCTCTAGATTTTCTGGGCTTATCCATCTTGTTGATTTTCTCAAAGAACCAGCTCCTTGTTTGGTTGATTCTTTGAATAGTTCTTTTTCTTTCCACTTGGTTGATTTCAGCCCTGAGTTTGATTATTTCGTGCCATCCACTCTTCTTAGGTGAATTTGCTTCCTTTCCTTCTAGAGCTTCTAGGTGTGCTATCAGACTGCTAGTGTATGCTCTCTCTAGTTTCTTTTTGGAGACACTCAGGTCTATGAGTTTTCGTCTTAGGACTGCCTTCATTGTGTCTCATAAGTTTGGGTATGTTGTGGCTTCATTTTCATTAAACTCTAAAAAGTCTTTAATTTCTTTCTTCCTTGACCAAGGTATCATTGAGTAGAGTATTGTTCAGTTTCCACGTGAATGTTGGCTTTCTATTATTTATGTTGTTATTGAAGATCAGCCTTAGTCTGTGGTGATCTGATAGGATGCATGGGATAATTTCAATATTGTCATATTTGTTGAGGCCTGTTTTGTGGCCGATTATATGGTCAGTTTTGGAGGAGGTACCATGAGGTGCTGAGAAGAAGGTATATCCTTTTGTTTTAGGATGAAGTGTTCTGTGGATATCTGTTAAATCCATTGTTTCATAAATTATGTTAGTGTCCATGTGTCTTTGTTTATTTTCTGTTTCCAGGATCTGTCCATTGGAGAGAGTCGGTTGTTGAAGTCTCCCACTATTATTGTGTGAGGTGCAATGTGTACTTTGAGCTGTACTAAAGTTTCTTTAATGAATGTGGCTGCCCTTGTATTTGGAGCATAGATATTTAGAATTGAGAGTTCACCTTGGTAGATTTTACCTTTGATGAGTATGAAGTGCCCCTCCTTGTCTTTTTTTATAACTTTGGGTTGGAAATCGATTTTATTCGATATTAGAATGGCTACTCCAGCTTGTTTCTTCTGACCATTTGCTTGGAATATTGTTTTCCAGCCTTTTACTATGAGGTAGTGTCTGTCTTTGACCCTGAGGTGGGTTTCCTGTAAGCAGCAAAATGTTGGGTCCTGTTTGTGTAACCAGTCTATTAGTCTATGTCTTTTTATTGGGGAATTGATTCCATTGATGTTAAGAGAAATCAAGGAAAAGTAATTGTTGCTTCCTGTCATTTTTGTTGTTAAAGTTGGGATTCTGTTCTTGTGGCTGTCTTCCTTCAGTTTTATTGAAGGATTACTTTCTTGCTTTTTTTAGGGTATAGTTTCCGTCTTTGTGTTGGCGTTTTCCCTTTATTATCCTTTGAAGGGCTAGATTCATGGAAAGATATGGTGTGAATTTGGTTTTGTCATGGAATACTTTGGTTTCTCCATGTATGGTAATTGAGAGTTTTGCGGGGTATAGTAGCCTGGGCTAGCATTTGTGTTCTCTTAGTGTCTGTATAACATCTGTCCAGGATCTTCTGGCTTTCATAGCCTCTGGTAAGAAGTCTGAAGTAATTCTAATAGACCTGCCTTTATATGTTACTTGACTTTTTTCCCTTACTGCTTTTAATATTCTGTCTTTACTTAGTGCATTTGTTGTTCTGATTATTATGTGTTGGGAGGAATTTCTTTTCTGGTCCAGTCTATTTAGAGTTCTGTAGGCTTCTTGTATGTTCATGGGCATCTCTTTCTTTAGGCATAGGAAGTTTTCTTCTATAATTTTATGAGGATATTTGCTGGCCCTTTAAATTGAAAATCTTTATTTTCATCTACTCCTATTATCTGTAGATTTGGTCTTCTCGTTGTGTTCTGGATTTCCTGGATGTTTTGAGTTAGGATCTTTTCGCATTTTGCATTTTCTTTGATTGTTGTGTCCATGTTCCCTATGGAATCCTCTGCACCTGAGATTCTCTCTTCAATCTCTTGTATTCTCTTGCTGATGCTCGAATCTATGGTTCCTGATTTCTTTCCTAGGATTTCTATCTCCAGAGTTGTCTCCTTTTGCGTTTTCTTCATTGTTTCTACTTCCATTTTTAGATCTTAGATGGTTTTGTTCAATCCCATCCCCTGTTTGTTTGTGTTTTCTTGTAATTCTTCAAGGGATTTTTGTGTTTCTTCTTTAAGGACTTCTACCTGTTTTGCAATGTTCTCCTGTAATTCTTGAGGGATTTTTGTGTTTCTTCTTTAAGGGCTTCTACCTGTTTAGCAGTGTTATCCTGTATTTCTTTAAGTGAGTTATTAATGCCTTTCTTAAAATCTTCTACCACCATCATGAGATATGATTTTAAATCTGTGTCTTGCTTTTCGAGTGTGTTGGGGTATCCAGGACTCGCTGTGGTGGGCATACTGGGTTCTGATGATGCCCAGTGTTCTTGGTTTCTGTTAGTATGATTCTTACGTTTGCCTTTCACCATCTAGAAATCTCTGGTGTTAATGTTCAAGTTGTCTCTGGCTGGAGCTTGATTTTCCTGTGATTCTCTTAGCTTCTGTCAGCACTCCTGGGAGTCCAACTCTCACCTGAGTTCCAGTGGTCAGAGCACTCTTTACAGGCAAGCTCTCCTCTTGCAGTCTGGAGCTCTGATCCACCTCCTGAGTCCTGGGGTCAGAGCCCTCCCTGTAGACTGACTTTCCTCTGGCAAGGAAGGTGCACAGGGGTCTGGGTCTCAGCTCTGCCTCCTGGGTGAGGATGAAGGCCCGACAGAACCCTGTCCAAGAAGCTCTGTTGCTTCTGTCGTCCACGTGCTCTCAGGTGATCACAAGGTGCACTAGGGGTCCTGTAGCGTGGAGAGTCCTCTGGGGCCCTAGAAGCCCTTGGCAGGGTTCACGCAGAAGATGGTGAGGTTGGCCCCCAACCTGAACAGATTCCAGCCTCTGGTCGGGCAGGGTTCCTCTGTCTCTGTTCCTGCTGGCACAAGACCATCCTCGATTCTTTGGAGGTGATGTTGCGATCCACTCACCTGTGATTCTGAGTTGATCCCAAGTTCCTGTGGCATGGAGAGTACTCTGGAGTCCTTAGCGGCCTCCGCTGGGTTCAGAAGGAAGATGGCGAGCTACAATACTTTTTTTAAAAAACATTTATTTGTTTTATATATGTGAGTACACTGTTGCAGTCTTCAGACACACCAGAAGAGCACATCAGATCCCATTACTGATAACTGAGCCACCATGTTGCTGGGAATTGAATTCAAAGCCTTTCTGAGAGCAGTCAGTGCTCTTAAGCACTGGGCTATCTCTCCAGCCCTGTATACAATACTTATATCCCAGTTTGACAAAGAATATTTGTGCATATTGTAATAGAAGAATACTATGAGAATAATGATGGGTATGTAAAAGTGCAATAAGCATAACACTTTGTTTTAACTTTCCAAAGATTGATGGAATGTTTTATCACTTTTATTCCACTGCCTACTACTGCCTAATGCCACCTTCAGTTTAATAATCGAATGCATAAACTACCCCACACGCCTTCCAGTCTGGGCTGGTTCCCTGAGCAGACCTTGGGCGTGAACTCCGCAGCCGGTCTCACAACACCCAGAGGAAGTTCCACTCCTAGGCACGCTAACACTCCCAGGATCATAGGATCAGAGATGAGGAGGATTTAACATCTGTCCCAACACAAGAAGTAAAGCGGGACCTGGTCACTCAGGAACTCCAACCAACCAGTGACACAGGTTTCTTCCAGACTGGGCCAGTACCCTGAGCAGACCTTGTGTATGAACTCTACAGCCAGTTCCACAACACCCAGAGGAAGCTCTACTCCCAGGTGCTCTACCACTACCAGGATCATAGGATCAGAGATGCCCTGAGCAGACCTTGGGCTCTGACTCCAGGAGCTTAGTCACACCAGGATCTCAGGGTCCCAGAGACAGCTTGACTCCCAGGAGCTCTGACATACCCAGGATCTCAGGATCACAGAGTCACAGGATCACAGAGACACCTGAACTCTTGAGGAGTTCTGACACAACAAGGATCACAGGAAGGACAGCCTCAATCAGATTTAGTGAGCACAGGTACCACTGGGGATAGTCAGATAGCTGGGAGCAAGCATAAGAACATAAACAACAGAAACCAAGGTTACTTGGCATCATCAGAACCCAATTCTCCCACCATAGCAAGCTCTGGATACACCATTACACCAGAAAAGCAAGATTTGGATCTAAAAATTACTTCTCATGTTTCAATAAACCAAAAAAAGTACATAAATAACTCCCTTAAAGAAATACAGGTGAACACAGGTAAACAGCTAGAATCCCTTAAAGATGAAACATAAAAATCCCTTTAAAAATTACAGGAAAACACAACCAAACAGGTGAAGGAATTGTACAAAACCATCTAGGATATTGTACTGGCTAGTTTTGTGTCAACTTGACACAGCTGGAGTTATCACAGAGAAAGGAGCTTCAGTTGAGGAAATGCCTCCATGAGATCCAACTGTAAGGCATTTTCTCAATTAGTGATCAAGGGGGAGAGGCCCCTTGTGGGTGGGACCATCTGTGGCCTGGTAGTCTTGGATTCTATAAGAGAGCAGGCTGAGCAAGCCAGGGGAGGCAAGCCAATAAAGAACATCCCTCCATGGCCTCTGCATCAGCTCCTGCTTCCTGAACTGCTTGAGTTCCAGTCCTGACTTCTTTGGTGATGAACAGCAGCATGGAAGTGTAAGCCGAATAAACCCTTTCCTCCCCAACTTGCTTCTTGGTCATGATGTTTGTGCAGGAATAGAAACCCTGACTAAGACAGATATAAAAATGGAAATAGAAATAATAAAGATGTCACAAAGGGAGACAACCCTGGAGATAGAAAACCGAGGAAAGAAATAAGGAATCATAGATGCAAGCAAGCATCACCAGCAGAATACAAGAGATAGAAGAATCTCAGGGGCAGAAGATACCATAGAAAACATTGACACAGCAGTCAAAGAAAATGCCAAAAGCAAAAAGATCCTAACTCAAAACATCCAGGAAATCCAGGACACAATGAGAAGACCAAACCTAAGGATAATAGGTTTAAGAGAGAGTGAAGATTCCCAACTTAAAGGGCCAGTAAATATCTTCAATAAAAATATAGAAGAAAACTTCCCTAACCTAAAAAAAAAGAGATGCCCATGAACATAAAAGAATCCTACAGAACTACAAATAGACTGGACCAGAAAAGAAATTCCACCTGTCACATAATAATCAAAACACCAGATGCACAAAACAAAGAAAAAATATTAAAAGCAGTAAGAGGACGAGGGCAAGTAACATATAATGGCAGACCTATCAGAATTACACCAAACTCACCAGAGCCTATGAAAGGTAGAAGATCCTGGGTAGATGTCATACAGACCCTAAGAGAACACAAATACCAGCCAAGGCTGCTATACCCAGCAAAACTCTCAATTACTGTAGACAGAAAAACCAAGATATTCCATGACCAAACCAAATTTACACAGTATCTTTCCACACATCCAATATCTCTTAACATCAATGGACTCAATTCTCCAATAAATAAGACATAGACTAACAGACTGAATAGTTAAACAGGACCCAGCATTTTGCTGCATACACAAACACACCTCAGTTTCAAAGACAGACGCTGCCTCAGAGTAAAAGGTTGGAAAACAATTTTCCAAGCAAATGGTCCCAAGAAACAAGCTGGAGTAGCCATTCTAATATCAAATAAAATTGACTTTCAAGCAAAAGTTATCAAAAAGAATAAGGAAGGACAATTCATAGTGGTCAAAGGAAAAACCTACCAAGATGAACTCTCAGTTCTGAACATCTATGCTCCAAATGCAAAACCACCCACATTCATAAAAGAAATTTTACTAACGCTCAAAGCACCCACACAATAATAGTGGGAGACTTCAACACCCCACTCTCATCAGTGGACAGATCCTGGAAACACAAACTAAACAAAGACACATTGAAACTAACAGAAGTTATGGACCAAATGGATTTAACAGATATCTATAGAATATTTCATCCTAAAACAAAATAATATACCTTCCTCTCAGCACCTCATGGTAGGTACCTTCTCCAAAATTGGCCATATAATTGGTTACAGAACAGGCCTCAACAGATACAAGAAGATTGAAAAAAATCCCATACACCCTATAAGATCACCATGGACTAAGGCTTAAATAGCAACAAAAACAACAGAAAGCACATATACACATGGAAGCTGATTACTGCTCTACTCAATGATAACTTGGTCAAGGAAGAAATAAAGAAATTAAAAGACGTTTTAGAGTTTAATGAAAATGAAGCCATAACATACCCAAATTTATGGGACACAATGAATGCAGTGGTAAGAGGAAAACTCATAGCTCTAAGTGCCTCCAAAAAGAAACTGGAAAGAGCATACACTAGCAGCTTGACAGTACACCAGAAAGCTCTAGAACAAAAAGAGGCAAATATACCCATATGGCTGAAATCAACCAAATAGAAACAAAAAGAACTATACAGAGAATCAACAAAACCACGAGCAGGTTCTTTGAAAAAAAATCAACAAGATAGATAAACCCTTAGCCAGACTAACTAGAGGGCACACAGATACTATCCAAATTAATAAAACCAGAAATGAAAAGGTAGACATAACAATGAAATATATCATTTATATATATATATATACACACATATACATACATACACACACACACATATATATATATATGTATATACATATATATATATACACACACACACACACACACACACACATATCTTATGTCTTGGATGAGGGGGTGGTCGTGGTGGCTTTAATAAATTTCAAGATCAAGGGCCTCCAGAACATGTCGTCTTGTTTGGAGAGTTCATGCATCTCTGTGAAGATGACATCATTTGTAAATGTACCACAGAGGGAAACACGGTACCTTACTTCAATGCTCCTGTTTATTTAGAAAACAAAGAACAAATCAGGAAAGTGGATGGGATGTTTGGACAACTTAGAGATTTTTATTTTTCAGTTAAATTGTCAAAAAACATGAAGGTATCTTCCTTTAAAAAGCTACAGAAGTTTTATATAACCCATATAAGCTGCTGCCACTGCAGAGGTTTCTGCCTCGTCATACTGGTGAGAAAGGACCTCCCAGAGGTGGCAGTGGTGGCAGCAGGGGAGGTCTAGGAGGAGGAAGAGGAGGTGGTGGTTTTAAAGGAGGAAGAGGAGGAGGTGGGGGCTGCAGAGGAGGAAGAGGGGGTGGTGGATTCCGAGGATGGGGACATTAGCTGTCCAGTTGGCAGACCTGACCGCTTGTGTTCCAGCTGCTTGGCCTGCTTCTGTTGTGGTTGACATCTGTGTCTGGAGCAGTCTTGAGGAGGCCATTCTGTCAGTGGTAATTTTTTCACTGTGCTTGAAATTAGCATTTTCTTTTTTAGATTTTTTTTTTTTTTTTTTTTTTTTTTTTTTTTTTGGTTTTTTGAGACAGGGTTTCTCTGTGTAGCCCTGGCTATCCTGGAACTCACTCTGTAGACCAGGCTGACCTTGAACTCAGAAATCCGCCTGCCCTGCCTCCCGAGTACTGGCCTTAAAGGCGTGCACCACCATGCCCGGCAGCATTTTCTTAATGTTTAACTTCAAAGAGTTACTGCTATTTTGAAAGTTTTAAAATATACTTACTGATAAAATAATTAGAAACACTGATAATCTTTTTCAAGTAAATTGATTGTTAGACAACACACACACACATATATGTGTGTGTGTGTGTGTGTGTGTATATATATATATATATGCATTTTAAATATTCCCTCTCTATGTCAGGTGATATATGAGGGGTTTTGAATATATTTCTTAATGATTCATTTTTAATATTTTATGGTCTTTTACTATGCTTGATTCCCAAAGAATATTTTGCATGTTTTGACACAATTTTGTATTCAACTGGTATTTAGGATTATAGAATCCTCAGTTGTAGATAGTATTAAATATTCATCAATTATATTTTAGGGTATGATAGGATATGAATATAAAAGTTGATCAAATTTTTATGTATTATTTGATTCTCAAATTACTATATTATTAATATGTTTGATGTATAAAATGTATTTAAATAAAATTTAGGGGAAAAAACTATCCAATTACAACACAAAGATTATCTTTATACCATTTTTCTTGTGATTATTGACTGTAAGTTTTAAATATAAACTGAATTTTCTCTTAGAAGCTTTCTTTAATGGAAGTAGTTTACACTTAATTCTAAGAATGCCAGGATAATATTGATAGTGAAGTCTTTAAGGTGAGTATTTTGTTAGTTCTGCACGTCTTATAATTGATGACTGTGACCTTACTACCTGCTTTCTGCTACCTTCCACCTTACTGCATCTGTGTGCTTTGAAATCTCAGAACACAACCTGCTTTATAATACCTAATACTTGCTCTAAACCAGTGGCTCTCAACCGTCCTAATGCTTCAAGCCTTTAATATAGTTCCTCACATTGTGATGACCCCCCCAGTCATAGAACTATTATGTTGATATTTCATAACTAATTTTGCAGCTGTTGTGAACTGTAATATATCTAATATGCAACCCCAAGGGGTTGAGACCCATAGATTGAAAACTACTGTCCTTGACAGTTATTCCTAGTTAGTTATTAATTAAGTGAATACTATTTTCTTATTTTTCCTCTCTATCTCCAAATAAACACTATTATTTTTGTGGGATTATAATATTAAACAAACCAGGTACTAAAATAAATTATGGTTTTTGTTTGTTTGTTTTGGGAGGTTTTTGGTTTTGGTTGGTTGGTTGGTTGGTTGGGTTTTTTGGTGCATCATACATTTATTTATTTATTTTTTTGTTAGATATTTTCTTTTTTTTATTTCTTTTTTTTAATTAGATATTTTCTTCATTTACATTTTAAATGTAATTCCAAAAGTCCCCCAGACCTTCCTCCCCTACTACCCTACCTACCACTCCCACTTCTTGGCCCTGGCGTTCCCCCGTACTGAGGCATATAAAGTTTGCAAGACCAAGAGGCCTCTCTTCCCAATGATGGCCGACTAGGCCATCTTCTGATACATATGCAGCTAGAGACACGAGCTCCAGGGCTACTGGTTAGTTCATATTGTTGTTCCACCTATAGGGTTGCAGACCCTTTTAGCTCCTTGGGTACTTTCTCTAGCTCCTCCATTGGGGGACCTGTGATCCATCCAATAGCTGACTGTGAGCATCCACTTCTGTGTTTGCCAGGCCCTGGCATAGCCTTACAAGAGACAGCTATATCAGGGTCCTTTCAGCAAAATCTCGCTGGTGTATGCAATGGTGTCAGCATTATGAAATGGATCCCCGGATATGGTAGTCTCTAGATGGTCCATTCTTTTGTCTCAGCTGCACACTTTCTCTGTGTAACTCCTTCCATGGGTGTTTTGTTCCCAATTCTAAGAAGGGGCAAAGTGTTGACACTTTGGTCTTCGTTCTTCTTGAGTTTCATGTGTTTTGCAAATTGTATATTGTATCTTGAGTATTCTAAGTTTCTGGGCTAATATCCACTTATCAGTGAGTACGTATCATGTGAGTTCTTTTGTGATTGGGTTACCTCACTCAGGATGATATCCTCCAGATACATCCATTTGCCTAAGAATTTCATAAATTCATTGTTTTTAATGAATAGCTGAGTAGTACTCCATTGTGTAAATGTACCACATTTTCTGTATCCATTCCTCTGTTGAGGGGTATCTGGGTTCTTTCCAGCTTCTGGCTATTATAAATAAGGCTGCTATGAACATAATGGAGCATGTGTCCTTCTTACCAGTTGGAACATCTTCTGGATATATGCCCAGGAGAGGTATTGCGGGATCCTCCGGTAGTACTATATCCAATTTTCTGAGGAACCGCCAGACTGATTTCCAGAGTGGTTGTACAAGCTTGCAATCCCACCAACAATGGAGGAGTGTTCCTCTTTCTCCACATCCTCGCCAGCATCTGCTGTCACCTGAATTTTTGATCTTAGCCATTCTGACTGGTGTGAGGTGGAATCTCAGGGTTGTTTTGATTTGCATTTCCCTGATGATTAAGGATGCTGAACATTTTTTCAGGTGCTTCTCAGCCATTTGGTATTCCTCAGGTGAGCATTCTTTGTTTAGCTCTGAGCCCCATTTTTTAATGGGGTTATTTGATTTTCTGGAGGCCACCTTCTTGAGTTCCTTATATATATTGAATATTAGTCCCCTATCTGATTTAGGATAGGAAAAGATCCTTCCCCAATCTGTTGGTGGCCTTTTTGTCTTATTGACGTTGTCTTTTGCAATTTTGAGATCCCATTTGTCGATTCTCGATCTTACAGCACAAGCCATTGCTGTTCTATTCAGGAAATTTTTCCCTGTGCCCATATCTTGGAGGCTTTTCCCCACTTTGTCCTCTATAAGTTTCACTGTCTCTGGTTTTATGTGGAGTTCCTTGATCCACTTAGATTTGACCTTAATACAAGGAGAAAGCATTTGACAAAATCCAACACCCATTCATGATAAAAGTCTTGGAAAGATCAGGAATTTGAGGCCCATACCTAAACATGATAAAAGCATCTACAGCAAACCAGTAGCCAACATCAAAGTAAATGGTGAGAAGCTGGAAGCAATCCCACTAAACTCAGGGACTAGACAAGGCTGCCCACTTTCTCCCTACCTATTCAACATAGTACTTGAAGTCCTAGCCAGAGCAATTCAACAACAAAAGGAGATCAAGGGGATACAAATCGAAAAAAAAGAAGTCAAAATATCACTTTTTGCAAATGATATGATAGTACGTATAAGTGATCCTAAAAATTCCACCAAAGAACTCCTAAACCTGATAAACAGCTTCAGTGAAGTAGCTAGATATAAAATTAACTCATTAACTATTAAAAAGTCAATGGCCTTTCTCTACACAAAGGATAAACAGGCTGAGAAAGAAATTAGGGAAACAACACCCTTTACAATAGTCACAAATAATATAAAATACCTTGGCACGACTCTAACTAAGGAAGTGAAAGATCTGCATGATAAGAACTTCAAGTCTCTGAAGAAAGAAATTAAGATCTCAGAAGATGGAAAGCTCTCCCATGCTCATGGATGGGCAGGATCAATAAATTATGTTTTATTTTAGCAATTAGGAAAATCTTAGAAAACAAATTATACTATATTATTATACTATATTGTTTTCTAGAAGTATAATTTTCATAATATTTTAAAATATATATAATGTTAGAAAATGAATGTTGGATTTATAAATGAAAAGGGAAAGATAAACCTGTGGAGAGGCAGAATTCTTTTTTCTTTTTGACTTTCAAGGCCTGGACAGTGCTGTTAGACAGTGCAGACTACTCACTCAGTAAGTCCAGTTCCTTCCCACCAAAACCTTCCACATTTGCATTTGTTTCTCTTTTTTATGATTATGTAAAATACTTTTCTGCATTCTGTAGTATAAGGTTTCATTTTTATGTTTTATATTTCTGGGGCATTTATTAATGAGAGTACACTTTCTTAAGGCTGAGGTATAATTCTTAGATTATTATATCCTATCCATTTATACTCCTCTGTCACCAAAAATAACCCACTGACTGAGATCATGTTCTTTTATTCTTTATATCCATTGTGGTATCTATAAGATAAATTGAATTATTGAATTAGATTGATTCCACTGATTTGCTTCACCCAGAGACTTAGTACCCATTGTATAGTTTTGTCTTTCATAAGAAAATCTTACTGGCCCCATTTCAAGTTCCTAGGTGTTTCTCTTCATATTTTCAACTAGTAAAGATAGTAGCAGTTGACTTATTTTGAATTTCAATTAGATTCAAGTTGCTGCAACAAAAGAACAGTTTTCTTATGAATCTAAGTGATATCAGTATAGTTAGAATATTCCTTTTTTTTTTTTCAACTTTCTTTCTTTTTCTCTTGTTTACCTGCATGTTCATGCACCATGTGTGTTCCTGGTGCCTGCCGAGGACAGAAGAAGGCACCAGAACCCATAAAATTGAAGCTTCAGATAGTTGTGAGCTACCATGTGGATTCTTTGACTCAAACCCAAGGCCTGTGGAAGAACAGACAGTGTTCTTAACCATTGAGCCATCTCTCTAGTTCTGGAAATAGTAACTAGTGAATATTTAAATAAAATGTTCAGGAGATCCAAGTATGCATGTGAATGCTAACTTACTAATTTATCTTACAAACAAGATCAATTTTATTCTGTATCATTAATCTGTACATTAAGCAAAATTACAGATAGAAGCTCCCTTTATCAGGAAGCTGTGAAAAATCACTTTTTATGGCCTGGATGTATTTATGCTAAAAAGAATGAATCTAGGAAAAAAGGTACATTAAGCCAAGACTCGTCACAGAATGTTTAAGATGAGACAACAGGCCATAACTACTTCTGCAGTATGCCAGGTTACAGAGTGAGATGAAGCTGAAAAGTCAGTAGGTAAAAACAAAATGCTAAGTTGAGAAGATGGTGGATTTTTGTTTTGTTCTTTAATATAGTACAAAATCTTCAGAATTTTAGATAAAATTTGAAGTGTAGACCAGATAATTAGGAGCAATAGAGAAAACTATAGAGTCAAGTGGAAAGAACAAAAAATCCATGATTAATATAAAATGGAAATCTATACTTGCCTAAAGTTATGATTGGTAAATTGTTGGAGCTGGGACACAAACAGCCCTGGACTCTAAACTCAGTGCCCCACCCACCTTCTACAGTACAAATATATTGTTAAGAGTACACAAGAAAAACAATCCATACTTGATGGAGAAATGAAATTCAGATTTGTCTGAAATCATACCTAACTAGTAAATATTAAATATATACATACATATGTATATGTATGCATATGTGTGTGTGTGTGTGTGTGTGTGTGTGTGTGTGTGTGTGTGTGTGCATACACATGCTTTGAGTGTGTAGATTCCATTTTTCTTTTCATTGTATACAACTAAATATAGTTGCTGGTTCATGGGATAATTCAATGTTTAGGATGGAGAGACTCTTCAGTCTGTTTTCCACAGCAGCTGTTCTGTTCCACGTTTCAGATGCTGTGTGTGCATGAGGAGTCCGTTCCATGTGTCTCTTAACCAACACTTGTCATCTATTGTCCTGCGGGGTTGTTACAGCTCAATGGAGGCTGGAGAGAAGATTCTCTTCAAGGACACACTTAGCAACTTTTATATATATATATGCACCCTCTGCTCATCTTCTTTTTTACTTTCATATATGCCTATATATGAAAATGATTTTGCTGGCTGGTTGCTCTTATTGTCTCGGGAAAAAAATGATGAAGGAAAAGAAGGAGTTGTATGATAAAATTGAATGGATCCAGATACAAATAAACAATCTAAAAGTTGCTAAGTGTGTCCTTGAAGAGAATCTTCTCTCCAGCCTCCATTGAGCTCAAATTGCAGAAAATCAAACTGAAGCTCTCATTATAAGGTTGGCTGAATTACAGTGAAAATTCGAGTCTCAGCCTCAGAGAGTGTCGATAGTTAAATTAAGGGCATTGATTGGCAAAGATTGGGATCCTATAACTTGGGATGGGGATGTGTAGGAGGACCCTGTTGAAGCTGAGAATTTTGAATCCTCAGATTCTCAAGGGTTTACCCCACCAGAGGAAGTAGTACCCTCAATCCCACCCCTTGAAATAATGCCTTTTTCACCTGAGAAAGTTAATCCCTCAGAGTCTGATAAACCAGCAGTGACTGTCACTGAGGAAAATGCCAGACAAGACAATATTGATACTTCTCAAGGCCCACCAATTGTTTCTTCTAGACCTAAAACCAGACGCAAGGCAAAGCAGGCTCCTAGAGGGGAGGTAGAAAGTGTAGTCCATGAGGAGACTGACAACACTACTAAGGAGCTTAGTGAATTTGCTAATTCATTCAAGTCTGGGGAATGTGTGGGAATGGATTTTAAGGGTGTGGGATGGTGGTAAAAGGAACCTAGATCAGGCTGAGTTTATTGACATGAGCTCTCTGAGTG
This sequence comes from Mus musculus, assembly GCF_000001635.26. Classification (NCBI taxonomy): domain Eukaryota; kingdom Metazoa; phylum Chordata; class Mammalia; order Rodentia; family Muridae; genus Mus; species Mus musculus. The sequence continues at coordinate 18,242,639 of NC_000068.7, read as the reverse complement.
GAGATTCTAGGTTTAATATGGAAACTTGAACAGTTTAAAAAGGTGTCAGAAGTTTGTTTAAATGGTTGACTGAAGTGTTTACCAAAAGATGGCCTACCGAAAAGGAGTTGGAGATGCCTGATATCCCTTGGCTTAGTGTTCACAAGGGATTTTAAGGCTTAGTTAAATTGCAGTTCTAGAGTGGATACATTGTGTAAAGCCTAGTCCTCCACAATGGGAAGGTCCAGAGGATATATATGCCCATTACCATCCTATAAGATGCAATCTGATGAGAGAGGCACCAGCACATTTGAAGAGTTTTGTTCTTGCCGTTTTCCTTGTGCCAGACCTTAGGATTGGAGATGCTACTGCTCAGTTAGATGAATTAAATTCAATGGTTTTAATTGGACCCCGAGGTAACAAGGGCCAGGTGGCAGCATTGAATCGCCAGAGACAAGGTGATCCTAGTTATTATAATAGACAGCATAGACAAAACAATGTTTATATAATAACATACCCAGTAATGGTCAGCATAGGAGAGGTGAAATAGTGGCATGGCTCGTTCAGACCTTTGTTTTGGTCCTGGCTAATCATGGTGTTTCCAGGCATGGAGTAGATAGGAAGCCTACTGCATATCTGTTTGATCTGTATAAGCAGAAAAATTCTCAAATGAAAGAAAGGGTACAATGGATCATGGCAAAAGGCAGTCTCGGCCAGTGAATCAATTTCCAGACTTGAGCCAGTTTGCAGACCCAGAACCCCTTGAATGAAGGGATGACCAGGTTCTCCTGAGGAAGGCTCTTGATAAGACACCTAAAGGTTTTGCTGTTAGCCTTTCTCCAGTTCTTCCCCAGAGGGACCTACGGCCTTTTACAAGGGTTACTGTACACTGGGGAAGGAAACATTGTGACCCTCCAGTTAAAGTAGGGGCTTATGGAGGACAGGTGATTAATGGAGTTTTGACTGATGTCCAACTCACAGTAGGTCCAATAGGTCCCTGAACACATCCTGTGGTCATTTCCCCAGTTCCAGAATGTATAATTGGGATAAATATACACAGAAATTGGCAGAATTCTCACATTGGTTTTCTGAACTGTAGAGTGAGGGCTATTATGGTTGAAAAGGCTAAATGGTAGCCTTTTGAGTTGCCTCTGCCAAAGAAAATCGTAAATCAAAAACATTACTGCCACTATCGAGAACTTGAAAGATGCAGGGGTGGTGGTTCCCACCACATCTCCCTTTAACTTTACTATCTGGCCAGTGCAGAAAACAGATGGATCATGGAGAATGACAGTTGACTAACACAGCACTAAGACTAATAAAGAAGACTTTACAGTTTAGACCTTCACTATAACCTTAAATTCAAATTATCTAAAACTAAATTTAATCTCTTAATTTTTAAATACCTGTATTTATATCTTACTGTGCTAGGAATAGACTGTGCTAGTGATAGACATTTATTTGTATATTTGTTTAGTTATTATTTACTTTTTCCTGTAATTTTTTTATAAATTTCTTTATTTTCACCTCTCATTTTTAAATCCATCAGAACTGCCATCTTAGGTCAGTGCTTCATTGCCTTATGCTTGCAATATAGAATCTTACTGTCAGCTTGCCTGGAATACCTTAAGTGTATGTAGCCCTCGTTGGTTTTGCACACAGATTCTAAAAACTGTGATGAAGGGCATGTACCTCCTCTGCTGGCTTTGGTCTTTCGCTTCTTGAGACAGGTTCTTGCCATGTTGCTGGCCTTGAATTCCTGACCGCCTGAGATGCTTTGTCCTATCCCTCCCTCGCAGCCGGGCTTCATAGCTCCATACCTCTTCCTAAAGGGCATTAGGTCTTTTACTTCAGAGTCCCTTGTCATAAAGGTATTTTCTTACAAACTCATTCAAAAAGGGTCTTTTTTGTATGGATTCTTATAGCACTTAACCTTATAGTTGGCTATATAATGTTTTGAATTATATTTTGATTGTATCTTTTAAAATGTTAAAAGTTACACTTATTGTGTAAAAAGTTAAAAGTTTCTACCCATTATGTGAAAATATGTGATTGGGTGATATGGTAACAACATATTCCAAGTTTTGTCAGTCTTAATTTGTACCGGTATCCCCATAATAGCCATTACCTCTAATAAATGTGTAGTTACCAAATCAGTACTTTCAGTACTCAGAGCAGTTGTCAGTTGAAACCCTGAATATGTTTTAATGGTATGAGGTACAACCTTTAGTTTTCTGAATTCTGTAGAGTGAGGCACATTCACCTGCCAGATTTATTTATTTTTGCTATCCCTAAGGTTGCTTCCAGAAGGTAATGGAATAAAGAACAATTAGGACACTTTTATAATTGTCTTGGCTTGTTGCGAAGTGAGAGGAATTTTTTTCTTTGAAGCTTTACTGTTAACATAATGGTTTTTCTTGAGGCTTCTAACACATTTCCTGTTAATAATTAGTCAATTTTTTCATTCCTTGTGCTAATGGACCTGAGAAGACTATATGAGACCACATATGGATGATACATAATGGATAGTTTCTATTTCTGATTGCCTGTAGCAGTTGCATAGGTTAATTATGAATTATTAAGAAAAAACTCAGCAGTTTCTATATGCAAGCAACTGTGTGCATATTGAGAGTCAGTAATTACATCAAGAGATTCAGGAAAATCTAGTAAGACTGTAAGAATTACATACAACTCCTGATTTTTGAACTGAAAAACTGAAATATATGGGCTTTGAATTACTTTGCTTTTTTTTTTTTTTTTTAATGTCTGCCCTCTAGCCTGCCATTCCCAACTAAATTGTGTCAGTATAGAATGTAGGAGCTTCAGAAATTGGCATTCTTTTTACAATATGTGGTAGAATCCAATTAATTCTTTCCATATACTAAAAATGTTTGCTTTTAGAATATATGCTGTTGCCAGGTGGTGGTGGCACATGCCTTTAATCCTAGCACTTGGGAGGCAGAGGCAGGCGGATTTCTGAGTTTGAGGCCAGCCTGGTCTACAGAGTGAGTTCCAGGACAGCCAGGGCTATACGAGAAACCCTGTCTTGAAAAACAAAACAAAACAAAAAATCATGTAAATTGTAATGCTACATAATTTTATATAAACATTGAAAAGATAGTCATGTTCAACGATTTGTCTTAGTGCAGATTTTCTTTTCAACATTCACACTTCGATTGTCACCTCATGATCTGCTGCTGATGGATCACTAAGCTGAAGTTGGGAGCCCCAGGACTCTCCTAGTACCATTATTCATAGCACAGTGAATTTAAGGTTTTGTCAACTTTCGTTCAGTTTCTCTTCCTTCTTGCTGGAAAATAGGGCATAGGACTAGAATGGTTCTAATTGAAATTAATCTATTTTCAGCATATATCATTTCTAAAATTTCTAAACTTCTTAGTGGCCCAAGAATCAAATGCCATTATATTGAACATTATGACCTTTGAAAAATACTTACATGTGCCACTGTAAAGTAAAATAGATAAAAAAACAACTGCTTTTTAATTTTCCCTATAGCATTTATCAATCATATGCCCTAATATTTTTTTAAATCTCTTCGATTTCTTTTGGTTTCAGCTTTTTTCCCAGTAGGATAATACAGAAAATTGTGTGCCTGAAGACAAAGTAGTTGTTCTCTTGAGATCACATCTAATTTTAAAAGCTGTAAGTCTATAAATTAAAATGTCCCTTGAGACTGAACATCTCTGGTAGATCTCTGGCTGCACAGGCAAGAGCTCTGTGCTCCCTTCACTGTGGATGTGGCTGTCACTGTCATTCTCACTAACTAGAGCTGGCTGTCCTGGAATTCACTCTGTAGACCAGGTTGGCCTCAAACTCAGAAATCCGCCTGCCTCTGCCTCCCGAGTGCCGGGATTAAAGGCGTGCGCCACCACACCCAGCCCCCAATGTATCTTGAACTTACTTTCCTACCTAGTCATAGTCTGATTTTGTATGAATTCCTCTGTTTTATTTCCCCAACACTTATTTAACAATTACTCATTGACTTTATAATTTGTTGCCATTGAGGACATGTCTGTCAGAACCAGTGGGGCTGTAATTATACTCAGAAACAGTTACAGAGGAGGCCATCACATAATGTAGTCAGTTTAATAAAACTATCAAATGCTATGGAAGGAACCTAGCAGGATGAATTTAAGTGCCCTGGGCAGTTAGGAAGGCTTCTGAGAGACAACAGTTCTTGGAGAGGAGGAGCTCCTGGGTAGGTAGTTTAGAACAGTACATTCTGAACAAGAAGGAAGTCTTTCAAAGGGCAGAGGTGTGAGAGAGTGTTGGACTTGGTAGTTTTAGCTAGCTGTAGATATCTGAGGAAGAGATTAAGATAAAACTGGAGAGGTAGACTGGCTTCCAGGTGCCCGGTCTTTAGATGCCTGAGAGAAGAACTTGGATGTCTTTTGTTTAGTTTTGTTTTGTTTTCCTTTAGGAAATTGGGGAACATTTGTGGATATTTAGTAGTGGAAAATGTTGTGATCAAATTTTTAGATCTTAAACAAGTTGTATGACCTCTCAGTGTTCCTGCACAATGGGATAGCCACCTTTCTGAGGTTATATTGAGGACTGAATAGAGAATGCACGTGAAGCATTTAAGAGTCTGCATAGTGCCAAGCAGTGGTGGCGCATGCCTTAAATCCCTGCACTTGGGAGGCAGAGGCAGGTGGATTTCTGAGTTCGAGGCCAGCCTGGTCTACAGAGTGAGTTCCAGGACAGCCGGAGCTACACAGAGAAACCCTGTCTCAAAACCCCCTCCCCACCCCCCACCCCCCAGAAAAAGAGTCTGCATAGTATCAGTTAATACGCCTATAACCCTGTCTCCAGAGAAGGGAAGGAAGAAAGAAAACTAGCCCGCCTGCCAGCCTAAGCCAGGTGGTGATGGTGCACACACGTAATCCCAGCACTTAGGAGGCAGACAGAAGCAGATCTCTGTGAGTTTGAGGCAGCCTGGTGTACAGAGCAAGTACCAGTACAGCCAGGGTTATACAAACCCAGTCTCAAAAAAACAAAGTAAACAAAGAGAAAGCCTGCAAAGCCTTGTGACATGTCACCCACACTACTGGAGCCTCTTTCTGTCTCACTAATTCTTCCCTAGACCCCAAAGTCAAAGTCACTGTGATTATCATTTACATGGTCTTCCTTTTAAATCTGTTAGTAGTCATTAAATCACTCACCCTCTCCCTCCCCAATTCATTGTCTCTTTTAATTCTTGCTATACTCTGTGTGTGTGTGTGTGTGTGTGTGTGTGTGTGTGTGTACAACCTACTGAGGCTACCTAATGTTGCTTATACATATGTATAGCCAGGGCTGATGACTTGATATTGGACTTGATATGCAGGAACTCATCCCTGGAGCAAGTTAATTCTCCATTTCTTAAAAGTTACTGACCATTTCTAGCTCTTCCTCTAGGTGAGGGGCCATTTGGCATTCTCCTGCCTGTGTTGGCATGTCAGCAAATGGTGTCATTCATTGTCTTGGTCTTATATGGGGAACCATATTGTTGTTGTATTCTCAGCACTCATCATTATGCCCATAAATATAAGACTCACTTCTTAACAACAGGCAGAGACTATTAGAGAGATCTATAACTGGTCAAAATGGAAAGAGTTAGGTGGGGTGCCCCACCCTAGCTGATACATCTGCAGTGCAGCCCCTATATCCACGGCTCAGAAAAAAAATGGCAGGAGAGGGAGCAGCAGGATTGTAATTGCCAGAGGCCCAGGATGCCTGTTGCTAGATAGTGCCCCTTAGGCATGGTAGGGAAATTCACCTTTCGCTATTTTAAAATTGTTTATTTATTTTATTAGTAGTAAGAATTCTGACTTCCATGGGCACACAGCATGCACATAATGTAGATATATATGTGCAGGCAAAATATCTCACATAAAGTATAAGATACGTTAAAATTTTAGTTTAAGTTGTGTGTGGATAGTTGGCATGTATGTGTGGACATCATGGGGAAGCTTTGTGAAGTTCTTTTCTTTTATACTTTATTTTGCCTGGGGATCAGGGATGGAACTCAGGTGGCCAGATTTGCAAATCAAGTGCCTTTACTACTGGGCCATCCGATCAGCCCAGGAAAACTCTTTATGCACTTTTAATACCAGACCCTAAAAAGGTACAAGAAGAGAATTTTTTTGTACGATTAAAGACTTTAGTTAGATGCCCTACTTACAACTGTATTGAGAAGAACTATATTCAGCACATGACCATGAACTGGGACTTTGTGACTCCTTCTTACAAGAAATTTGAATTAGCTGAACCAGGACTAGGTTGATTTTCTTATACCTTTTGCTGTGCTGTCACCCCAAAGGTGTACTAACCTGGCTGGTCTGTGGCTGCCATCAGGGAAAGAAGGATGCTATGCCGATCAAGAAGGAATCCTGAATTTTCTAAGTAAAGATTTGTTCCCATCTACCCCTTGGTTATCTAGGAAGGAGCTAAAAGGAGCAGGGTTCTTTCTAGGGACAGTTGCTTTCCAAAATATAACGAAAAGGGAAAGGGGGAAGAGATAGATTTTTTTTTTGTTAATGTTTTGTTTTGTTTTTGATATGATATATCTTGGGCTGTCCTGGAACTCACTATGTAGACCAGACTGGCCTTGAACTCAGAGAGATTTACCTGCCTCTGCTTAGAGTCAGAACTTTTTCTGTTGATGTTTGAGGAAATCTTTCCAAAGCTCAACAATGCCAGATGTCTGTGGACACAATAGGGAACATGGAGGTTGCATCAAGCATTTTGACTCCTGGTCTTTTCAGTGGTTTAGCAATGAAATAGGAATGGCAACAATAGTCACCTGAGAAAGAGTCACAGCAGCGAGATTCCAACAGATCTGCAAGAGGAGTCAGAGCTCCACAGTAAGTCAAACCGTCCAGAAGGGAACAGGGACGTGGCCCAGGCAGAGCGATAGAGTCACTCCAAGATAACTTGTCAGGTTTTGGCAAGAGCCACACAGAGGTACAGTCTTGATGGGTTTATCTCAGTAGTGGAACACTTTTGCTTATCGCTGAAAGCAACACCAAGAGTGGAGGTTTTTTCCTATGTCTGGTCTGCCTTTGTGTTGATGTGTCTAATTCATGGAAGCAGAGGTTGGAATAGGCTCAGTGAGCAGCTTCATGATGAGCCCATGTGGACGGTGACAGATGGCTATCTGTAAGACATAAAGAGGGGCCTCACAGTGACGACATGAGGTGGTTTGGTTTTTTTTGGGGGGGGGGGGCGTGTGGGGAGTGTGTTCGAGACAGGGTTTCTCTGTGTAGCCCTGGCTCCTAGAACTCACTCTGTAGACCAGGCTGGCCTCGAACTCAAAAATCTACCTGCCTCTGCCTCCGAAGTGCTGGGATTAAAGGCATGGGCCACCACCGCCCGGCTGAGGTGGTTTGGTTTTAATTTTGTTGTTCATAGCATACCGTTGGTTTACACAGAAGTTTGTCACGGTTACTTTTAAGTTGGAAAGGAAATTATATAGCTGGAAGCCAAATGCATTCTAAAACTGTACAAAATAGTTATAGGGATACTGTCCATGTTACAGCTGTACAACTGATATTTTAACTAGTGGACAAAGTATAAAATATTTTCTTGAGTAAAATTCCTAAGCCCCTGAGATGAACTAATTCAACTAAAAATGGTTCAGTATAAAAAATGTAACTATCAAATAGAAAAGGGCCTTCTACCAAAAATAAGAGAGTGCCGCAAGGAGTAAGTGTATCTTTCTTTCAATATAACCATACATTTTCAGCCAAATAAATAGCATAATTCTTTGTATTTCACATTTTATGGTCTAAATCTGGAAGAGGAAACTCTGCATATAGGTTCTATAAACATAGCAGCAGGCTTTCCCTTGGCACTCCAAGCCCTTGGAATCCAAGAATATTAAAGATTTTTCAGAGGCACCAAGTCTTTGAACATAGCAGGTTTTATGACAAAAATCCATCCCAAAGGAGCATTTTTTTTTTGATAATACAATTTAAATTTCCCTATGCATTCTTATTTGGGGATCATTACATAAAATACTGAATAATTTGAAAACTTACTTTTTATTTTGTATTCAGTATGGAGATTTATTCCCAGAGCAGGGCTTTTCTGATGCAAAATTGAAATGCTGGTGTAGTCCTAACAGCTGTCTCCACACCATGTGGTAGCTTCCATGACTTTACTATAGGATGGATTTTTGGCCAGGGGTTTCAGTAATATTGACACACATGGTTTTAAGTGGCCAGGCAGTGTGCTTATGCATCCATTTGACTTTCACAGCTACAGCTGGCTCTGTGTTACAACAGGGAGAATACATTCACACCATGGCCACCCTCATGGCTGCTGGAGTAGCTGGATCACAGCGGGCTCTGTTCCTTTAAAGACACCACTAACTACTGCTGAGGAATTACAGTCACCAAAGTGCCTTGCAGCTTGTAGGAGAGGGGATAATGAATGCTCAAAGGCCACACTCCGATTTCAGCCCAGGAGTTCTTAGTATTACCCATCTTTTAACAGGAATAGTAAAAAGCATGGCCACGAAATAACTAAAACCAAGAGGAGGTTTGCCGAGGCAGTCAGTGGTTTTTCTTTTTCAGGTTTCCAATGTAGGCATTTGATTTAAATAAAACATTACCTTCCCAGGAAAACTGGAGTGCTATGTTTTTAGACTCATTAACTAGAAATTAAAATCCAGTAGGTTTTACTGTCCACTGTTAATATATGTAGGATATTTGGAAAATCAACTTACTAAAAATAGAACTTTTGCACAGATGTCTATTTAAGCTAATGCAGACATGTTTTTTGAGTGCACAGCAGGGATTTGCTGTGCTCTACAGCACAGTGCACTGGTATGCTTTGGCGCTGAGTTCCATTTCAGTGAGGATCTTAATGTTCTTCGTGGCTTCATTTTGCACTTCTAGCTTATATTTAAATTGTCCTCAAGTTTTACCTTTTTTGTATTTCCTTTTGCATTAGAGTTTAGGGGTTTATCAATAAGAGTAGTATTTCTTTGAAAACTCTAATTTGTTTCTCTAAATGATATCTAAATAACACATTTTTTGGTTGTTGTTAAATGAGGCAGAAAGGAAGGAAAATCCCTCCATGTAATTTTTGACTCAAGTGATATAGAGAATTAAATTTCTGATCTTCATTAAATATCAAAGAAATTCTAGCCAGATCCAGTGTAGATTACCTTTTTATCTAAGTGAGTTTATGCATGTATTGTAAGGGCTGTACTGATGAATATGTTTGAGGCTTTCAGCCCTTAGTGGATACAAACTAGAATGATTGATAAAATCCTCCTTACTATTGGCTATTATTTACTGACTCTTAAGTGGCAGGTTGTATTTATGCCAATTTATCTGCTTCAGGGAACATTCTTGATAGCAGAACAAAGTGAATAAAAGTAGTTTGCTTTGCAAATGAATGCAAATAGGAGAGCCTTTCGGAAAGCCCTTTAACAGGGGCAGTGCACTTTGATTATGAGTGAAGCTGCCATTTGGACACAGTGAAAAGAGCATGTTTGAGCCATTGATTGAGGGAGACAGTAAAAAGTCAGGAAGGGCCCGTTAGGCTTGCAGTGAGGCAGGCGGATGTCAGTGTGGTTAGAGCGCAGTGGGAGAATGACAGGAAGGATTAGTGTCAGGGAGAGGCTTTGCTGAGGCTGTGGAGATAGTCCCTGGGGTCACTCACCTCTGACTGTTGTTCTATGCTGATGGCTCTCTAATGCAAAGTGCCTGGTGTATGCCTGTTCATTATCGGAAATGGTGATTAGAAAAGGTACTTGTTTTTAAGATTTCCTCCCACTACCTATTCTTTCCCCTTCCCCTTCCCCTATCCCTTCTCTCTTTCTCTTTCTTTCTCATTACAGGGAAATTGAGGTGGGCTTCCTTCATCTTTCATTGTTTGATGCCAGAGTAGCTACTGCCTCCAGTGGGTGGTGCTTACGCTAGAATGTAGTTGTCATATGTTTTTTCATATTCAACAGTGATTTATGTTTCTTTCCTCAGTTTTAGGTTTTGACCATTATTCAGCAATATGTTGCAGTTTTGTAATGTTTAAGGTATTTTCACTATATCAACATCTAAAGCTTTGCAAAGACTAAATGGCTCACATCTTGGTGAAAGAGTTCTTAATCTTGTTTTCAAGTTTTACAGAATGCTAGCATTTGGCAAATTAACCACTTAGAAAATTTTATGTCATTATTGTTAATAGAATGAGCAAGACATGTAATCTTGCATAGTTCTGATTCTCAATCAATGCTTTTTCTTGCTTAGATTTTCACGTATATTTCTTAAAACCATTTTATAAGTATTTTTACTTCAAAAGTCTTACTAGTCATACTATGAGAGTTACATGAGCAGCACTATATTTTATACCAGTAATTTTTATGGACTTTGATAATGTTTTTTATTTTAATACAAAATTGGTCTTTTTAAAAGTATCTTCAAGGCTGGGCATGGTGGCACACGCTTTTAATCCCAGCACTTGGGAGGCAGAGGCAGGTGGATTTCTGAGGCCAGCCTGGTCTACAGAGTGAGTTCTAGGACAGCCAGGGCTATACAGAGAAACCCTGTCTCTAAAAAGCAAAAAACAAACAAACAAACAAAAAACAACAAAGTTTTGCATTATGCAGTACTTCTGGTTTTTTATATGCATGCAAAAATTTTACAGATACTGCTGGGACTCTATTCTGCAGTTAAGGATGCTGCCCCAGCTTTCACTAAGCCTAGATACATGGATAGTAACTGTTGGTCATTGCAGAAAGAGTTCTGCCAATAATTTGTTTCACAGGCATATTGATGTTATAGTAGACATTTTCCAATTTCTTAAAATTTTGTTTAATGTTTTGCAGGCACCTGAATGGACAGAAGAGGACCTCAGTCAACTGACAAGAAGTATGGTTAAGTTCCCAGGAGGGACTCCAGGTCGATGGGACAAGATTGCCCATGAATTGGGTCGATCTGTGACAGATGTGAGTTCACTGAAATTTGCATTGTCTGGGGAGTGACAAACAGGAACAAGCAAACTATGCAGGAGGCAGACTTAGATGGGTCCTGGGTTATCTGCGGAGAGAAGACCTGGGCATGAACCATTAATGAAATAAACAAAAAGCAGATGTGAATCCATTCCCTTCTGCACAGTGTAACAGCTGTGTGAAAGAATTGTAGTGTTCAGAGACTGAAGCTACTGAAACCTAAGCCTAGAAAACAGTGTTAGATTTTGTGTTTATATTGACCCTTTAATCGTGGGAAAGACAGTTTTCAAACTGAGTAGCATTAGAGAGGTTGTATTCAGCCTTAACACTCAAGTGGAGATGGCTGGCGTGTTTACACAGGGGTTAGGTTACTGACGTGAGCACTCGGAGCTGTGGTGCAGGCAGGCTTTGCCTTCTTTCCAGGATGCTGCTGACCATTCATTTTGGAATATATGTGTAAATGGCCATACCTAACACCTAGAAGACAAAGTATAGACCAAGAACCTTGTGACATAGCACTTTAGATGGTTTCATTCAGGGAGACTACAGTAGAGCACTTGATGTATGCCAGATTGTCTCCCAACATCTAATTAGAAGTCAGAAACTTGACTCAGTTATCAAACTGATATTTGTATAAATCATAGTAAAGAACCTTTATTTTTTAAAATTTTTTATTAGGTATTTTCCTCATTTACATTTCCAATGCTATCCCAAAAGTCCCCCATACCCACCCCCCCACTCCCCTACCCACCCACTCCCCCTTTTTGGCCCTGCCATTCCCCTGTACTGGGGCATATCTTCTTTACATACATCTTGTTGGTATAAAACTTTTTAAAAGAGTTACTAAGAGCAAAAATTTAAATTTCCTCTTTAATTTAGTTAGCATGCCTTTAGGTCTTTTTTTACACTGTGCAAACATTTTAATGAGCACGCTACTAAAACACAGCTACCAAAATAATGAGAGTGTGTTATGATTGCTAGAGCTTGCTTTTCATAGTAAACCTGTATGTTTTCAATTTAGAAGCAAATATATATTTAAAAAATACTGTCAACTTTTTTCTCTTTTCCTCAGTTCCTTTGATTGAGACTTGCTTTGAAAATTTTAAATTACATATATATTTACATATGTATATTTAAGTGTGATCATCTTACACAAATTATACCTAGTAACATCATTTCTGCGCTATTGTGGAATGACCAGTTATCTTTATCATGGAGAATTGCTTTTCTACTAATTGCACTGCTGAGCTATGCATTTCATTTTCTTGTTTTAAGGTATTTTGTAAGGAATGGAATAACTTTATAACCACATTAAAGATATTCCAGGGTTATTGATATTTTAAACATTGTATTTTTAATTGCTAAAATTATTTTTAAACATTCTAATAATATTGTTTTAAAGAACCCAAAACGTTTAACTTGATTGTTTAAAGAAAAACAATACTATGTTAATTTGCTGTCTTTTTAAGAGGTAGCAAGCGAAGGCTGAAAAGGATGGTGGAGCTTCACCAGGTCTCACCGGCACAGGCCCGCGGAGTTACTACCTTTACTGAATTTACAGGGGTGGTCTTGCTGCAGAGGCTTCTTTTGTGTGTTTTACTTACAACTTATAACAAGATACACGTAACTTGTGTGTTTTATTACTTTTCCCCAGCCTTCTCCTGGGGAGGCTGATTTTATGTGTGCCATACTTTTTCATATGAAGTGGCTCAGTGACGCTGAGTATATATGTTTGCACACACTACATGATAGCTTCTCTTTTAACAAGATTAAAAGAACCATGCAAATAGTTACCACACCTAAACTTCTGTAGCCTTTGTGTGTATGCGAGTTTTACCTGCTTGTATATGTCTATACGCCACATTTATCATGCCTGATACCCAAGGAATCCATCAGAGGAGGGCAGGTCCCTCCCTTGGAACTAGAGTTACAAACAATTGTGAGTTACCATGTGGCGACTGGGAACTAAATCCCAGTTCTCTGAAGAGCAGCCAGTGCTCTTAATTGCTGAGCCACCTCTGAAAAGCCCCTAGCTAACTTGTTTCAGTAACCCCAAGAATGACTTGTGAGCTGCACTAAGGCAGCTGCAGTGGGTTCAGCTGGTACCGTCCCCGTCCCTGTAGTGGGATGTTAAGTGAAAGTTAATCACTCTCTAAGAGGTCACCTACACTTCCTTTTGGCTTGCAGTGTTAATTAGATTTGTTGTTCTTAAGTGCTTCATTGTGGAGAGAAGCCAGGTTGCTTTGGTGTCATCATCCTCTCCTTTACCCTGCACACTGACCTGATCTTTTGGCATCAGCCCCAGGCTGCACAGCTGCTTTTTGACCTTTTTTGCCTGCCAAATGTGTAGCTTCAGGCTTGCTGCTTCCCTTCAGAAACAATTGACCCTTCATGGGGAAAGGTGAGAGGGTGGCCATGCTGGAGTCAATGGCTCTTTATTTAGGTTACTAGATTCTAGTAAAAGATGCATTTTATTCCTCAGTTTAAAAAAGAATCAGTGTATTAATTGTCATAATTAGAGTTAAATTGTTAAAACCTTGGGTAAGTACAAGCAATATTTTAGCATTAAAATTTTTTGACATAAAGTATTTGTTAACTCAGGTAAACTGTAAGGTCAACTTTATTGAGGCTTAAATATTTTAAATGTTAATTACATGCCTTTTGGCATATAATTTTAGAAACCACAAAGGACTCCAATTGTAGAAACAACAAAGGAAACAAAAACTGTCTGTCTGACGTGTAAAACCACCCTTAATGTGACTATTAACTGCAGGCTTCTAAGTTAAGGTCAGGGAGAGTCAGGTTTCTTGTTCCTAAAATGTTGTAAGCTGACCCTGGTGCTCTGTGGGCCACTAATCTCCCACATTCTGTTTATGATAACAGCCTGAGAGGAGATTTTCTGCTTGTTTAGAAAAGGCCCAGGTAGACAGCAAAACAAAAGCCAGGTGGTTAGCTTTAACTTCTATAATTAATGCCGAAGTGTAATATAAGACGAGTATAAGGTCTGCTCGAGTGCAGGGAGTGAGATCCCCTTGTCATTAGCTGTAACTGCCATGGCCGCAGAAGATACACAGTGCGAGGATTTATACAGTGAGTGTTGTTATGGTGTCTTCTCAAGATCAGGAGGCCTTGTGATTCTCGGTAGATTAGGAATATAGTTTTTATGTTATTTTGAAGATACATTGTTATCGTTTTTAGCATCAGAGTAGTCCTACCTAAAGTTCTGGAAATGATGAGGACTAACCTTTTGGTTTCTTCACTGCCAACTTCCTGCTTTCTCTGTTTCCTGTGGTCCAGCCTGGTCCCTTCTGCTCCCGGCTCCTCCCTTCTCCATGTCACAACCTTCAACAGAACTTCACTTTGGGACACCTGTTTGCTATACCATGTCCTTGCTAGATGTGCCACTAGCTCATTTGATTTACAAATTTCAGTGATAATACCATTCACACTTACATTAAAGGTTTTTCCCTTTGTTGTTATTTGATGTTTTCTGTTTGTTTGTTTGTTTGTTTGTTTTTATTTTAAACATTACCAACACAAACCTTGTGGTAGTCGTTCTGTTTCAGCTTTCCAAATCAGTGATGGGATTACAGGCCAATTACTTAATCTTTCTTTTTTCCTGATTAGAATTCTGATGAAAATTAAATAGTAATTAATGCAGAGGATTTTTATTTCTCTTTTAATAAAGAAATGTGGGTTTGGAGCTATTTACTAGTAGTCATTGAAATTGCAAATACTAGGGGAATTTTCTTCAATTTAATTTTTGGTTGTAATTTGTGACAATTCCAGGAATCAGTGGAATTTTTTTTGTACTGTTTTGAGATTTTCATTACATTTATTTAGTTTTTGTGCATGTGTGAATATGCATAGCTGACATGTTTGGAGGTTGAGGACATCTTGTAGGAGTTTGTTCAGTAAATGACAGTAAAGTTTTCCGGAATGCAGGGACACCTGGGGCCACTTAGTAAGTTTTCTAAAACCAAATGCATATATGAAGAAGATTATGGAGAAACTTATAAGCACGCAGACTAAGCTACAGGACTCTGGGAGGCGAGGAAACAGTTCCTTTTCAGTTCTGAATTTAGAAGAATTTATGTGTGAGAAGAAATACCTGAGCTTATCCTTCAGCAAAAATAAATAAATAAATAAATAAAAATAAAAGGAGTCAAAGAATGGATGAGTCAAAGAAGAAAACATGAGCTCCAAGCAGTAATAGATCAGGTCAAGGAACAGCAGTCTCATCAGTGTATAGCTGGCAAGAGAAGGATGTGCAAGTTGAAACAGAAGATTTCTGCCAAGGACCAGAACCTAGGGAAGGAGTGGTTTTAGAATACATAGTATGTATAGCTTATAACTTGGGCAGTGTATCTCTCTCTCTCTCTCTCTCTCTCTGTCTCTCTCTCTCTCTCTCTCTCTCTGTGTGTGTGTGTGTGTGTGTGTGTGTGTGTGTGTGTGCGCGCGCGCAGACTCACTTCAGGGTATGAGTTCATAAGAACAGGTGCACACACAAACCAGAAGTGTAGAATCTTTCTGGAGCTAGAGTTCCATGTTGTAAACCACCTGAGACGAGTGTGCTGGGAATCAAAGTCAGTAACATCCTCTGGAAGAACAATACATGATCTTAATTACTGAGCCATCAATCCAGCCCCCAGCTCTGACCTTTGTTACTTTGTCTATACTAGCTGTGAGTCCTTGGTTAGCTATGTAGTTACCAAACATTCTTCCTCTTCCTCCTCCTCCTCCTTCTTGCTGTCCTTTCAGGCTTGTTGTTTCCACTGCTGTACAAAAGGTTTTTAATTTCATAAAACCCTGTCTTGAAAAACCAAAAACAGAAAAGGAGAAGAAGGGAAATACACTAACATTTAATATACTAGCCTCTCATGTCAACAGTCCTGATACCTGCTAATAACAAGGCACGTAGTTAGGGAGATCTAGGTAATACAGTAAACCAGACATCTGAAACCATCTATCCGACAACACGGTACACAGCCTCCTGAGCACACGGCGTCTATTGAGTGTGTTCGGCAGTCCCCACAGAGTAAAGGTCGAATCAGTAATACACACACAAAATGGGGAAATTAAGGAAACTTGTGGAAAAACCCCCTTCTCCAGGAGACCGTGGACCAAAGAAGAAAACACAAGTGGAACCAGAAATTCCTTAGAAATGAGTAAGAAAATAGAGCTTACCAGAACTAAACAGTACAGCTGAGGTTTATCATAAAGGAACAACTCAGCCATCAGTGAGTGCACACTCAGGGAGAATGAGGAAAAGCTCAGCCATCAGTGAGTGTGCACTCAGGGAGAACGAGGAAAAGCTCAGCCATCAGTGAGTGCACACTCAGGGAGAACGAGGAAAAGCTCAGCCATCAGTGAGTGTGCACTCAGGGAGAACGAGGAAAAGCTCAGCCATCAGTGAGTGCACACTCAGGGAGAACGAGGAAAAGCTCAGCCATCAGTGAGTGTGCACTCAGGGAGAACGAGGAAAAGCTCAGCCATCAGTGAGTGCGCGCTCAGGGAGAACGAGGAAAAGCTCAGCCATCAGTGAGTGCACACTCAGGGAGAACGAGGAAAAGCTCAGCCATCAGTGAGTGTGCACTCAGGGAGAACGAGGAAAAGCTCAGCCATCAGTGAGTGCGCGCTCAGGGAGAACGAGGAAAAGCTCAGCCATCAGTGAGTGCACACTCAGGGAGAACGAGGAGCTCAGGGTCACCTGATGCTGGGGGAAAGCTGGCTGGCTAGGACAGGAGAATTACCATGAGTTAAAGTTAGCCTAGCTGGCTAGAAAATGAACTATATACCCATGTCATACAGAGTGGGCATGGGAGGAGAATTCAAGTCCAAAGATTAAAAAAAAAAATGAAAATAATGCATCAGCAATGCCATTAAAATCAAAAGTTAATTCTATAAAAGTACCAAGAAAATTGGCATGCATTTAGTAGAATTAACTAAGGGGGACAAGAGTGAGAGAATTTAAATTGCTGACCTTACAGAAATAATTAAAAAAAGAAAAAAAAAGGAATCTACTGTGAGTAAATGTATGCAAAGGAATAAAATACCTTTTTCAGATACATATGGATAGAACTGACTATCTAGTAGTTGAAACTACAGATGCACAGAACCATACCATGCAAAGATCTATGGTATGAATGTGAGACTAGCCTGGGCACACTAGGGAGACCTGTCCAGAATGCAGAGAAGTTATTATAAGAGGGACAGTGTATGTTTTCTCTGAAGTTTGTTTAGGCTGTGGACCTAGCAGACTCAAACAAAATGAGGTTTAGTGGTAATGAAAGAACACCTGACCTGTCTGTCTATAAAATAAGAGATTTCATTTCCAAATATGGTATGTTATGATGATTGCGAGCAAAAGCCTTAGATCCTTCTTGCCTATGTTCCTCACCTCACACATTGTGTGTGTGTGTGTGTGTGTGTGTGTGTGTATACACATGTGCCTTCATTGTCTGGTACACAGCTTATTACTGAAGCCCTTTCAGATCTGAATTTCTATAAAATGGGCAAGACCAGGGTTACAGGTTAATAATTACTGTACTTGTTATATATAATTAATATATGCTAACAGCAAACAGCATCTAAGGGGAATAGATGGGAAGACTCTCCATTGGAAGGCAGGGAATAGCATATAGATAAGCAGGCACAAAAGTACAGAAGTGAGGTCAGGACAAGAGATGGAGAAGTATACAAGACCAGGGAAGGGGAAACAAAGATCCTCTGTGGAAAGCCATAGGAGGTGAAAAAGAGG
Organism: Mus musculus; assembly: GCF_000001635.26. Lineage (NCBI taxonomy): Eukaryota > Metazoa > Chordata > Mammalia > Rodentia > Muridae > Mus > Mus musculus. The sequence continues at coordinate 18,224,940 of NC_000068.7, read as the reverse complement.
AGCCTTAAGAAGATGCTTTTATAGCACTCGGGAGGCAGAGGCAGGCGATTTCTGAGTTCGAGGCCAGCCTGGTCTACAAAGTGAGTTCCAGGACAGCCAGAGCTACACAGAGAAACCCTGTCTCCAAAAAAAAAAAAAAAAAAAAAACCCAAAAACAAAAACAAACAAACAAAAAAACCAAAAACAAAAAGAAGAAGAAGGTGCCTTTATGTGTAGCCTGCTAGAGCCAAGTGTTAGGGTTATGGGTGTATCCAATGGACAGGAAGAAGGTGAAGCTAGAGGTGAAGGACATGCAGCACAGTGAGGTCACTCCTTCAGTGGTGCTTACCTCACGATGCCCCCAGTTGACCCACCGAGACACAGATCAATGCAAATCAGTCCCTCTAGTGACAAGAATGCAACCATGAGTGGCTATTACAAGCAATTTTTATACTTTTTAGGGACACAGGTTACATCAGCCAGGTTACATTTCAAACTTATTGGCTAAGTATATTGACCTTTAAATCTATGGGTTAGCAAGCAAGATAAGCATTTGAACTCTACCTGGGACTTTTTCAGAGTGTCAGTTGACTATCAGTCAGTATGTTCTGAGAATTCCTTATTCAAGAATGCTCCTGTGGGTGGGAGGTGGGGTGACTCCAGGTGAGAGGAGAAAGCTGTAAGGTGGGTGTGGGGCTGGAAAAAGCCCTTACTTCCCTCATTTCCCCTTTTTTCTTGTACAAGTTCTAATCTTGGAGCTACTCTCAGAAGTCTTGGGTAACTAACTTATATTCTTCAGGTCCTGTCTTTAGGGTCTCATGTTGGTGCAGGACCAAAAGCTGTACTGCTCCTATTTATTCTCTCTTTTAAGAAGGTTATAAGCTTGTTCTGTATGCAGGGTCCAAAGGTCAACAATATAGCAGGAGAACTTGGAAATTGCTCTTTCTAACTCTATGGAGAATTGAGTTGGAATTTTGATGGGGATTGCATTGAATCTGTAGATTGCTTTCAGCAGGATGGCCATTTTTACATATAGATCCTGCCAATCCACAAGCATGGAGATCTTTCCATCTTCTGAGATCTTCTTCAATTTCTTTCTTCAGAGACTTGAAGTTCTTGTCATACTGACCTTTCACTTGCTTGGTTAGAGTCACACCAAGATATATTATTTGTGACTATTGTGAAGGGTGTCATTTCCCTAATATATTTCTCAGCCTGTTTTTCCTTTGAGTAGAGGAAGGCTACTTACTGATTTGTTTGAGTTAATTTTATATCCAGCCACTCAAAGGGAAATGTATTGTTTCTTGGGTCCATACGCCTTCACCCCCAAACATGCTCCTGTGCTGCACTCTTGTGTGATCTTGGGCTTCTTTCAGGTATGTGGAGAATGTTGTCACATGATTAGCATGAGTGTTATGCTCCTGCCCCCACAATGCTCACTGGTATAATGTCTTCCAGTGAAGCTATACATTCAGTTTCTGGAAATTCTTACTGAAAATGGTGCGCAGATCTTTTAAAACTATTTTTTAAAGGAATCTAATATAATTAACTTCCACTAAAATTAGTGAAATTATTCAGGTTCTAATTCTACTGTTGATGGGCATTTTAGAGCAAGACATTGAGTCTCTTGGGCCTCACTTCCTTATTAGGTAGCTTGTCCTTCCTGAGCTGCTGTTAGTGAGGCTGGGAGTAGCTTGGGGGGTAAGAAAGGAGAGAGGCACCTAGAGAAAAGCTGGGCTCTGGAGCACTGCACTTGCTCTGAAGGAGCACACCACTTACCACAACAGCCCATGTATTATGGGGACTCTCAGGACAAGTGGGGGTGAGGGGCTTAGGTGTCTCAGTAGGAGTCTCTGTATGTGGGCATTCTCAGACTGCAGCCATCCTGCAGGAAGAATGTGCAGGTGACAGTTTGGTACACTCTGGTCAATTGTTTGCACTTATATGTACTGCCAACTTTTGCACTCAGGAGGAAAGCTTTGCCACTCCCAAGAGTCTGAGAAGTTGGTCCCTGATACTGTCTTGCCCTTTCAATGCACACGTGCCGAGGACTTCTTCCACTTTATACATTTACAGAGGTTGAGGGTCTTCTGTGTTTGTGGCTTCCATTACCCTGCTCCTGTATGAGCCTTATATGGGAACAACCAGTTTACAGGGCATGTGGAAAGTAAGCTGTCTTGCTCTTTATGTTTTTAAATAGGTGACAACCAAAGCCAAGGAACTGAAGGACTCAGTCACCAGCTCCCCCGGTGAGTTGCCACCTTAATTGATTTTATTCCACGAATCCAAGCAAATCAAAGAGTCAATTACTTGCTCCCCAAGTGAGTTTCTGCTTTATCACTAATCTGACAATGTTTCTTCAAGCTTGATCCCTTTTTGTAATAACTTCTTTAAGTGGTAGGGATGGTAGTTTTCCCAAAAACCTCTACTGATCCTTTCTCTGAAAGATTAATCATAGATACTTAATCAGTCTGGCCCCGCAAAGTTGATTAAGTTTAGAGATGTAGAGTGTTAGCATACCTCGGGGTCCCAGGATCTTCAGACAGGTTCAGCATGGTATTCTTCTAGTTTTTGGAAAGACTGGTTTTGTTGTTGTTGTTGTTTGTGTTTGTTTTTGTTTTTCTGAGACAGGGTTTCTCTGTGTAGCCCTGGTTGTCCTGGAACTCACTCTATAGACCAGGCGGGCCTCGAACTCAGAAATCCGCCTGCCTCTGCCTCCCAAGTGCTGGGATTAAAGGTGTGCACTGCCACTGCCTGGCTATAAATTTAAAAAAAAATTTTTTTTGTTTTTTTGTTTTTCAAGACAGGGTTTCTCTGTGTAGCCCTGGCTGTCCTGGAACTCACTTTTTAGACCAGGCTGGCCTCGATCTCAGAAATCCACCTGCCTCTGCCTCCCGAGTACTGGGATTAAAGGCATGTGTCACCATGCCCGGCTTAAATTAAAATTTTTAATTAATAAAACAATTAAATACTGAATTGGGAGTTGGGAGCTTGAGTCAGCACTAGAACACTGTGCAAACCCTAAGATTATCCTCAGTGATGTTGGAAGAAGGACTGACTGGTTTAAGAATGACTTACTTTCAGCCACATCACTGTATCCTGTTTACTGTCCTACTCCGCAGGATGGCTGTTAAACATTTGACGTCATCATTGATTTTGGAGCTAACTTGTAAATTTGATATTTTATCCAGTGTTATGCATTTTTCTCTGTTTTTCAATATTATTAATGAAATTTTCATTAGACAAATTTTATTATTATTATTATTATTATTATTATTATTATTATTATTTATTATTTCACTTACTATTTTTAGAAAGCAGTTTGGCATCCCTGCACAGAAACTGCAGTTTCTGCCAGTCTAGAACTGTCTAGAGTACCCTGATTCTCCCTGTTGGCATAAGGCCTTGTGAGTACAAGAGGCAGCATGCTCACTGTGGAGCAGAAGCACCAGGAGCAGCCTTCATCTTACAGGATGCTAGGCACCTTCTGTGTTTTTAAATTCATGTGTCTGTATGTCTCTGTGTTGCTTTGTGCATTTAGAAGCCAGTGGGCAACCTTAGGGTGTGTGTCGGGGGTGCCTATTCTCTTCTTCCATAATCTGGGTCCTGGAGTCAAACTCAGAGTGTCAGCTTTGGTGGCAAGCACCTGAGCTGGTTTACTAGCCTAGCATTTTGTTTCCTGAACATAAGGTCAGCTCAGAAAGTTACTCAGTCTGCAGTGACAGCAGACATGTGAAGGAAGAACGAGCCTGAGTGCACACATCCCATTCAGCTACCAGTGAGATTCTGGCTATGAGAAGAGCTCTCCTGTCACACCCTGCCAGTGTCAGTGTCTTACTGTGATATGCTAGGTAAAGAAAGTATCAACTGTATGTCTGTCAGTTTGCAGCCAGATGGTGGTAACCGGCTACATACATACTGTCTTCTTGAGTCTACCAAGAACCGTTCTTGGGTTTCTGGGACTACAATTCTTTGTCCCTTTGGATGTAAGCTCAAGGTGCTGTGAAACCTTGCATGCTAGAAACCTTCCTCTTCCCCAGGCGAGGTGGAATTTTGGGTAGGAATTTCTGAGGGATTTGTATTTTAGAGACTAAGAAAATCAACATTTCTTGACAAGCAATAAAATTTATTTAGAAAAACAAAAACAAAAACACACACATTAGCCTTACATAGTGACATTAGCCTTTAAATCCAGTACAGACAGGCTGATCTCTGAATCTGAGGCCAACCTGGTCTACAGAGTGAATTCCAGGACAGCCAGGGCTATACAGAGAGATCCTGTCTCATAAACAAACAAACAAATCACCTGTATCTTTTTATTGAAATTTCTCTTTAGAATGTCTCATGATTAAATGTACTAACTGGTACATGGCAGTAGTTCATGAATTAAAGAATATTTTAAGGCATACCTACATTTAACAAAGTGTTCTCCAAAGAGGCTAAACACGCATCTAATTTGGTAACCAGTAGCCATATTTAGCTATTTTTAATTCAAGTTTGAGGCTGGGTAAATGGCTTAATTATAACGTTTTTGCAACACAAACATGAAGACCTGAGTTCAATCCTTGGCACCCATGTGATAAAGCTCAGTACATCTTTATCATACTCCATACATATACTCCATACATATACTGTGACATGAACATACTGTGGCCCATGCACACTCTGTAAATAAAATAGTTCTACTAGAACTCTGTGTCTGTGCCTGCCTGCAGAGGAGGTGCAGTGCTAAGCTTGCCTAGTGTATTTTCATTATGCTAATAGAACTAATGAATCCTAGATTATAGAGAATTCCTTGGCTTGTCCAGTAAGTGTTAGGTTTCCTTCCTAAAGGACCCCTGCTCTTTGATCGAAGTCTGGCCATGTATACCCAGTATTCCTCAGAGCAGTGGCAAGGACAAAGCTCCAACCCCCATGTCTAGCGCGTTCAGAGAATGCCTTCCCTTGTGGGTAAGACTGGGGTGTTCCTAGTGAAGAAGGTAAAGTAGACAGTGCATGTCAGATGCCCAGCACACTGTCCAGGTTCACCATGCCCTTTCTCGTGTACTGTGTCCTTTCCTAGGAATGACCAGGCTCTCTGAACTTAAGTCAAATGGTCAGAATTCCAGGCCAATCAAGATAGCCACAGCCTTGCCAGATGACATCATCACGCAGCGGGAGGACTCAGCAGGGGCCATGGAGGATGAGGAGCACGAGGCTGCTGAGGGTGAGCAGGAGTCAGCGACCACAGAAGCCCGACCTCGGAGGCGGAAGTCAGCCAGGGCGGCTGAGGCTGTAACCAGAGTGGAGCCAGAGGAGAAGCTGAGAGGAAAGAGGCAAAAAGACTTTGATATATCAGAACAAAACGATTCCAGTGACGAAGAGAAACAACGAAAAGAAAGAACTCGTGCTGCAGAGGAGGCGTGGACTCAGAGTCAGCAGAAACTTCTGGAATTGGCATTACAGCAATACCCTAAAGGAGCTTCTGACCGCTGGGACAAAATAGCCAAATGTGTCCCGTCTAAGAGTAAGGTATGTAACACTGCAGGGGAGTGGGTGGACCCATGCTTCCTTCCCCGGCTTACAGCCCTTTCTTCCATGCCCCACTGGCTACAGGACCTTGTGTTTCACAGTTGTCTTCGTCTCTCCTCAGCTCGTGAATCTGCACACTTGCCAAGGTAGAGATGAGGTCAGGATGCTAAGAATAGCCATTATGCAGAATAGCTCGCTCTTCTCGAAGAAAATGAGAGCTATGAAACAGAACTCAGTCAGTGGGCAAGGGTGCTGGCCTTCAAACTTGCTTGACGGCTCAATCTCTGCAATTCACATGGTGGAAAGAAAGAACCAACTCCCTCAAATTGTCCCAGGATGTGTCTGGCCACACGTGTAAACATGCATTCATGTATACACACAAACAAACATACATACATGTAATATATTTTATTATAGATATATGTGATATATAATGTGTGTATGTATTTAAACATGTGTACATATTTTTAAAGAAACAAAAACTTCCCACTGCAGCCTGCCAGCCTACTGGAAAGTTTGTCCTACTCAGGAAGTACTTTATGAGTGAAACAGAGCTGCCAAGAAGTGTCCCTGCTCCACAGAAGGTGGGGTAGGGTCCCCTGGCTCTGTGACAAGTGTGACCCAAAGGGTGAGCAGGGCCAACCCCTACACTGTCAGCGTAACTCGGTGTGGCAATGCTTTGGTTTTGGTGGCACTTGGCCACCCAGAGATGAGCGGCTGCTAAGACACCATTCTCAAACACAGCAGAGGTGACCTGCTGAGAGCCCAATGTGCCCTCCCCACCACTGTGATTTGTACTGGGAGGCTTGGAGCTCCTGGGTAAGGTTTCCAGGCCAGCCGTCCTCCCCAGTGCTCCCTGAAGGCTGTGTTCCAAGTGTGAGGCACCCGGAGCACACAGAAATCAAAAGCAGCCTCTGGGCACATTGAATTCCTTAATTGAAATTCTATGTTGGAAAGCCTAGCTTGTGGCCATGCATATCCCTGAGTGCACAGGTCTACCTACTTTACGTTGATGAAACTGAGTTTCTGGAGAGAAAAATAAGCCATTAGCAATTAATCTCTTTAAGCACAAATTCTTCCAATCTCTACAGCTGGTTTGCCGAAAGTAATTATTTCACTGAGTTTCTCTAACTTCTGTCAGACTCAGCCATTTACATGTGTAATAAATTGAATTTTGCTCAAAATTAAAGCAGCAGAGAGGAGCAGAACCTTCTTGTTTGCCCCAGAGAGGAGCAGGGCTTCCATGGCCCACAAGTATCCCTTAGCTTTGACTGCAACCTAACCCCACAGGCGCGGGAGGGATGCCCACTGACCATCTGGTGTCAGCTGCCTTGGAGGGAGCTCAGGTTCTGTCAGGAGACACTGCCTCCTGCCTGCTCAGCCTTCAGCACTACCCACACTGTCCTGTTGAGGGCTGAATGCTGAGTGGCCATGGCTGTTTCTGTGCTAATACTTTGAAGGCATGGGTGGGTGATGGTGGAATGTAGGGAGGCACTCACCACAAGATGCTCATCCTACACTGATGCACCCATCCTGTCCCGGGTACCTGATTAAGGACACTGTTTAGCACAGCAGTCATTTGCCCTGGACCCTGAACTAACATGCTTACAGTACCATAGGGTTGGTATCATCTAGACAGGAAGAGAATAGATTCTAAAATATATATCATGCCCACCTGAAAATAGCGGCCACTTCCTTCCATCTTCTCCACCTTTCCCACTCCATGAGGTACCGTCCATGCTAGTTCTGTGCTGCATAGGAAGGTCCCAGCAGCCACCAGGGAGAAGCACGAGCAAAGCATGAGAGCATTGTAGCCCCAGGTTTCTTGGATTCTCTGGACTGGGATGTGATGAGAGGGAGTTCCCATGGTAGAAGGGTTAGCAAGCTGAGTGGGGACGCCACACTGCACTCCATAGGCAACCCTCAGCTATTCCTGCAGCAGATCTTCTCTGACCAGGTCTGCCTGGGACCAACTAGGCTTTCCCAGAAGATTGTAAAGGAAATGAACACAGGCTTCTTCATTAGGACTGGGCAGTAACTCGCAGAGAGGTCACAGCGAGCTGACAGCACCAGGAGCACTGACCCAAGAAAGAACTGTCACCACCTCTTTCTTTATTTCCCACAGGAAGACTGCATTGCTAGATACAAGCTGCTGGTTGAACTGGTCCAAAAGAAAAAGCAGGCTAAAAGCTGAATCTTCTGGAAGGTGACGATCAATGACCATCATTTTCCAAACAAGTACTCGAGAAATCTCATGCAGAAACTTATATTTTGTACCTCAGTATTTCTAAACATCATGTGCCTTAGTAAAAAAAAGAAAGGAAGAAAGAAAGAAAGAAAAAGAGAGGGGGGGGAGAAAGAAAGAAAAAAAGAAAGAAAGAATGAATCAATTATAGATGCTGTAAGGTGCCATTTACAGGCCTTCCTTGTGTTTCCAGGGGAGAGTGTGGTGCCAAAAATATGAGGTCCTCTGTTGGCCAGCGAAGGAGGGAAAAACAGGTGCACCAGGTGGAATTTGAGATAAAGCAAATAAGTTTGATTGTCAAATGAGAAATTTAAGCCTGGAAGGTGGTTCAGTGGATAAAACCGCTGACTGCTAAGCCTGCCAGTCTGCACTCACTCTCCAGCAAGCACATGTTCACAGGAGCTGTCCTCTGACCTCTGCATTCATATTGTGGTACAGCACACACATCCGAGCCCACATAGACACATGCACATGAATACATGGATCTAAAATTTTTAAAGAATTTCTTGCTTTTGTTTGAAACTTGAAAACGCTTTGGGCTTGTTCTTCAGTTTTGTTGTGTTTTGGAGAGAATGCTTTGCTTTTGTGTATGTCTGTGTACCAGAAGACGACATTGGATCCCATAGATCTGTTGTATGGATGGCTGTAAGTCACCATGTATGTAGGTGATGGAAATTGAACTTCAGTCCAGCCCCTTGTTTGAAACTTTAGAAGGAAACTTCAAACTGCTGCCAAGCAAGAGATGTGCTCCACTGGCTACAGTGTGCTGTTTGTGGTCATGCCCAGTTCTACACAATGACACCTCAGTACCCAGTATGTTACTGTTAGCAGGTAAGGCCTCTCAGTGTGATGAGCTGTTGCCAAAACTCAATGTCTGCCCCTTCGCCTAAGGTCTCAAAGACAAACCAACAACTCCAAAGTCCATGCAGGCTAACCTTATATAGTTTATATAGGGTTACTTACAGTGGATGAGGGCTTATGGGTTGGAGCAGAGGTGACCTTAAAGCAGCCACACTGGAAGGTCTGCAGCCGGAAGGGATGGTGTCTTCCCAAGGCTTCATTGAGGGAGCCAGCTTCCCTAATCCTTCCTACCTACAGAGTCTAACACCTTCCAGAGACCCTAAAGCACATGCAATTAGAACAGAATTGCATACAGCTGGATAGTGGGGGTTGCCTGGCTACTCACATAACTGTTCCATGACTCCCTCCCCAACCCCTCCTTTCCAAGATGTGAGTCCAAGTCTGTCAAGCAGACCCAGCTGGCCTCCTGAAGGTGGTGGCAATTTGACCTATTATCATGGGCATAACCACACACAAAGTCCCTAGGAAGCCAATGGTCTTCTTCCTCTCATTGAAGAACAGGCCTGGCAAAGATGCACTCTGGCTTCAGCCTCCAACTTCCAGCAGAGCTGCTTCTGCTTTTAGCCACTATGCATGTTGTTAAAGAGTGGTTTTCTAGAGAGGCCCTGTCCCGTAAGTACCTGTGGACTGTCGTTAAGGGTGTCAGACATGGCCTCCCACTTACTACTTACTTTTCAGCTCGTTATCCGTTTCCTGAACCTCTCCTCACATCCAACTTGCTCGCATCACTGTCCACCCAAGTACTGCACCCATAGCATTTTCTGATCCTGAAAATCAGTATGAGTCCTCTTTTGATCACATTCTTTCATGGGAATAGAAGTAAATGCCCCACATTCTGGGACGGAACTCTCTCAACTAGTAGAGTACTTCCCAGCATTCATGAAGCCCTGAGAGTCTATCCCCAGCACCCTATAAACCTGGGTGTGGTGCTGCATGGCTGTCCTCCCAGAACTCAAACCGTGGGAGAATCAGGTCACCTTTAGATACAGAGTGAGTTCCAGGCCAGCCATGCTGTGGTGGTCTTCATGAGATGTCTCCCGTAAGTTGCTAGCATTTGAATACCTGGCTTTGTTCCAAAAGCCATTTCAAAGTCAGCTTTGCTGCTTGTGGCTCCTGTAGGCCACTCATCCCATGAACTGCTACTGCCACCTCCATCTAGCCACCAGGGACTCATACTCTGGAACCATAGGCCCCAGATAAACCCTTTTATAAGTTGCTTTGGTCATGGTGTTTTGTAACAGCAACAGACAAGCAACTAATACAAGGGGGAGGGGGAGCAGGAGAAGAGGGGGAGAGAGAACAAGCGGTGTATTCAAAGTTGCCACTGATTGGTACTGAGCAGAGCCACTGGGGGTCAGTATCCCTAAGGGACCCGAACTTGCTTTTCTATGCCAGAACATGTCCACGTGTTCCCCTGAATTCTTCACATCAGCCCCAATCCCCAGTCCTAACATGGGTCCTATCTTTGCTACCTCTTGTCCCTCTGTACTATGACATCTTACTTCTGTTCTGTGATCATGCTATGTGATACTGGTGCAGTGAGCCAAGCAACACATAGGGCTTCCACCTCCTAGTCTTCCCCAAACAGCCAAGACTGTTTAAAGGCCAAGTATTTAAATGCTAGAGACTTATGGGAGACAGCTCACTGAGGCCACAGCATGGCTGGTCTGGAGCTCACTCTGTAGCTAAAGATGACCAGATCCTCCTATGGTTTGAGTTCTGGGATGACAGCTATTCAGCACCACACCCAGGTTTTCACCTATCCTGGGGCCTGGGAAGGGCATGGGCAGGTGAGGGGCCCTGAAGAACAGGGTAGCTGGTTTGCTGTAGTGGAAAGGGTCTCAACCCCAACAAATCTCAAGTTCCACACTGGCTCTATCCAGGAAACTATCCCAGACAGCACTACAAAAAAAAGTCAACAGGTATTACCTGCCTCAGATAATTACTGTGCAATGCTTACATGGCCTTGTGTGACTAAACCATTGCCTCACTAATCTGTGAAACAGGGAAAACAGAGTCTGGCTATGTCAAGTCTAGAGGAAGCTTGCTCTTGTGGCAGCAACCAAGGAAAGAAAAGCAATACATGCTTGCCAGGAGTCACCATGTCTTACAGAGCAGTTTTGAGGAAATCAGATGAGTCAGGTTGTGTGGCCCAGCCCAGAAAACCCCCTTCAGGCCACTTCATGCTATTCCAAGTTTGCAGCACGAAGAAGGCTGGTGAGAAGTAACTGGATAACAAATCTCCTGGGGCCCTCGATCTAGAAAACAGCATGTCTGGCTCTGCCTCTCTTTCCCTCACTGCTGTCCCCATCAGCCAGCCCTGGGGCCCATGCTTTGCCTCTTGCCCTGTGCAGCTGCTGACAGCAGCTTAGCTGCACACATGTTCAAAGCTCTTTTCTGCTCTCCTATCAGACTCCAGTGTTGTACAGGTCCCACCCTCCGGCTCCCCAACAACCCCTTGCTTTGCCAGACAGGTCGACATGGTGGAAGCTGCAAAGGTTCACCAGGAACTTAAGGAACTATATAAAGTTCAGCTCCTAAAATCTAAACTCTTTCATATGTGCCACTTTAATAAAGTAACAAAAGTAGGTCAAAACTCTGTGTATGTATAATATTTTAACTATAGGAATGTAATGGAAAATGTTTTACATGGGATATGTGTGTGTGTGTATAGCATAAAGACTGGGGAGAATAAAAAAGAGGGCTTCCTCTTTGGTGATAGGGCGCTAGGTGTCCTTCACTTTGCTGCTAACATTGAGAAAGGCTGGACATAGCTCAGTGGTAAAGTAGTAGCTAACCCCTCCAAGGCCCAGGATCCTAGTTCCAGTGTTACAGAAATGTTTCCTTTTAAAGGCTTGCTTTAATTTGGACAGAAAGAGGGTTAACAGGGGTGGCTGGTTCGTTTTCTGATACTGATTTCTGAGACTGGTTTACAGGTTGACCTTGAATTTGAATAACCTTGAATTCCTGAACCTCCTTGCTCTACCTCCCAAGTGCAGAGATTACAGGTATAAGCCACCATACCCAACTGTAGCACTCTCCTGTGGGTTTGATCAGAACTATGAACCACACAGCAACAGCAAAGGGGCGCTCATCCTAAGCCCTCTGCTCCTAGTCCCGAACCTGTCCACAGAGCTGAGGGTTGTCCCTTCCTTTGTTTTGTTGGAGCAACAACTTGATGAAACAGATCTCAGCATAAGAAGTACTGGAACTGTGGGCCGGAGACCAGCCCCTTTGCTGTTTGGGATGCAGGTGTCATCAACACATCTGGCCAACAGAAAAAACTTTCTAAAGTTCATTTCTTTGTCTCTTCCTACAAACCTAATTCAATCTGTAATAAAGCTGGGGACTTAGGGCTGGAGATGAAGCTCAACCAGAGACTCATTGCAGGGAGCCCTAGGTGACAGCACAAACCTGACATCCTACTGCCCAAGCTTTAACAGGAAGTTCAAGGGCAGCCTTAGCTACCTACGTCGAGTCCAAGGCTATCCAGGATACATGGCCCCTATCAAAACAAAATACAGTTAGGAGCCAAGGGTTAGGTTTTTTTCCATGTTCACTCAACTCTTAATTACCAAGAAGAAATACCATGCATCTCTGTACTCTGGGGTAAAAACTATGGTGAATCTGTGATCCAAGGATCACTGAACACATAAGTATTTGTGTTTTAGAGAATGCCTCTCATTTACTCTAAATATGTGAACAATAGAATTTAGTTTTTAATCAAGTGTGCTATGAACAAATCCTCCTATAGAGCCAGTTCCCTTCTTACTGTGGACACCACCCACGCTGCTCAGTAATCACTGCCATCTCTGGACACAGCTGGGTGGCTCCATGCTCTCCTGCACAGCCCACCCCTGAGAAATCGGACAGCTACAAGACAAGCTCCCCACGGAACTGCGCACAAGAGCTCAGGACAGCCGCGTTTCCAACAAAGAAGGCAGGGCACAGAGCTATAAACATCATTAAATTTTATTAACAAAAACTTTGTACATTTTAATACATGTGGAATTTTACATCTAAGTAAAATAACAGCACATTCAAAAATTTACCATTTATACAAATTGTTACAGAATAACAACCAGTGGGTTACATATATAAAATAAACCACACTGATTCTTTTAAATTATCTACAAAAGGTTTGACTTTCTTTAAAATTCCCCTGAACATATAAAAATAAATTAATTTTACTTTTCAATTAAATCTACCAATTAGAAATATTACAAATCAAAATATCAATGTTATCTTATGAATTTTTCACATTACAAAACAGATTCACAACCTTATTTACAGAAGTGAGGTAAGAGGTGTGCAGTGTCACAGAAGACAGACTGCTAAGCCGTGCACATGGTCTTCCAGCTAAGCACACAGTGGAGGTCGAACTGCAGTTGGGCCTTTCCCACCAGTAATTCATGTGTTTCAGAAACAGACCAATGATTATATCCCCAACTGTCTAACCTACTAGGCTGCCATATTGTCACAATCAAGAGCATGGCTACTCGGGGCATGGCTAAGTCGGAAGGCTGTGGGACAGGTTTTAGGAACTGTGGTGGTGTGCCTGTTCCAGTGGGTGGTTTGAGGCTGATGAGATAAGCAAGCATGTAGACTCTTCCCAGGTCTACTTGTTTCCTTGTGGACAGTCAGTTTGCCTGAGCTCTCTCTGGTGGCACAGAAAGGTTCAACAGAGACAGAAGCACGGGGAAGCTGCTGGCACAAGTGGCCTGCCCGGCAGTACAGAGCCCTTTCTATCCAGGGAGGTCCCAACAGGCAATTTGATGCTAGAACCTTGCAGCAGTTTCCACATTGGTGTATCTTTCTGAAAGAAACTGTTCTCATCCAATTGATCTAGTTCTCCCAGCAGCCTTACAGCTCCCTTAACTCAAGAGTAGGTTTTAACACACACACAAAATTTTTTTCTTTTGCAAAAGAAAACTACTGTTAGCAGAAGCAGTTGTCTCCATCCTAATTTGATCTCCAAATGGACAAATCTCATTAGAAAGGAATTCTTTAAAACATTTGCAAAGCCCCAGTTGAGGATCTGTATAATAACAATATTTAATGAATACAACTCCAAGAGAAGATATTAGACAGTTCTCAAAACTTAAGATCTGCCCCGTGGAACAAGCACACTCTATCCCAATAAGATAGTTATATTCCAACTTTTATGATATAACCAAGTGGTTTCCAAATAGAATAGTCTTTAGTTTTATGTTTCCAATTTATAACAAAACTAGCTGTGCAGCAAGCACATTACATTTTTCTTGGATTGATAAACTCATTGCATATGAATTATTTCATTGACAAAAAGTTATTAATTTTTCTTCCGAAGTTCAAACACTTTGGTAGGGGATGGGTATATAGGAATTCCATTTCAGTGCAACAAAGCAACAAGAAAATCAGAGCCTTACAAGGGAGTGTGTGGCATCCTCCCCTGTGTGTTCCCGCCTCCATTCTTCATAGCTGTGGCAGACACTGCAGCAGCCAGTGAAGCACAGAACAGCAGGAAAGGCGAGTTCTGGCCATTTTCAAGTGTCAACTTTTCTCTTGAGCTACAGGCCCAGTTTTATCACTAAGTCTCTGCAGTTCAAAACAGAAATAAGAAGCATTAATTAGTTCAACCAATGTTGGCCAAGATGAGACAGTACCCTCTGAGACTGTCGCTGGTTCAATGTGGTACAAGTGATTTCTCCTCAAGTCAGCTAGTCTTCCCCAGAGTGACCATGGATTTATTTATATCACCACACTGCGCACATGGAAAGGCACCAAGGTGGCGAGCCCATCCTTGGACACAATTCTAAGGATGTAGCATCACCTTTCCTGATCCACCTTTCCATAGGAGGAGCAAAGGAGGGCAAATACTGAGTTTTAATGAACTAGGAAAAAGCCATAGTTGACCCCATAGTCGTATATGTTCTTGACCTCTCTTAGCTCTTGCCTATTGTAAGTGGGTTCCCACCTACAAGAACTGAAATCACATATGACATTGTACCTGGCAGGGACTCCTTAACTTCCCTCCCAACCAGCTTACAGTTGGTTTTGATGTTTGTCTTGAGATTAGGTCTCAGCAAGGTGTGGTAAGTGCCTGTTTTTAATCCCAAAAGAACGGATCAGAGATAAACAGGTCCTATGAGCTCAAGGCCAGCCTTGTCTACATACTGAGTTCCTGTACAGCCAGGACTATACAGAGTCCTTGTCTTGGGGAGGGGGGCCTGAGAAGGAGAGGGGGGAGGCGGGGAAGGGAGGGGCGGATAGATATGGGGCATATATATATATCTGTCCACAAACTCATGACCCTCCAGCTTTAGCCACCGAGCAGCTGAGCTTATGTGCTGTTGCCCCCCCCCCCCCAAGAAGCTGGTTACTCTCATTCTTTATTGTGGATCTTCCACTAAAAATTAATCTATTTTTAATGTGGAAAATATCCATGAGCAGAAAGCACAATAAAGTGTGTCAAATGTCTATATAAGCATAGACTCCTTCGTAGGGAAAGCGGGCAAGATGCACGGTAACAGCTCCCACACTTAGGAAGCAGGCACACAGGAGAGGACAAACAGAAAGCACTCGGCAGTTAGCCCACATTCGGAACCAGTGTTCATTACTAAATGAAAACTAATGTTTCTGAAGGTTAAAACGAGAGAAAAATCTCAAAGCAATGAATATGGTAATACCAGTACTCAGATTTGCAGGCGTCCCTCTGGCCCTTGGATTCTTTCCCCTCCTGGCACCAGGTCTCCTTGTCTGCACTGCAGGACTTCCTAAAACAGGAGCCCCTGTGCAGGTTGCTCACGTGTTGACCTTTGCCCCTCAAGGATGAGATACTATGACTTACAAATTATAAGGTCAAAAAATTTAAATTTTACATTTTATTAAAATTGTGACTGTAATTAAGTTTTGGGAACATTTCTATTGTGTGTATGTGTGCAGGTGCCTACAGAAAAACAAAGTGAGCCGGGCATCCTGGAGCTGGAGTGACAGGTGCTGAGAGCAGCGGGGCTTTGGATGCTGTTGGTGTGGACATCTCTGCAGCACAGCAACTGATTTTCTCAAGGAATCTGGAATAATGTTAGGAATTCTGCCCTAATTTTGTGTATTTTACCATATCAAAAATGTGACTCCATTTTAAAAGCAGAAAAAAAAAAACCAATCTGTTTGAATGGGCTAATTTCATATATCTTGCTAACATTTTAGAAAATGCTGTATTACAAACGGCCTTATAACCTTATATGATATACTTAAGAGAGGCGTAAATTAAGTTAGCTTAGACACTCAGTTTGCAATATCCAGCTGCTAAAACAACTGGCCCTAAGAAGAAAAGGTCGGGGGAATAACATGGAAAAAGACAAGACCATCCAACTTGGCTCACCCTGCTTCCAAGATGCAGCACAAAACATACTTACTGTGACCTTCTGGCTCGTGCTGTCCCCGTGGATGGTGAGGAAGGGGTTGGTGGTAGCTGTGTGGAGTGGAGGCGCCTGAGCACCTGCAAGGAGATTGTTGATGGGGATCTGCGTGGGTCCCGGGAGCTGCAGCTGCTGGAGCTCAGGCGGGTGGTGCTGCTGCTGCATCAGCTGGTATAGGAAGGCCTGATGCTGTTCCTTCAGAAAAAGTGGGATGAAAGATGAGCTTCAGCCAGAGTCAGCAAAGCCTGCCTTCTCCATCTCTCTCCTACAGTGTTATTTAAAGCACAGTCACTGCTAAGAGAACAAGAGCTGAGTGTGGTGGCACAGGCCTTGAATCCCAGCATTTGATTGACTGGCAAGCAGATGCAGATCGATCTCTCTCTCTCTCTCTCTCTCTCTCTCTCTCTCTCTCTCTCTCTCTCTCAACAGTTTGGTCTCCATAGTGTCATGCTAGCCAAGACTATGGTGAAGTCTGTTTAAAAACAAACAGGATAAAGACCAGCATCCAGGAAAGCAACTGCATAGGTAGTAACCCAGCACCACTTGGGAATTGACCATTTTTAATTGATTTGGTTGATTTTTGTTTTTCAGGACAGGGTTTCTCTGTGTAGCCTTGGCTGTCCTGGAATTCAAAGATCCATCTGCCTTCTGCAACCAAAGTGCTGGGATGAAAGGTGTGTGCTGCTGCTGTCATCCAGCTGAGTTGCCCATTTTTAAAACACAGTAGAGGCAAATACAGAAGTGTCTTCAAATGAGGCTGTCCGTGAAGAACACACAACAGAAACAGCAGCAGTTGGATGCTGTGCTGCTTGGCTTTGTTAACACACAAGCAGGTTATCTGAAGAGGGACCCTCAATTGAGAAAATACTTCAATCAGATTGGCCTATACGCACTGTCTTGACTAATGAATGATGCAGGAGAATCTAGGCCATTGTAGACAGCACATGGTTCCGAGATGGCTAAGAAACAGCAACTTCTAAGACCCACATTCACAAAGGAGGAGCCCGGGATAGCCACAACACCAGACACTGACAAAAGTAAAACCTTGTCAAACAAAGGACTTACGGGTGTGAGCTGCTGGGAGTTTAACAGCTGCTGGAACTGCTGCTGCTGGATAAACATCTGTCTCTGCTGGTCCGACAGCAGCCCTAGTCCCGAGGCACTGAAAAACCATCACAGCCTTACTTTCTACTGTAACCTCCTCAGGGGGATGTCAAAGGCAGCTTCTTCATTGGGGTGTTAACAAATTCATTTGAACTACAGGGCTTCATTATGTACAAATTATTCTTTCTCCTTATATACGTAAACTCGACCATCAAGTAACAGAAACTTAGTCAGGAATTTAGTTTAAAAAGATACAAACGTATGTGTTTGTAATAACAGTATTCATCTGTTCCTTACTGCATCAAAATCTCTGATAGAGAAATATCAAAATTGTGCTGTTCAAATGTGAGGAGCCAGTATCATGTGACCGCCACAAAAATGCCTTTTCAAAATTTAGTATACATGTATGTAATAAGGAAAAGTAACATTTTAAGTTTGATATCCCAGATCAGGACCGACATTTTCAACAAAATATATTTAATATGATACTGAAATCTATTTTTAATTGAATTACATCAATTTAAAAAACAAGCAATCCATGAGTAGCTAGCACTTAATTTTTTTAGAGAACATCTACAAAATACATTAAAAAATCCTAACCCAAAACAAAGACAACACTAATAACATGTTGCATGAAGAAAACCAAATAATAATAACAACGGCAACCACAACAACGTACTGAAGCAAGCCTCTTACCTGTTGGTCAGTGCGGCGGCCGGCATTGGATGCGCTGCATTAGGTGGTACACTGGTGTGGGTGAGAGGGGCAGGGTTCTGGGAGATTGTGACTGGAGTCTGAATCACACCATTTAAAGCTCCCACAATGCCGTTAATTGCCAGTTGGTTACCTGGCAGAGCTCCAATTATTCCACCCACTGCGGACACAGCTGGGATGGTGGATGTGACGGTCTGCATCCCACTAGCTAGTGCCCCCACTGTCACGCCATTCACCTGCTGAACCCCACTGACTCCAGAGCTCTGCTGAGCAGGACTCTGGCCAGCAGGAGGGGGAGTAGAAAGAGCAGAAGAACTGCTGGTGCTTTGTCCACTGGAGGTCAAGTCCTAGTGTAATAAGAATGAAACTGAAGTTGCAAAGAGCACAGCAAGACTGTTTAGCATTATTTTAAATCATTCAATGTAAGGTGCAATGTTTGCAAGTAAAACACACAAATGAACATTTAACCACTCTCAAAAAAGTTTACCTGATTTAATACAGGAAGAGAATTGTCAGGTAAAAAGCTGTTTCCTATATGTGGGCTCTTACTGCTGTTCAGGGAATCAGGAGGAGGAGCTAGAAACAGGGGAAGAGAACAAACACAGGCCCTATTAATTATAGTATGTGTATTAAAGGCTAATTAAAAGTAGATGCTGAAGCCCACAATCCTGTTATCCCTAACACTTATTTAACTGGGGGGTGGGGGAAGAGGGAGAAGGTGTCTTTGTGTTGAATGTTGTAGCTTTATTTCAAAAATGAAATCTTACATTTAAATAAATTTTACCACTAAACTATCCTCTGAAGTGAAAACAAATTCAAGGGAATTAC
Source organism: Mus musculus (assembly GCF_000001635.26). NCBI lineage: Eukaryota > Metazoa > Chordata > Mammalia > Rodentia > Muridae > Mus > Mus musculus. The sequence continues at coordinate 18,206,298 of NC_000068.7, read as the reverse complement.
TAGGGCTGTCTGTCTCTGTCCCTCACAACTAACTTACCATCTTCATCATGTAACTGGTAACCATTAGAGTCCATCCCACTTCCCTTAGAAACAGTGCTGTGGTACTCACCAGTCTGTGCTGTGTATGTGTGCATCTGATGGGACGGACTGGGGTTTGTCGTTATGGCTGGGAAAGGCACTGAAAGCTGTGCATTCAACAACTGAAGACGTTCTTTCTTGGCAGTCAAATTTTTGATCTGTTCTTCTAATCTTCGATTTTCAACTTGAAGTTGATGTAATGACTTTAACATTCCTAGAACTGGAAAATATTTCTGTGACTTTTTTTTTTTAAAGCAAAGACATCTCCATTCCCATGACTATTTTATGGTCATAGCATCAATTGCCTCAGACTTAACTATGTAGGAATTTTGTAGGCTAATACTAACATGACTAGGGTTTATTCCTAGATCTGAATGTTGATACAAGCATCATGTTAAGGAACACTATATCCAGCTGTACCACATGGAAGCTTTGATCCGAGCAAGTGCTCGCCAGTGCACGTATGTGGGGGTGTGTGTGTGTGTCAAACAATAACCTACCTCAGTCATGTTCAAGTAGTTTCTATCCTCAAAGAAAAATGATGGCATTTTATTTTCCTCAAAATAAAACTTAGTTAAAATTTCAAAGTACTTGTCATGATTTTATATAAGAAAAAATAATGACAAAACTAAAAGTTACAATAGGAAAATTAACACCAATATGTTTTACCTCCAATAAGGACACGTTTTCTTAGTTACTGTTTAAATATGCAGGAGCTGGGAGATGCTGTCTATGGAAAAGCAAGCATGCATTTGGCATGCACAAGGGCCTGGGCAGACTCTTCAGGACCCAAAACAGCAGCAGCAGCCACCGCCGCAGCCACAGCCACAGCCACCATTACCACCAAGCCTGCTGCCACACAACTGGCAGAAAGCTGTTCAGCCTGTCTCTTCCAAGGCTCCCCAGCAGGGAGCGCTGTATCTGCACCCCTGCTATTTCTTGCTTGAGGAAGAGAGGCCTCCTCATCTGTTAACAAGCTTATGGCCCTGCCTGATCACCTAAGATACTGTGTTAATTCTTCCAAGGCTTGGACTTTCAACTGCCAATCAAGAACATTGCTGTTAGGCCATGGTGATGGACATTTGAAAAATTCCAGGTATTAAAAAGATGTATTTGCTTAACATGATCTCAGGGCCGTCCAAAGACCCTCTAGCATTACCAGACTTAAATTTTATCCCCCTTATGGTGCCCAGATGAGACAATAAGACAGCTAGCCTGTCCTCTACCTATCCTGTTTAAAAGGTTATGCTCACATCCATTTCCTCACATTTCAACAGTTTTCAGTAGGGGCACTGTCCATAAAACATTAATTCAAGGCACTTCACTCACTAGTAATTTTTTTTAAGTCTAGTTTTTAAAATAAAATAAAAATAAAGCACTGAAAGTTACAAACCAAAATGATAAACCCACCTACTCTTCCCCCTCAGCTGCTCCAACTGTGTTTTTGTTTTTGCTTTCCACATCCCGCACCATTGGTATTAATACTAAATATGTACATACAAGATATAACGTATAACTTCATAAGTATGATTAACATTCTGATTAAATATAAAATTTACTAATTACTATTCCTTTTGCAAGAACAGGGTCTAAATAAGTAGCCCTGGCTCTTCTGGGATTCTCTATGTAGACCAGGCTGGCCTCAAACTCACAAAGATCAGCCTGCCTCTGCCTCCCAAGTGCTGGGATTAAAGATGTGTGCCACCTGCTTCTACCTGTTAAGTGGCAGAATTAGAAACAGGTATCACTTGTCTGCCTAATTACTATTCCTTCAAATTCTAAAATCTGAAACCTAACTATAGCTGTCTAGATACATTTAAAAAAAAAAGAGGAGGAGGAAGAAGAAGGAAAAGAAGATGATGATGATGATCTCTGGGTACAGGAATCTTTGTTTAAATCCTGAGCTGAGAGGAGAGACTGTATGTTCTCACAAGGTGTCAAGAGCAAAGTCTAGTAGGACAGAGGGACAGCAGCAGCTGTTTATTTCAACCAGTGACAGATAACACAAAGCACAGAAGGCAAGCTTTTTCAATTTTCATGTCATTTATCTTCAACCCTAGGAAAAAGGGACAGCCTTTCTATCAAGTTCACAAGACACTAAAGAACTTAAACAAAAACTTGCCGGAGATATTCTTAAAGATGAATAAAGACTAATTTGGAGTTAAAAATATAAAGTTAGCTCTGACAAACCATGTGACATACCTTCTCAAATTACATATAGTGCCTGACATAATGTCATTATTTGGGTAAACAGTTTTTCTGTATTTATGTATTTGTTTGTATTTTGGGGGGCCCAGTTTCTCTGTGCAGAACCAGCTGTCCTGGAACTTGATTTGTAGATCAGTCTGATCTTGAACTCAGAGATCCACCGGCCTCTGCCTCCTGAGTGCTGGGACTAAAGGCGTGCGCCACCACTGCCCACTTCCAAGTATCCATATTTTAGACACAAGAAAATGAATACTTACTGTCACCAGGAGTCCCCTGCTCTAGTAAAAACTGCTGTCCTTCACTCCACTGCCTCTCCAAGAGCTGTTCAATACTTGCTGCTACTGGAGGCACAGTTTCCAAACTGCTATTGCTCGGTTGATCATAGCGAAGCTGTAAGTTGCTCACAGGGGATCTGTCAAAAACATTTAATCTCAAATTAAAAGGAAAGGAATGTGTCTAAGAACCTGCACAACAATCTCCTACGCTGTGCTGAGAGACCATTCTGCAGTATACATTTTCTAGCACCAAATGGCCTATGGCAGAGGTCTCAATAAGATCATAATTGAGTCATTGTCATTCTTCCTCATTAAATTATAAAGTAAAATAGTTGAACATAGTAAATAATTAAAAAACACTAGAAAATAAATGACCAGTGTTCTTTGAAGTAGGCTGTGAACAAACAGAATGGCTTTCTTTATAAGACATAGAGAAACCAGACATTAGAAGAGCTATAAAATAGACAGAGCCTGGAAAGGAGAGAGGGGCTGAAAAGCTGACCCAGGGGTTGAGAGTACTCGCTGCTCTTGCACAAGGCCCAGGTCTAGTGCCCAAAACCCACATGACAGCTCACAACTCTGTCTGTAGCGCTAATTCCTGGGGATGTAATGCCCTCTTCTGGCTTCCTCAGGCACTACGTCTTCAGATGATGCACATACATGATGTACATGCAGGGAAAGTACATATACACATTAAAATAAAATTCTCTAACTGTCTTAATGTACATGTTATCAGACTAACACTACAAATGTAACACTGTGGAGGACATTTGAATCTTAAAGTCCAATAAAAAGAAAAATTAGGCTGGGCGTGGTGGCGCATGCCTTTAATCCCAGCACTCGGAAGGCAGAGGCAGGCGGATTGATGAGTTCGAGGCCAGCCTGGTCTACAAAGTGAGTTCCAGGACAGGCAAGGATACACAGAGAAACCCTGTCTCGAAAAACAAAAACATTAATGATTTTTAACGAAAAATGAAAATACATTTTACTTCTATCATTTCAATGTGATTTATCTGTATAGAATGTAGGTGATACAAGCATGTTTAAATGTCATAGATTAGTTCTTCAAACAAATCTTAACCCTTCTAAAACAGATGAAAATGAACGTGTTCTATTCTTATGTTCAGTTTTACTTTTCCAATGTCTCTGGTCTCTGGTCTCCTTTCTCCCTCAATGCAACAGTGAAATGCATTAGTACCCTAACTATTTTATACAATGACCTCCACTTACAAATGAGGAGGAGGAGGAGGAGGAGGAGGAGGTGCCACACAAGGACCAGGAAATTCTCAAAGTTTGCTTAGTCAATTAAGAAAGACCAAGTCTTGTACATAGAGCTCAAGTTGGAAAACAACAGTCTTCTAGCAATGAACTAGAGGTCTGGTCCTGGCAAAAAGCTTGTTATGTATCCATTTCTTAAAGACTTCAAGCAGTAAGGCATTCTACATGCAAGCATCGTAAGCTAGCCACCACATTCCAAATACATGATGTCAGGGTTAGTTGGGCCATTCCACTTTGGGCTGATTTTTAAAGAGTAATGTAATGCTTCAATGCACACTAAAAATAATTTAGTAGCATTGTATTATGGTCTGCTTAAAATAAAAAGTTTTACTAAGCAAAATTGCACCAAGGGCTTCTGAATCCATTTTGGATAACTTGTGTGATGATGTAACTTTAAAAGGGGGACATGGAAACCCTTCCTCTACTAAACATGAGCAGGAGTCTACTAACTTCCTCATTTGAAAAGGAAACTATAAACAGTATAGAAATACAATATAAAAATAAGAGAGCAGTGGTATAATTTTCTCATTCTGTATTTCAGACTCCTTGGTTCCAACTGAGAAATATTTTCTCCAGATTTTAATAAGAAAAAAAAAACCACATTACTTTCACATAATTATACTGTAGGAATTATATGAGGAAAGGTCTATGTTTAGACACTCTAGGGAAATGGATGAGGTTACTGGACAGTATCTACAGTGGTAAAGAAATGTGCTCCCTGAGGACCCACCAGACTCATTTCCAGAGTACAAGCTTGCAATCCCACCAGCAATGGAGGAGTGTTCCTCTTTCCCCACATCCTTGCCAGCATCTGCTGTCACCTGAGTATTCGATCTTAGCCATTGTAACTGGTGTGAGGTGGAATCTCAGGGTTGTTTTGATTTGCATTTCCCTGATGACTAAGGATTTTGAAGACTTTTTTTTAGGTGCTTCTCAGCCATTCGGTGTTCCTCAGTTGAGGATTCTTTGTTTAGCTCTGTACCCCATTTTTAATAGGGTTATTTGTTTCTCTGGAGTCTGACTTCTTGAGTTCTTTGTATATACTGGATATTAGCTCTCTATTGGATGTAGGCTTGGTGAACATCCTTTCCCAATCTGTTGGTTGCTGTTTTGTCTTATTGACAGTGTCCTTTGCCTTACAAAAGCATATGAGGTCCCATTTGTTGATTCTTGATCTTAGAGCATAAGCCATTGGTGTTCTGTTCAGGAAATTTTCCCCTGTGCCCATGTACTCGAGGCTCTTCCTCACTTTCTATTCTATTAGATTTAGTGTATCTGGTTTTATATGGAGGTCCTTGGTCCACTTGGAATTTTTGGGGTCACTTAAGTATACTATCATATAATCTGCAAATAGTGATATTTTGACTTCTTCTTCTCCAATTTGTATACGGCTGATCTTTTGTTGTCTAATTGTTCTAACTAGAACTCCAAGTACTATACTGAATAAGGTAGGGAAAGCCTTGTCTAGTCCCTGATTTTGGTGTGATTTCTTCAAGTTTCTCTCCATTTAGTTTGATGTTGGCTACTGTTTAGGTATGGGCCTGATTTTTCCAAGACTTTTAACATGAAGGGGTGTTGAATTTTGTCAAATGGTTTTTCAGCATCTAATGAAATGATCACTATGTTCGGAGCAGCCTTATTTATAATATCCAGAAGCAGGAAACAACCCAGAAGTCCTTCAACAAAGGAATTGATACAGAAAATGTGGTACATTTCCACAATAGCATACTGCTCAGCTATTAAAATCAATGACTTCATGAAATTCCCAGGCAAATGGATAGATCTAGAAAATATCTTGAGTGAAGTAACTCAGTCAAAAAGGAACACACATGGTATGTACACACTGATGGGCAAAGAGAGTGGAATACCCAAGATACAACTCACAGATCACATGAAGCTCAAGAGGAAAAAAGACCAAAGGGGATACTTCAGTCCTACTTAGAAGGGGGAATTATACAATCAAGGGAAGTAGAGGGTGGAAGGGACTTGGGAGGAAGAGAAGAAGGGGAGGGGTAAAAGAGGGGTAGGATCAGGTATGGGAAGAGACGGAGGAGATGTACAGAGAGTCAGGAAATTGAACACAGTTGAACAGCAATGGGGGATGGGGAACTGGGGGTAGCAACCAGAAAGTCCCAGATGCCAGGAAAGCAAGCACTTCCCAGGACCCCACGGGATGACATTAGCTGAAATACCCCACACAAAGGAGGGAGAACCTGTAGAGACAATATCCAAAGGTTAACCACCACCACCACCACCACCACCCCACCCCCCCACCCCCGTTGAGGGATGGGGAGACCCACACATTTCCAAAATTGTAATCCAGAATTGTTCCTGTCTAAAGGAAATACAGGGACAAAGAGTGGAGCAGAGAGTGAAGGAGAAAGGCCATTTAGAGACTGCCCCACCTGGAGATCCATCTTATACACAGACACCAAACCCAGACACTATTGAGGAAGCCAAAAGGTGCTTGCTGACAGGAGCCTGATACAGCTGTCTCCTGAGAGGCTCTGCCAGATCCTGACCAATACAGATACAGATGCTCGCAGCCAACCACGGGACTGAGGACAGGGACCCCAATGGAGGAGGTAAGGGAAGGACTGAAGGAGCTGAAGGGGCCTTATGTGACATCAATGGGTGGGATGCTCTTGGTCCTGTGAAGGCTTGATGCCCCAATGTAGGGGAATGAATGCTAGGGTGGTGAGGCAGGAGTGAGTAGGTGGGTGGGTGGAGGATCCCTCATAGAAGCAGGGTAAGGGAGGATGGAATAAGGGGGCTGCAGAGAGGAAACTGGGAAAGGGGTTACTTGAAATATAAATAAATAAAACATCCAATAAAAAAAAAAATGTGCTCACTGGGTAGTGGTGGTTCACACTTTTTTTAAATCTAATTTTTTAAATTAGATATTTTCTTCATTTATATTTCAAATGCTATCCCCAAAGCCCCCTATACTCTCCTTCCCCCTGCCCTGCTCCCCAATTCACCCACTCCTGCTTCCTGGCCCTGGCATTCCCCTATACTAGGGCATAGAACCTTCACAGGACCAAGGGCCTCTCCTCCCACTGATGACTGACTAGGCCATCCTCTGCTACATATGCAACTACAGACACAGTTCTGTGGGGGTACTGGTTAGTTCATATCATTGTTCCTCCTATAGGGTTGCAGATCCCTTTAGCTCCTTGGGTATTTTCTCTAGCTCCTTCATTGGGGGCCCTGTGTTCCATCCAATAAATGACTGTGAGCATCCACTTTTGTATTTGCCAGGCATTGGCATAGTCTCACAAGAGAGAGCTATGTCAGGGTCCTGTCAGCAAAATCTTTTGGGCATATGCAATAGTGTCTGGGTTTGGTAGTTGTATATGGGATGAATCCCAGGGTGGGGCATTCTCTGGATGGACCTTCCCTCCGTCTTAGCTCCGAACTTTGTCTTTGTAACTCTTCCATGGGTTATTTTTTTTCCCCATTCTAAGGAGCGAAGTATCCACACTTTGGTCTTCCTTCTTCTTGAGTTTCACATATCTTGGGTAGTCTAAGTTTCTGGGTTAATATCCACTTATCAGTGAGTGCATTTGATGTGTGTTCTTTTGTGTTTGGGTTGCCTCACTTTTTAATCCCAGCACTAGAGAGGGGGAAATCTTTTGAGTTTGAGGACAGCTTCATCTACAGAGCAAACATCAGGACAGCCAGCACTACACAGAGAAACTCAGCCTTTAAAAAAATGAAATGAAATGATATGAAATGAAATGTGCCCCTTAACCAAGTGAGCAACTCCACTGTTCTTTTTGTCAGAAGATGACACCTGGAGAAAACTAACTAGAGAAGGATGCCAAAGTTGGAAATGGAATAAAAAGACAGCCATCACTAAATTCTGTGCCTTATTCTGAACTGACATGTGTTCTACAGCACTGTTCCCCTCACTGACAACAGACCCATAACCCACTCTGATAACTTACACAGTAGTGGATGCTCCTGGCATATGATATAAGACCTAAAAACACACACAATACAGTTGATATACTCTGCTTCCAACAAAACCTAAAAGGAACTGGAGGGATTTTAGGGAGGCTTCATTTGTGAAGCAGCAATGAGAGAGAGACCTAGCCACAGCTGAACCTCAAGAGTGACAGTCTTGGTTTATATCTTAAGGCATCAGTATTTTATAAGCAAAAATAATCACCAAGTCAATGCATTAATCATCCCACAAGCTAAATATATAAATGATAACTAGTTCAAACTGATTAGAAACATGAAAATGTATTCCTTTTAGCTTAGAAATCTAACAATGTGTTTAAAATTAACATTTCAATTAATTTAGAATCAATTTTCTCGTCTAGACAGGCTTATCTACAGAATGTTATAAATGCTATAAAAGCTCAACAAATATGCACTTTCCTACTCAAGGTAACCAAGTCTCCAAATCTCAAGGTGTTCCTTTCCAATGGTTCCCAATAATAACAATCCTTACCTCGGAGAGAGGCTTCCTCGGGGCGAGCTTCCTCGGCCACCCAGGCTACGGGCATTGTCTCCAAGATCTTGATCTGCGGCATAAAGATTCCAGAGTTGATAACAGGACTCTCTTCCTAGAAATACCAAGTTTTAAGCTACTGCTGAGTCTTCCTAAAACCAAGCCTGTATAGAACATTTCCAGTTCTGAGGAAGCCCTGTCACGCTGCTAGTTGACAGCTGTTCAACTGTGGCATGTACAACACAGTCCGTGCATGTCTCTGTGGGTGTGGACGGCCATGGACCATGTTCTGTTCCTTTATTCCTTTCAAGTTTAGAGCACAGAAACATGGTTTGAATTTGCAGTGCTCTCCCCTCAGCCACTTTTAATTTCTATGGTTAAAGTAATGAATTGCAGCTGTAGACAACTAATCTGTACGCTTATCACAGTGAATCCTTATGCTTTATATTTTTTAACACTTAGCATCCCAACAAAAGTCACAAAATACATTGGTACACCAAGACTAAAGTTGTTAAGAAACTCATCACACCAATAATTATGTAAAATAATTCCAAATTGGTGAAAACAATTAAAAATCTAAATATCTGCATTAAATGAGAAATGTCCATCTTGATAAATATACTGCTGAAATACTAAGAGATCTATCTTCATGTCTTAAGCAGCTTGCATCCCACCTGCACAGCCCTTTCCAGTCTATCTGGCCTGTCTCAGGGTTTGACTCCCCTTACTCTAAGCCTGGTAACCACCGACCCTTGAAAGTTAAGGACCAGCCACGACTGTGTGGACATGTCAACAAATCTGTAAGGATGGCACGAGACAGACACAAAGGAACATATCATTAGAACAGCCCCAGAGGCAAATGCAACACGTGTGAACTGGTCCATAAAACACAGGGTTACTAACACTGCACAAATCTTCTACCAAGGATGTTTTTAAACCAAGTTTGGGTGATTCAATTTCATGAATTATGCAAATAAAGGTTTGGACCATTCATGGTAAAACCCAATGCTATGTTGCTTTCATTGCATAGGGCTGAGGACTGAACAAATCTGTCAGAAAAGACTCTGTGCCACTCCTGCCTGCTGATGGCTCAGATTAAATTACACCGTAACATTTACATACTTCAAATGGAATTCTTTCATTTAAAAAAAAAAAAAAACATAAAAATAAAACCAAAATCACATCCCTAGATGGTTGGCCAGCCGGCCTGCCTGCCTCCCTCCCTGCCTGCCTGGCCTGCCTTTCACTTTATAAAAATGACCTAGTACAGAGAATTTACACCAGGGAGGGTCTTTACCTGTTTGGCTGCTTTCAGACTGAGCTATGAGAACTGCCATGGATGGATTCTGATTTAATCTACTGCCATACATATGGGCTGGTGCCTGACTGAGAGAAGATCCAGAAACGGTATTTGCCTAAATGAAAACAAGCACAAAGTTAGTGATTAGACTGCAAATGCCTTAATGGTTTTCCTCCTAAGGTCTCAGCTGCGTTCTCCCTCATCTCAGAAGTCAAGCACAAATGCTGACCTGCAAAGTAAATGCTTTGTTTGAAACATCTAACATCAAATTTTGAAAACTACAGTGTTTTTAAGGAGTGGTTCATTCTGTGAATCTACTTACACTAAACCTAGTACAGAAACCATGTGAACTTAGAACTAGTTCTTTAATCTCACTAAACCATTTAGAAAATCAGGCTGGTAGACCACAGGTAAGTTTAAGAAATGCTGTGTCTCTTTAACATCACAAGTAGGCTGAGAATGTCAAGGGTTTAACTTCTACTTCGAGTATTTTGACTGTTCAAAGCCATGTTTGCCAATGATTAACACGGTCATCAGAAAAACCTGCACACTGTTTAGTTACTTCCTATTCTGATAGACTTAGAAGCCTGTTGCTTGTGCCATTTTGTTTTGTTTGCATCTTAAAAGAAAGAAAACAGGCATCACAAATATATTTTCCATACAATGCAAAGCCCAACCAATCACAGCTTTGCCCTGACCCCATATGGCAGGAAGCCAGTTCTACTAACTGAAGAGCTCCTCCTCTGACTGCCATTCATTCATGTTGCTAACCACAGGTCTGAAGGCCTCTGACTGGGACCTGTGCCAAACAAGCAAAACTGAACCCTTAAACAGATGAAGTTAAGAAGGCTGGCCAAAGGGTTGTGTAATCCAAGGTAATAAAAATGTCTTCTTTGATATGTATACGTTCCCACTTTCCAGGAATATCATAACCTTAAGATGTGCCATTTTGGAAACAAGTCTCCTGTACACAAAATACTGTAGCTAAAAGAAACCTTTTACTACTCTGAAACTATTTTCAGAATAAACAGAATCATAAATTAACTTTCACATAATTAAAATCAAAGCATAATTATGTTAGAATAACACTCTTGAAAACAACTTCCAAGGATGGCAGTATTTTTAATACAAAGAAGCAATATGTCAGCAGAAGAAACACAGGACCTGGTGACATGGGTAACAGCTCCGAGGAGATTGATGATGTCAGTTATGACAAAGCACAAGTCTAGGGCATAAATTATTTCTCCTATCTCGAGCAAGAGTATAGTATGGCATTTAGATAATTTATTCAGTACACACTAAGACTGTAAGTTTATAATCCGTATTAGCGGTTTCCAAGATCCAGAACCCTGACTTTCTCCATTGTTCCAAAGTATTTTTAGTTCATATTTAATATGTAAATCAATTTAAACAACTTCACTATTTTTTCTCTTCTTAAGGATATACGGTAGAGTCAGTAAGTTTATGCTATGAAGTCTTGTTTAATAATTGAGCAGACAAAATACCTGGATGGATAATGACCCTTGCAACCAAACTTCATGACTTGAGTTCTAATCCTGGGATCCACTCAGTAGAGAAAACTGACTTTTACAGGTGATCCTTTTGATACCGACATGTGCAACACACACACACACACACACACACACTCATCACTTAGTCCACGGTGAAAGATAAGTGAAATTCAACCTAAAGATCAACACTGGATACTAAACTATGAATTTAATAACATGGACACTGAAAACACAATAAACTAAAACATATGACACTCAGACTGTGAGAGAGCTCAGTGGGTAAGGGTGAGGCCACCAAGCCTGACGGCCTGAGTTACATTCCTGTTCTATAATTTACAAGCCGGAATACCTTTTCACTTCCAAGTTTCTTAAGAAATCCAACTCTTTTATTGTTTTTGTTATTTAAGATAGGGTTTCTCTTTGGCTGTCCTGAAACTCACTCTGTAGACCAGTAAGGCTGCTTCTGCCTCCTAAGTGCAAGGATTACAGATGTGTCCAGCCACTGCCCAGGAAGATCCAACTCTTATTAGAAAAAATTTTTGAAAGGAGGGGCCCCTGCTGCTGTGCCAAAGGTTTCATATTTCTTCTTGATAGCTTCAAATTTAGACGGTGGCATTTTCTTTCACCTTCAGCTAGTAAGCCCACTATATAAACATCAAAACAAAAGGCAGTGCAGTACAATGACTGACATGCCTAATGGCATATTCTAAAGTAGGAAAGTCTGATTTTTAAAAAATTTTATGTATTTAGGAAACTGAGGCAGGAGAATTACAAGTTTGAGGCTACACAGGAAGATCTCACCTCACACAGGAAAATAAATTTTCAAAAGAGAAAGTGTAATTACTAAGTTTGCTGGATAGGAAGGCACTTTTGCTATGTGCATTGATGTCCCATGTGCAAAGTGTCCCATGTCGAAGTCAGCTAAGATGTGTCATTTTAAGGTAAAGAACCGGAATCAGGAGCAGCGGAGCGGAGCGTCCAAGGCCAGCCTGTTATTATCCAAAATTATCCTTATTGTCAACAGCAAAAGAAAGCAGCATGACCCATGGGCACTGGATCACAACACATCCGTCACACTGTGCCTGCTCTTACAGTTGGTCTATCAATATAAATGTGAGAAAGCCTAATATTCAAGGGAAAAAAGCTAAAGATGAAGGGTAATTATTTTATAATTGGTTCCAAGGACTAACAAACTAAAAATAAACTGATCAATTATTGAAGTAAATCTTAAATTACTTTTAAACAACTGCCTAAGATTTAAAAAACAATATGCTTCATGAACTTAATATATCAAACAGCCATAAAATACACAAGCAAGTACCTCAGGCAGTATTCAAATTCAAGATAAATAAATAAAACTCAGTATTTCCTAAGCAGACTAGGCTACCATTTTTTAAAAAATCTTAAAGATCAAAATTCTACTTGTGGTTTAATCGCCATATTAAAAGCCTGTCTTTTCTATTTTGAGGCTCAGGCCATGAGCACAGGCATGTTTGTAATGAGCTCTGGCAAATGCTGACTAAACAGATCCTAGGCTTCCTGTAAAGTCCTTTTGCTATACACAGGAGTAAAAGCTATGTCTTAGGCTAACCAGAAGACTGAGGCGGGACAACAATTTGCTGCCACGCCTGTGATTTCTGGTTTCCCATGAACTTGGATAAGATACATTGTCAATTACATACTGATACTAACTGGGGCAAATTTCCAAAAAAACACTGGATAGCCTAAATGCTCTGCTGTAAGTAAAACTTCACCCACAGATTCTATTACAATACAGCAATACAGTCGCATCTATAATCTCAGCACTAGCAAGATAGGGATAATACTCAAACACTGCAGACCACCCTGGACTACAGAGAGTTCTAAACTTCAGGACTCTATGGCAGGACTCTCTCAAAAAACAAACAAAGAAACAAAACACAACAGCAAAAACACACAAGATTATCAATACAATGTAAGAATTAAAATGCTTCATAATATATTAAAATTAAGAATACATGTTTGACCAGAGGTTTTTTGAAGGAAATCTGAATGAACACTAGAAGAGACTGAATCAAGTTTTATCTTTATATTCTTCACAAACTCCACTTCTGAGTCAGCTACCACTGTGATGCTTTAATGCCCAGAGTGTAAGATGAAACAAAGTGTGAACGAACGACTCTCTGATCCCATGAGGCTGTCAGCTTCAACAGCATCACTCTCCATTACTCAATGCCCCAAACTGTTCCCTAAGCTTAATGTATTACAAACCACTGTTTAGGCTAATGCTGAAATGTGTCACAACTGAGTCTCAAAAAAAAAAAAAAAAAAACAGTAGGAGGATTAAACTGCAGTTAACCCATTACTGAACACTCTCGGACAGAGAGTAGACAGAGGATTGGACAGAATAACCAATTCTAAATAGGTTTCTTAATTACTGTCTAATCCACGTTACCACATATCTTTTAGGGAGAAAATTTGAAGGGCAATCTGAAAAGTTAATGGTATTCCTAAAATAACTTATTTATGTCCTTTACATATGATCAAATTTTTAAAATTATTAAATTATTTTTAAAATTATTATTAAATTATTTTTAAAAATAAGTATAATGTATCAAATACGATGAAGGTAATGAAGGAGTTTTTACAATTTTTCCTTCTTGCTCATAATGTTACAAGTGTCCGCTTCTAACTAAAAGCCCTGTCTTAGGGTTTTACTGCTGTGAACAGACACCATGACCAAGGCAAGTCTATAAAAACAACATTTAATTGGGGCTGGCTTACAGGTTCAGAGGTTAAGTCCATTATCATCAAGGTAGGAGCATGGCAGTATCCAGGCAGGCATGGTGCAGGCAGAGCTGAGAGTTCTACATCTTCACCCAAAGGCGGCTAGTGGAAGACTGACTTCCAGGCAGCTAGGATGAGGATCTTAAGCCCATACCCACAGTGACACACCTATTCCAACAAGGCCACACCTCCAAATGGTGCCACTCCCTGGCCCAAGAATATACAAACCATCACATTCCACTCCCTGGTCCCCAAAGACTTGTTCAAACACATGAGTCTTGGGGGGGGGGGGGGGGGGATACTTAAACATAGCATAATGCAAAATGTATTTAGTCCAACTTTCAAAGTCCTCATGGTCTATAGCAGTCTCAACAATGTTAAAAGTCCAAAGTTCAAGGTCTCTTCTGAGATTCATCCAACTTAATTAACTGTAATCCCCAAAGCAAGGCAGGAAATCAGCTGGGCAAACGCCAAACTCTCCATGGCTGATGTCAAAGCAGTCTTCAGATCTCCGCTCCTTTTTCATCTTTGTTGACTGCAACAAACTGCTTTCTTCTGGGCTGATTCCACTCCCTGTTAGCAGCTTTCCTCAGCATGTATCCCATGGCTCTGCCATATTTAACATCTTTAAGTCTCCAAGGCAATTTCAATGTTACAGCTTCTTGTTTCAGTGTCTGGGATTCCACTTGATCTTTTGGACTCCTCCTAAGGGCTGGCATCCCTTCTCCATCTCTGTCCTCTGTAGCATTCTATGCTCAGGTTGATCCACTCCACTACAGCTGCTGTTCTTGGTGATCACTCCATGGTACTGACATCTCCAATACACTGGGGTGTTCCACTCCAACTAGGCTTCACCAATAACCTCTCATAGGCTCTCTTCACAGTGCCAAGCCTCAGATTCTTTGCATGACCCCCTCAGTCCTGGGCCATCAACTACAACTGAGGCTGCACCTTCACCAATGTCCTTCCACAGCCTCTCACAATGTCAAGACTCAGCTGCTCTTCATAACCCTTTCATGCTTTCAAAACCAGTACCACCTGGGTGACTCTTTCCCATTACCAAGTACAGCTGCAGTGGGAGGTCCAACCTTGGCTATCTCTGGAACACAGCTTCTATGTGCTCGCAGAAAACACTTCCCAGATTTCATCTCAGTGATGCTGATCTCTTCTTAATCACTGCTAATTTCTTAGCTCCAACTAACCAGCATCAATTGTCCCAGTAGTTCCTTCCATTCTTAACTCTAGAGCCAGGGTCATATGGCTGAAGCTGCCGAGTTCTGCTGCTTGCAGGAACTAGAGCACGATCCCCTTGTACTATTACATTATCACTAGCTTTATGTTTTCTAAGTCCTTCACTGCTTAAGCTTGGCTATCCTGGTTCTTGCTCTGTAGATTGACCTTGAATGCAGAGATCAGCATGCCTGTCTCATGGGATTAAAGGTGTGTATCACCATTCCTGGATCTAAATTCAGCTGGATAGGATCTTGCCCCAAGGTCCCACTCCCTTAATCTGTTATTTCCTAGAACACGGGATTTTGCTCCATTTCACTTCCTGGTATGCCTTTAATACTCAAACCATATATTTTATATTTGGCCTTTCTAAGATTGCAATGCTTGTTCAAACGTCTCTTTGTGAGACTTAACCAGAGAACAAAGTCTCTGCTGGGCTTTTTTGAAACTTCCTTTGTCAATGCAATTGATGCAATGAATCCAAGTCTCTTCACCTTAGCCTCAGGAAGACTTTTTAGACAAGGGCAAAAAGTAGCCACATTCTTCACCAAAATACCACAAAAACAGTCTTTATGCCACATACTGAAATTCTTCTCCTTTGAAATCTCTTGGGCTAGGTCAACACAGTTCAAATTACTCCCAGCAACAAAGTCTTCCATATTCCTACTAGGATGACCCATTAAGCCCCATTTAAAGCATTCCACTGGGTCCCAAATCCAAAGACCAAAAATCCACATTCTTTCAAAAAAAAAAAAAAAAAAAATCATGGTCAGGCCTATCACAGCGATACCCCACTTCTGGTACCAACTTCTGTCTTAGTTAGGGTTTTACTGCTGTGAACAGACACCATGACCAAGGCAAGTCTTATAAAAACAACATTTAATTGGGGCTGGCTTACAGGTTCAGAGGTTAAGTCCATTATCATCAAGGTAGGAGCATGGCAGTATCCATTCAGGCATGGTGCAGGCAGAGCTGAGAGTTCTACATCTTCATCCAAAGGCTGCTAGTGGAAGACTGACTTCCAGGCAACTGGGGTGAGAGTCTTAAGCCCATACCCACAGTGACACACCTATTCCAACAAGGCCACACCTCCAAATGGTGCCACTCCCTGGCCCAAGAATATACAAACCATCACAAGCCCAAACCACCTATCATTGCACCTTTAATGTCTAGTAACCAGACTTTTACCTTCTTCATCACTTCCCTGGGTGATAATTTCTAAGGCATCAAAATAAAGTCTATTGACTTCACTTACACTGAGGATCAGAAAGAGTAAGAAAGAACCCTAAATTTCTGTTGTAGCTCCAACCTAGCCACTAAAATTCTGGTTTCATTTAATTATATAAGCACATTTTAAAGTATCTATCTGGAGAGGGGAGAAGGGAAGAGGGGGAGGGAGAGGGAGAGAGAGAGAGAGAGAGAGAGAGAGAACGCCTGGGGCCTGGGTAAGGGGGTGGTGGTGCTTTATCTCATTTTCTTTCCGGTACTGCTAGTAAGTGAACCATGTGTCCCTTGCACATGCTAAGGTTCTTCATGTTCTTGCACAATCTGTTTTTTCTTTAAAGATTCATTTTATATATATGAGTATACTGTAGCTTAGCTGTTTTCAGACACACCAGAAAAGGTCAACTGATCCCACTACAGATGGTTGTGAGCCACCATGTGGTTGCTGGGAATTGAGCTCAGGGGCCTTTGGAAGAGTAGTCAGTGCTCTTAGCCACTGAGCCATCTCTCCAGCCCTCTTGCACAGTTCTTAATAATTGTGACATGACATCTAGAATCATATTTTAAATCTACCTTTTAACAGTGTTTTGTTTTAAATCATGTGTAATTAACTACCTACCCCCAACGGACTGTGCATGAAGTAGATAAGAATTACATAAAGGTTAAGCTGAAATAGTGCTGCCACCAAGTAGACAGAAGGGGACAGAATGACCATTTTTCTGAGTTCTTACAATTCCATCAAAATATTTTTGTATCTTTTTCCCTTACAGACTGCTTATAACATTTCACATTCAACACCATTAATATTGTCTCGGGCATCTAAATTGAAGTAGATCTGCCTCAGCTCAACTGAGAGGTCAATGTACCTTAGTTGCCTGGAAACTGATGGTTGCTACAGCAGCACTAGATAAGCCAGACTAAATAGGCTTCAGCTTCAAGGCAGAATGTGTTTACTACTAGGCAAAAACACAGATCCAGATGTCGCAGCATGTAACATGTGAATCAAACTGTGTTTGTGTGGTTGTATGTATGTTGTTCATGAGATCCATGTTCTTCAAGCATGGAAAAGGGATAAACAAAATAAAGACTGTAATTGGCCTGAATCCTGGGTTACTTGTAACTTGTGAATTTCTCCTTCTTGTTCTGCATTTTCCTTCACTACCACTTCTCCCATGCACCACTCTCCCTGATATAAGCTCCAAACACACCAACATGATGAATAAGAAATGAGGCTCTACTTAATTCAGCCTGGAACTAAGAACAATAATTAAAACAGTTTTATAAAACCAGAAAAGAAAGTGCACCCTGAAAATGTTCAAGTGAGACTTGGTCCAAGGATAGACAGTACTCACACTCACACATGACTCACACTCTCTGACCCAACCCCATGGCTTCTCTCATCCTGCTTGTCTACTGAGATAACCTGAAGAAAACCCTTGTAAAGTCACTGATAGCCCCATTCACCATCAGTCAGTTTCCATGTGCAAAGACGGCACAGCGGGCACAATACTGACTTTCTGTACTCAGCTGCTGCTTACTCTAATACCTGGGACAGCATCATTCATAAACACATCATACTACTCTAAGAGTATATTCCAAGAAAATACATATATATTCTAAAGTCCTATATACCAGAAACTGTGCTGAAATTTGTACTGCTTTAGTCTTTTCTAAAAAGAAAAAGAAAAGGAAAAAGAAAAAAAAAAAAAGAAAAACAAACAAAAAAAACCAACAACAACAAAACCCCTGGTGTGGGGGGCCAAACTTAGGCCTTCACACAGGCTAGGCAATGGCTCTACCCATACAGCAATTTATAAATGCATGCTAGACAAACTAGTGATTTAAAAAATACAGCAAGTTTTCTAAAATTTTCAAGTATCTCTTATTATGCCTTTGAAAATATGAAAATAAGATAATTACAGAGTTAAGTGGGCTGGGTGTGCTAACACAAACGTACAAAACCTTGAAACTTGGCCAATGGACAGACAATCAGTTTGAGGGCAGGGCTATTGCTTTAAAATACTAGGAGACGAGGGGGTGGATGCACAGGATAGCTCAGTGGGTAAAAGTACTTTAGTGCTCTGACAGGCATTTCTGTCCTTAACAACTTAAGTTTGATCTCCACAAAATCTTTAAGGTAGAATGAAAAAGCCAACTCCACAAGTTGTCTCTTAACCTAAACATGCACACTGGTTTGTCACCACATACATTAAAGACAAATACACACATCCACTCACACAAATAATTCAAAGTAAGTGTGTGTGTGTGTGTGTGTGTGTGTGTGTGTGTGTATATGTGTGTGTAAGTAAGTAATTTAGGACTCTATTGCCATTGGAGTTGTCTGTTTATATGGCTTTCCAAAACATTTAATTACTTGTCTTATTAATAAGATACAAGAGGGATGAAAGGATGGCTCAATGGTTAAGAACATTGAGCCATCCAGAGGTCCTGAGTTCAAATCCTAGTAACCACATTGTGGCTCACAACCATCCGTAATGAGATCCAATACCCTCTTCTGATGTGTCTGAAGACAGCTACAGTGTACGCATATACATAAAATAAGATAAAAATAAGATACAAGAGTATGGTTTTTCCTATTTGTCTCTTGTCTTTGCAACATTCCTATTGCGAGGCCTAGCAGAGCTGACCAATGTCAGTTACTCAGAAGTCTAAAAAGCAGGCCACTAGTGCAAGGCCC
Organism: Mus musculus; assembly: GCF_000001635.26. NCBI lineage: Eukaryota > Metazoa > Chordata > Mammalia > Rodentia > Muridae > Mus > Mus musculus. The sequence continues at coordinate 18,187,268 of NC_000068.7, read as the reverse complement.
ACTTAGCCCTAAGAATGAGTTCAAAGAACCCTGGGCAACTCAGCTGAGACCCCACCTTAAAATAATAATAATAATAATAATAATAAACCCTCAAGGGTTGAGTAAGACACAGATCAGTGGTACAGCACTGGCTGGTTGGTATATTAAATCACTGGATTTAAGAACTGAAAAATAAAATAAAAAATCCTATAAATGAGGCTGTATATCAGATTGGGGCAGAAAGGAGAGAAAAGTCATCAAATGTTTATTTGTGAACACTTATCTCCTGGAAGAAAGAAAAGAGAAGAGAAGAGGGAGGGGAGGGGAGGGGAGGGGAGGAGAGGAGAGGAGGAGAGGAAGGCAGAAAGAAAAACTTGCAGTGTATGAAGACATCATTCATTTTTTAAAAAAATATATTTGAAGAGTCATTTTACATTTGGGGATTCATTTTATTATTATTTGATTATGTGTATTATGGGCAGGTGTGTGCACACTGAGTGCTGATGATGCCCATAGAGGCCAGAAGAATCAAATCACCGTTGGAGCTGGAGTTACAGGTGCAAATGAGCCGGCAGATGTGGGTGCTGCCACCTGACTCAGGTTCTCCATAACAACAGTGCATGCTCTAAAGCACTGAGCCATTCTTCCAGCCTAGAGTCAGGTATTCTTCTACATCCTCTCCTATGTAAATTAAAATGATTTAAACAAAAGGTTTCCAAATACTATTTGTGCAGTTTTATATGGTCTTTATTAAAAAAAAAAAAAAAAAAAAAAAAAACCACAAAAGCCCTAAACTGACTCCAACTTTTTCCTACATTTTCTGTCCTTTTTTGGTTGTTGTTGCTGGAGAGAATCTCTCGCATAGCTAAGGCTGCCTCTGAGCTATAACATACCTGAGTTGTAGCAGCAGCAGGGGTTACAGATGACGCAGCTGAGGGGGAGAGAGCTCCCACCTGTTGCAAATGACCAGATGACTGCTGAGGTATATGAGAGCTAGAGACAGGAGTACTAGATCCTGAGCCAGACACCACGTTTGGAAAGGATACGGCTACATCATTGCTGTTATAAATACCTGCAACCAAAGAAATTTTATTTAAGTATCTTACAATTTAGCAGTCAAATTGGTCAGACAAGATTTCTCCTTGATCCCTTCCCTACTAATAAATTTTAAGTGTTTAAAACTATGTTAGAAAAATCTAACACTTAACTTTCCATAAAATATTTCTCTAAAAGAACCTATGTCACTTTTGACTCAGGAAGAATTTTTGTGAAATAAGCAGTTAGCACTGTGAGCATTTCTAAGAGCAACAAAAGGCTTCCATCATGAAGCAGCTGAAGGCTATGTTTCTAAAACCACTTGGTAAAACTTTCAGAATGCTTAGAACCCTAGAAATCATGACCGAGAAGCTATAAAATGGAAAGAGAACTTGTTCTAGAAAGACTGCAATGTAGAAAATGTTCTAGGACAGGATAATAAAAGGCCTTCATGCATCACAGCCGCAAGAACAGAAGTCGCTTCTATCAAGAACCAGGCACAGGACTGCCACAAGTTTCTGAGTGAACAGGGCATGGAAGACAAGGTAGCAGCCACTTTTCAACTCTGAAAACAGGGGGGACAAGAAAATAATGATAACTTGATAAAGACTTTTTTTTTCATTGTTCTGTCAGGTAAAACCACGAGGAAAAAGGAAATGAGGATGTAGATGATATTCCATCGAGAAGAGCTAGAAAGTGAAGCAGGAGAAAAGACAACCTCAGCATACACTAGCAGCTACGGGGCACCGCTGTATTCTGGGGAAAGGATCGACAGATGTGTCAAAGCCGTATGGTGTAACAATGAGAAGCTGAGTGCAAATCACTAGTACCTCATTTAGAAAGAACAATCTAAGCCATGTATCTGTAACTCCAGCACTCTCTCTCAGGGGTGAGAGCTGGGGAGGGGAACTGAAGGCTCACGGGAAACAAAACTCTCTAGGGTCAGGAGAGGAGTGCTAAGAGTGAGAGAGCAGGGCACCTGATGGTCTCCTCCAGCCTCTGTGTGCACAGGGGACCCCAGATGCATATGGCATATACCAAGAGCACCCCCTGCATACTAGCTGTCACATGTGTGTGTGTGTGTGTGTATGCGTACGCGCGCACACACACACACACTCACGTGCACAGAGAAAAAGAGGCTGACCCTAGCCAGGAAGGATTCTACCCCACAGAAACACATGCCAATGCAGAAGTCACTTTTGTCAATGTCCCAGTTTGTAAAAAGTGGGTAATGCTCCTGACACATAATAAGAGGCCAAAGTTGTTGCAAAACTCTTCTGATCCATGTGACAGTCTCCTGGACAAATTTCCTTCTCCAGTGTGTCAGTAAGCATCCAAACCTAAATAGGAACCACGAAAGGAAGAGAGGAGAAAGTGGAGGAAAAGGAGAGAGGAAATCACGAAAACCTGATTTAAATAGGACAAAGAGAGAATATTAATAAATATTAAAAGTAACTAATATTAACTAGTGTTAATTAGGCCGTAGGAAGGAAGGCTGTAGTTTAAAGTATCACAGAGCTGGCTGAGGTGGCTCGGTCAGTGAAATGCCTGCTAAAATCACTACCCTAACTTGATCCTCAAAATCCCCAGGCACTGGGAATAGCACAACTGGGAGCTGAAGGTTCAGCAAAAATTAACATGGAAAAAGATAGTGAGTGCAAAGTGACAGAGGAACATACTATCAGCTCTGGCCCACGCATGTCTGTCTGTCTGTGTCTCTGTCTGTCTGTCTCTCTAACACACACACACACACACACACACACAGAATTGATTTTGGGAATGGGGTTCGGAGAGAGCCTTGGAATTCACTGTATGTCCTGGACACTATGTGTCACTCTATAGACAGAATGGCTTCAAACTCAGAGATTCACCTGCCTTCCCTCCAGGGTGCTGGAATTAAAGGCTTGCACCACTGCTGCCCAGCAACAACAACAACAACAACAAAATTGCAGCCATTAAAGGGGGGGGGGGGTGAAGAATGTAGAAAAACTGACATAACTAGGTATCATAATACTAAATGAAATAAGCTAAACTCAGAAATACTGCACATTTCCTCTTATGGGAAGGTTGGATCTAAAGGGGTGTGTGTGTGTACATGTATGGAAAAATGGAAATTAAGAAACAAGCTTAATCAGAATTAGTAAAGACCATTTTCTATTACAAATGTGAATTACAAGATGATTATCAGGGTCTTGGAGATTCCTGTAGGCATTAACATGCCTGCATAATCTAGACATGACAGGTGAGCTTGGAGCCCCAAGACCATCATCCTCACCAGCAGGAGAGCTATCAGCTAAAGCATTGTTGCACAAGCCTAACAATTGGAAATTAATCCCTAAAATCCATCAAAGAAAAATGAGAAAACTGATGCCACACATAGTTGTATTCTGACCTTCACATCTATGCTGGTGACATTTACATGCACAAAGAAACAAAGAGGCACATTTAAGTAAATCATTTAAAAACCAGCATGCACAAATCTCAGAGGCATATGCACAAAAGCAGTAAGTAATCTTGTGACCTCTAAAACTGACTTTCTGCTGTCCTGGGCTAGGGATAACAGTTTTAAGTTGTGAATATTTAAAAAGCACAATTCTTGTACAGAAAACTAAATTTTTAGGTTCTATTTGAAAATGGAACACTTAAGCTGGGTGCAGTGGTGGTATACATGTTTAATCCCAGTCTGTGGGAGGCAGAGACAGGTGATTCTCTGAGTTCAAAGTCAGCCTGTTCTACATAGTGAGGTCCAGGACCGCCAGAACCACACACAGAAACTGTCTTGGTGTGGGGGGGGGAAAAAAGGAAGGAAGGAAGGAAGGAAGGAAGGAAGGAAGGAAGGAAGGAAGGAAGGAGACAAACCAACAGCAGCAAAGCAAAACAAAAGCAAACAAAAAAACCAACATATCAAAAGTAGCTGGTATAGTGTGAAATCCTAACAATCTGGCTAGCTGTAGACAGGATGTACTCACTTTAACCCATCAGAGTTTCCATTATCTCATACTGTGTGGCTCACTCATGGTACCCATCTTGCCCCTAACATTAATACAGGGTTTCCCACATGTGAGGACAATGGTCAAAACCAAAGAACAAAAATTACAACACCTAGGGATTGCTCAGAATGATCCAGGGAAGAGGACCACAGAAAGAACCTGATGGAGTATTATTTAAAAGACAGACATACAAAATAACAGGGCAAAAACAAAAGGATCAATCTTATTCAAGCAACTTCACAAGAAAGTCTCAAACACATCTACCAATGATCATTTAACGCCAGAGTACAAAGTCAATGAAGTAAAACAACAAATCATAGAACAATAACTAACACCTAACAAACTTAGAGGCTTAGAAGATGAGTCCATAAGTAAAGTGGTTGACATACAAACACAAAAACGAGTCCAATCCCAGAGCCCACGTAAAGGCCAGGCACCGTGGAATTCCAGCAGTAGGGAAGTGGAGACATGAGCAGACAAAGGCTTGCTGACCAGTCTAGCCAAACCTCAGGGCCCTGGGTCCTGTCTCCAAAAACAGTGTAAACAGACTGAGGAAGATACACAACATTAGGCACAAATATTCATATACAGAGACAGACAGACAGAGACAGACAGACAGAGAGACACAGACACACACACACAGACACACACACACGACATACGAGTCTGGTCATGCTAGACAGAACAGAACCAGCACTTTTAGCAAAATGAATATTTGTAACAAAAGACGACTGAGAAAAAGGCAGGTATACATGTGTGCTGCAGTGCATGCTTGTGTGCCATATATGTGCAGGAGCCAAAGAAGGTTAAAGAAGGTGCCAGATTCCTTGGAACCCACATTACAGATGGTTGTAAGATGCCATGTGAGTGCTAGGAACTGAACACACGTCTTCTGCAGGGGCAGAAGTTAAGTGCTCTTAACTTCAGACACATGGCTCCAGCCTAAAAAGACAATACTGAATGTGGATTATTCCAGTTTATTCAACAAATGTTAGCTTTCTACAATTATATATACATATATACACAGACACATACATACAGCAAAAAGAATTTTGCCTTCCTATTATCACAGTAAGCATTGATAATCTAGTAGAGCTAGGTACAGTGATCTATGACTACAGTCCCAGAACCAGGAGGTAGAGGTAGAAGGATTGCAAATTCAAGATGAGTCTAAGCTGTGGAGTGAAACTATCCCTCCAAAACTGGGGGAAGATGTGGGATAAGGTGAAAATAAAGAAGCACTGTGCAAAGCTTTAAAGGAAGGTTGAGATTTAGAGTTAATGAAATGCTTGGACTACTTTTTTCAAGTATATTAGAAATATAAAACGTTGACCTTTGAATACTTGGCTTGCTTATGTGTTTATTGAGTATGCATGCTTCTGGCAAGTGTGTACAGGCCAGAAGTCAATACTGTATAGTGCTCCGCCTTTTTTTTTGAAACACTCTTTCACTGAGTATAGGGCTCACTGAATCAACATTACTAACTGCCAGCAATTCTAGAATCCTGTCTAGGCTTCCCCAGCACTGAGATTCCAAGTGCCTGCAATTATGTTTCGTGTTTTACTCAAGTACCAGGGATCTGACTGAAGCCCAGCATATATACTTCACCAACTGCCTTAGCCCTAATAGCTTAAGTGTGGATGATGAAAACACACCACACACATAATATCCAATGCTCAGAACTAAAAGACAAAAGTTAGGAGGTACATACTGAAATCCAAACAGTACATGTTTTTTTTTTTTTTTTTCTAAGAACAAACTTCTGGCTGAGATAAAAATTGAGTCGGATGTTCTCAGATAAATGATGACAATCAAAGTTACTCAAGTGTCTCCATATTATTATACAAAAACTGACAATGCCCACTTAAAGGTTTTAGAAATGTCAACTCATATTGAGGATCACCAAATGGTAGCTACAGGAATTTTAGCATTTTAAGTGCTAATTTAAAATTTCTAGGTTAAGTAAGTAGTATTATCGGCACAGTATGAAAGCCAAAACTACCATCCAGCACTCCGCAGCACTGATCACCAACCGCCAGACTTAGAAGGTTGGCTGTTTGGACAGTGCATTAGGATGTCTACATAGACTGCCCAGACCAAGCGCAATCTAATAATCCTGCTTGGGAGACATTTATGAAACTCGGGTTTTTGTTATAAAATACTGACTGCAAAATATTCCTTTCACAGTAATAAAAATTAAAGGGAGATGTCTAATTTTCACTCACCAACCTGACAAACACTTGGGTAAGATCTTCTCAATCTTCTGTATCTACTCTTTTTATTTAAAAAGAAAAAAAAAAGGGGGGGGGGGTGGGACTGGAGAGATGACGTAGAAGAGTACTTGCTATTCCTGTAGCTGACCTGGGTTCAAGTCCCAATGCAAACTTAATGGCTCACAACTACCTAGAACTCCAGTCCCAGATACTCTGATGTCCTCTTTTAACTTCTCCAGGCAGCAGAAATCCACATGTTGCACATCTGTCCATGGAAGAGGAGCACATAAAACAAGAACTCAGCAGCAAGTGCTCTTGATGGAGGCCGTCCTCCCCGCTATGCCCCACCACTACTCTCTACTCAACATCGGTCTCTTTCCATCTTGTACAAGTTTTACAACTTTTGATCTAAATCAATCTAACATTCATTGAGTTCAATGAAACTGAATCCTATAACACACAAGCTCTAGGAAAGGACTCTCAAGATCAGGAAGAGAACAGAAATGATAACGCAGAAAGATACGTGGGTGGCAGTGGCATACTGACTCACAATCTTTTATCCACCCATTCATTTCCCTGTCCCTTCATCTAGTTAACACTTAGTAATGACTAAGAAAAACTCGATGAGTTAGAGCAGAAATAAAACTGGAAACAAGAAAAACAAGATAAAACTGTGTTCACCAGGAATATATAGTTCAATTACAAAGACAAGTTCACAAACACATAAAAATGCATTCCATAATAACTAGGATAAACAAGGAAAAGGCACTTTAACAAGAGTGAAAAATTAGTTATTCTGCTGTGGTGATTTGAATATGCTTGGCCCAAGAAATGGCACTATTAGGAGGACATATTGGGGTGGGGGTCCATCCAGTTGTTAGAGGACATATTGGGGTGGGGGTGGGGAGTCCTTCTAGTTGCCAGGAAGACAGTCTTCTGTTTGCCTTTGGAACAAAATATAGAATTCTCAGCTCCTTCTATAGTACCATGCCTGCTGGGACACTGCCATACTTAGTGCTATGATGACAGTGGACCTCAGAACATGTAAGCTAGCCCTAATTAAATGTTGCCTTGTAAGAATTGCCTTGGTCATGGTGTGTCTTCACATCATAGAAACCTAACTAAGACATCTGCTACACTTGCATATGTGAGCCTAGCACAGCTGTCATCAGAGGCTTTGCCCAGCAACTGATGGAAACAGATCAAGAGACCCACAGTCAGGGGTTGTCTCTGACTATGTTGCCTGCTTTAATACCCTTTCCCTTTCCTCCTACTGGGCTGTCTCTTCTAGCCTCAATGATGGAGGAGGGGCCTATTCTCACTGCAACCTGATATGCCAGGGCTGGCTAATATACATGGGAGGGCTCCCATTTTCTAAAAAGAAATGGAGGAGTGGATTTGGGGTGAGGGTGGGAGAATGGGAGGAGAAACAGTGGTTAGGAAAAGAAAAAGAGTGGGAGCAAGAGAAGAAAGAAGAAAAGGGGGGAGGAGGGGAGTGGAGGGGCAAGGAAGGAGAAAGAAAATGGAAAAGAGAAGAGAAACTTTAAAAAAAAAAATGAAGTGAGATCTCATATTGAACTCAGTTGGAAGAGGAGAGTCCAGTCTTAAAATGGAGGGCCCTAATCCAAAGAAAGCACAGCAGCTGAGGAAACTGTCCATTGCTGGTCTGAGCTTTGAAACCACAGATGGTAGCTTAAGAGAACATTCTGAGAAATGGGGCACACTTACAGACTGTGTGGTTTCGTGACCTACTCTTGTGTTGAAGAGGTGGATGCTGCACTGTGTGCTCGGCCACACACGCTTGATGGGCGTGTGGTGGAACCAACGAGAGCTGTTTCTAGAGAGGATTCTGTAAAGCCTGGGGCCCATTTAACGGTGAAGAAAATTTTTGTTGGTGGTATTAAAGAGGATACGGAAGAATATAACCTGAGAGACTACTTTGAAAAGTGTGGCAAGATTGAAACCATAGACATTATGAAAGACAAGCAGAGTGGGAAAAAGAAGATTTGCTTTTGTAACTTTTGATAAAATTGTTCAGAAATGCCACACTATTAATGCACACAACTGTGAAGTGAAAAAGGCCCTTTCTAAACAAGAGCTGCAGTCTGCTGGGTCACAGAGAGGTCGTGGAGGTGGAGCTGGCAGCTTTATGGGTCCTGGAGGAACTTTTGGTTGTGGAGGAAACTTTGGTGGAAGAGGTGGCTATGGTGGTGGAGGTAGTGGCAGCGGAGGTAGTTATGAAGGTGGTGATGGTGGATATAATGCACTAGGAGGCAACGGTGGCAACTAGTGATGGTCCTGGTTACAGTAGTAGAGGTTATGGGGGTTGTGAACTGGGATATGGAAACTAGGGTGGTGGATATGGTGGTAGAGGAGGAGGATATGACGGTTACAATGAAGGAGGAAATTTTGGTGGAGGTGACTATGCTGGAGGTGGAAACTATAATGACTTCAGAAATTACAGTGGACAGCAACCATCAAATTATAGACCCATGAAGGGAGGCAGTGTGGATGGAAGAAGCTCGAGCAGTCCCTATGGTGGTGGTTATGGATCTGGTGGTGGAAGTGGAAGCTATGGTAGCAGAAGGTTTTAAAGTAAAATAGAAACAGACTACACTTCTTAGTGAGAGAGAAAGACAGAGAGAGAGACAGAGACAGAGACAGAGCAAAGACTTGTCAGGAAAGCTGGAGGTTATGTTGAGACAGTTGTCCCAAATGCATTAGAGGAACTGTAAAAATCTGAAGGAATGATAATCCATAGTCAGAAAAGTCACTGCAGCTTAAACAGAAAACCCTTCCTGTTCAAGACCAACATAGATTCAGTTTACAAAAACATGCAGCTATTGATTAATGCAACTTAGTGTCAATTAGATATATGTTCCTGAGGTCTTTTCTTTTATCTGTTGTAGCTTTCTTTATCTTTTTCTTTTCATTATATCAGGTATACTGCCCTATAAATTGTGGTAGTAGTACCAGGAATAGAAAATTAAGAATTTTTAAACTTTGATAAATAAAATAGAGAGACAGACACAAAAAGATGGTACTATACCAAGATATAAGACCAACTGCCTACCAGGCATACACAAAGCTCATGGTTGAATTATCTGTTCTGCAAAAACAGGAGGAAAATGAAAAAAAAAAATGACAAAGTTAACTCTGGGGTTGAGAAAACACTTTTTTTTTTTGAAAGGGAAATAGCAACACGTTCCATTAAAGTGGGGGGAGAGGTTTGGTGGGCATTAAATTATTGTAAAGGGCAGAATTTCAAAATATCCCCTGTAAGCCAGTTTCTTATATTCTGGTCATTTAAATACTTTGATTGGCTGAAGTAAACATATTGGGTAGTTGAGCCTGAAATAGGACTAGACATAATTACATGAACCTGTAACAACAAAAGGCTGGTAGATGAGGAGTTCATGGGAAATGTGGCCAAAGAGAGAATGAGGAAGTGCTGCCCAGTTTTATATCTTCATCTGTATAGTTTTATATACTCAACACAGCTAGAGTCATCTGAAACAAGGAAGCTTTAAGGGAGAAAAAATGCCTCCATAAGTTAATGATGGATCTTAGACACTTTAATCTCTCTTTTAGCCCATCACCCACCCACCGGAGGTAGTAGAAAAGAAAGGATATGGGGGAAGTAGACCTGTTTTAAAAGGTTTTTTGGAGCAAGTCCCATCTGTGTTGTCTGGAAACAGTTCAGCTCACTGAATCCACTTGCAAACACTTCACAGATACACCAGCAGTCCAGTTAGGTAGAGTCAGAATAGCAAACAGGAATCAGCAGCAGTTCCACCACTACCTAGCAGAGACAGCCAGGCCTCAGTCTTAGCACAAGTCAACAGCAGGGACCAAGAGGAGCACCAGGACAAGTTCTTGGCTGTAGCTCTCTCAGGGAAGCAAGGATCAGCGAAGACATGAGACCAGTAAGTGTTGTATAGCTAGCTCTATAAGAAAAGCCAAGCTCAGCGCCCCCCCCCTTTTTTTTTACTGTCCACAAAGTCTTTTTTATACTGCCTCCAAATATCACAAGTCCTCTACAGGTGTTATCTGTCTCAGCTGATATAATACTATCAATCAATACAGCACACTACCACAAGTTTTTGGGTGTTTTTTTCTCTATGGAGTCCTGAAAAATGGAGCCCAAATACACAATGTAAGGTGGACCAATACATGCTTGTATTGTATTGTTTTGTATTGTATGCTTCAGCAAAGAATCTCTCATCATGTGTCCTTTCATGTGCTTGCTTTAGCAGAACATCCTCTCTCCTGTGTCCACTTCAATGAAATGTTCATTCACAAGTCTGCCTAAATCTTCCACCTGTGTCCACTTCAGGAAAACATTCCTTCATGAGTTTACCCCAGCAAAACACCATCCAACACAACTGACTTTCCAAAGAACATTTCACATTTCCACTTCATCCGAAAGAAGGTGCCATCTCTGGGCTGGTGGTCCTATGTTCTAAAAGAAAGCAGACTGAGAAAGGCACGTGGAGCAAGCCACCATGCAGCAGCCCACCATGGCCTCTGCATCAGCTCCTGCCCTGTTTGAATTCCTGTCCTGACTGGCCTCCTTTGATGGTGGACTACAATGTGGAAGTGTAAACCATTTCCTCTCCAACTTCTTGTTGGTCATGGTGTTTCATCACAGCAGTAGTGACTAATCCTAGCTAAAACAGGTTCTTCAGAAAGGAAAGGTCAGATAAGTCTGAGAACTCAATTTACTTTTCCTTGCTATAAAACAAAGAAAGATCCAAAACCATTAAAAAGCCTCTGTGAGCCCCACTGGGGCTCGAGGTGAAAGCCAGTAAATACAAATGTACTTCAGTAACTGCAATAACTGCAAACCGGAGCCAGGGTAAGCCTGGATGTGGCATTCTTTCTAGAGTCACCTGATATACTCACTACTAAATATACTAGACTTCAGCCATGTGAAAGTCTAAATACAAAACAGCAAAAGCTACCAATTAAACTTATTTCATATGAATAAAGTAGAGAAGAAAAGAGACAAAAGTTAATGTATGTTCATTAAGCTGTTAAATGTGTACTAAATCTGTAATGACAACAGTTCCATAAAGAAGCTAGGGGTAGAATCAGAACTGGGAGGAGGAGCTCAGGAAAAAGAACAAGCATTCAAACTACAGAGACATAGAATAAAGTCAAAGACAACTCTGTGAAATGACTCATAGCAAAACCAAACATTTTAAGAATTAGGGTAGCGGGCGTAGTGGCGCACGCCTTTAATCCCAGCACTTGGGAGGCAGAGGCAGGCGGATTTCTGAGTTGGAGGCCAGCCTGGTCTACAGAGTGAGTTCCAGGACAGCCAGGGCTACACAGAGAAACCCTGTCTCAAAAACCAAAAAAAAAAAAAAAAAAAAAGAATTAGGGTAAATCTTGATGAAGGATAGCAAGAAATGGGTCTCTATATTATCTCATGGCTTATTCTGCAAATTAATCATCATAAAGGGAAAACATTTACATTAGACAAAAGCTTATAAGATTTGCTATTGTGCAATGAAAAAAATTGTCTCTGTTATATTTCTTATCAAAAAACAAACATCCTGACTCTGAAAATGGGATGGGTGAAGCAGGAAATAATGAGCCCATTGTGGTGGCTATTCTGGGTTGTCAACTTAACTACATCAGGAATTCACTAAACCCACGTGACTAATGCCTCCTCCTGCCATGAGGGTCATAGACCCTGCCTTTGAAACTGTAAGCAGCCCCCCCCCCAATTAAATGCTTTCTTTTATAAGTTGCCCTGGTCATGGTGTCTCTTCACAGTAATAGAAGAGTAACTAAAAGACTGGCTCATCAGGTAAAGGTACTTGCTTCCAATCCTGAAAACCTAACTTCCATTTCTAGAACCTATGGAGTATGAGGGACCCATTCTCAATACTTATGTGCCTCCTATGTGGGCACATACACAACAGACACAGATAGATAAGTGTGAAAATAATAACTAGAGAGCAGGGGACAGGTGAGGATAATAAAATGTGCATGGCATGAAAGCAGAAGACGACTTTGGGAGCGAGAGGAGGACAGACAGCAAAGAACAAGGCCAGAGAATTGGGCAGGATCAGCAAGAACATGGATATATGAACATTTCACAATAAAATTCACCAAACAATAATTCTTAATAATAATAATAATAATAATAATAATAATAAAAACCCACACCTAAAGAGGGTATTTTGAAAACTAAACTGTCACATTGCACAGGATGTTCTCACAGCTATTTCATGTTTTATGCTGTAGTATTTCCACTTGCCAGTCTTCCCATCAGCTCTAGATGCTTGCTCCGTCAAAAAGCCTTCTCTTGAATCTGAGACCCTTTTTCTACAAGTTTCCCTCTCAGTATGAAGACTTCAGAATTTTAAGATAAACTTGATACCACAGAGCACAGTGGCATAAAAATCTGTAGTCTCAGCACTGGAGAGGCTAACAAAGAAAGATAACCAGAGTCTAGAAAGCCAAGACCAGCCTGAGAAACAGATAATTCTTGTCTTTAAATAATGTCCAAAGCAAGTAAAATAAAAATTAATCTGATCTCTTCGTCCTCTTACGAACAAGAGTTTCTCATCACCTCTGTATGAACTAGCTACAGTGCTCTTTCTACACAAGTGCAATTGCTCTATGTGCTAAATGCTAGCGAATTAATGCCTTCCTTTCCACCCACCCCCAGAAATTGCTACTCAATTAATTCACCAACAACTATAAGTTTGTTGGTTTTTGTTTTTTGGAGGATGCAGATAGGAGGCTGACTTTCACATTCCTCTTCGGGTCCCCATAATATCTGGCTATATTATTAACAAAATTCTATTTGGTTTCTGTCTTGGCATTAAGTTTGTTCAATTCTTATGTGCAATGATCAAAAGAACTTTCCTACATAACTAGTGTACTATGTTTTTCATACCCCCCCCCCAAAATCAACTACTTTGGATTTATTGATTTAAAAGCCAATGCTATTATTTTCGTTATGTTCTGAATCAAGTATTAGTTATCACTAGCACCTTGCAGTCTGACTCCTGGCTAGTTTTATGTGAGCTTGACTAAAGATAGTCATCTGGAAAGGGAAAAAGCCTCAATTGAGAAGATGCCCCCACCACAATGGACCTTGGGCAAGCCTATGGAGCATGCTCTTGATTGAGGATTAATGTGGGAAGGACCAGCTTACAGCAGGGTGGGACAACCCTGGGGGAGTACTCCTAGGTGCTATGAAAGACCGGCTGAGCAAGCCAGGAAAAGCAAGCCAGGAAGAAGGGCTCTGAGTTTGTTTTTGCATTAGGTCCTTGAATGACTGCACTGATTTTCCTGGATAATACCTTGGCATCTGAGAGATATAAGCTGAAATAAACCATTTCCTCCCCAAGATGCTCTTTGCTATGGTGTTTTATCAAAGCAGCAAACAAGTAACAAATGCAGTCTGCATAGCCACACCTTAGTGGGGATGACAACATACTAACACAGCCTGCGTAGCTGACTACTTGTGCTAAATGTGTATCTGAGACTGGAAATGACGGACTGATTAGCTCTACCAAATCGCTAACTGCTATAAGTAGACAGGTCAAATGCTATGCTCAGCACAGCTCATCCATCAAAGGTAATTTTCCTTTACTCCGAACTCTTTCCCATTGCAGATCACAAAATCTTAATGCTATTTCTTCAAAATTGCATTAATAAACATATTTATCTCATGTTTAGATTGCATTCCACCAAAGCGGGATACATTTATAGTACGCATTTTCAAAAAAACAAACCTGATGATAATCTCCTACATTGAGCATGCATGCATCAAACAGAGGAGAGTCTGGAGGAAGAAGGTTCTGTATTTTACAGATTCTTGTACTGGTAAGTGGTGTCTATGTGAAAACTAAGGATTTTAAGTACTGGGACCACTCTCTAAATCACAACATATCTTCACACCCTACTAATCTAGAAGAACGTAAGCTAAGAATAAATGATTTAAGGGTATTGTATACCTTACGACATCTGACCCTTCCTTCTTGTAGAAGGCATCATAAAGAAGGAAACAGTGATAATGAAAACACAGCCAGACACATAGCCCCCAACTGTAACTCCAGTATTTGGAGAGTAGAAGCAGGGCTAATGATTATGGCACCCTTAACTACACAGACTACATGAGACCCTGTCAACAATGAGCAGAGGAAAGGGAAAGAGGAGGAGGGGGAAGGAGAATCCAAAAAGGGTTGTATAGAAAGACGAGTAATGGAATGTTTAGATGAAACTACTTACTATGAATAGCATTTCCATAGTTATAGGCCAAGTATTTAAGTGACTGAAATAAAACTGTCACTAAATATACAATGAACAAAAACTAATACAAAAAAAAAAAAAAAAAAAAAAAAACAGGAATTCTGAGTGACCTAAAACAAGGAGATCAAGTCAGTAAACGAATTTTCTAAACCTGATATATGGTGCCATCTATGGAAAACAGCTAACAACATAATGGTGGACATCGAGAAGCCTCTCTGTAAATCAAGCAACGTGACAAAGGCGGATGTGTGTGCTTCCCAATTCTATCCTGCAGAGCTGGAAAGAAGAGACATGGCATTGCTTAAAAGCAACAGTATTCCAATGCTAAAGAGAAAAGATTCTAGGAACTGGCTCTATTAACAGTGAGAAAAAACATTACTACTCATCTTAACAGACTAGAATGCAAGTGAATACAAACCCTGACTTCCTGGCATGATAGAGGGCAACAGAACTATTTGATACTTATCCTGTGAAAAAAAGGAGGAGGGAACTCTCCATCAAATAAAAAAAAAAAAAAACCCACACCTGCAATATATGTGTGCACACATTCACACCATAGAGATAGACAGACAGACAGACAGACAGACAGACAAGCGCCCCATTTAGGAAGCAGCAAAATGACAAAGTGGATAGGAGCAGTTACAGCACAGACCTGATAACTCTAAACCTATGATGTCCTCTCATCTCCACTATAGTGCCCTCCTATCTCGTACACGTGTATGTATACACAGGCACAAGAGTAGGTGCACACATGCACACACACATACACACACTTTTTGTTTTAAAGTAAAAAGGAAACAAAATGGTAAATGTCTAAAACAGTATGGTTAACCTGATTTTATGATTAACCAATACACAACAAATCAAAACAGTTACTCTATTGATAGGCATATTTTTTTATCAGTAGGGCTTAAAATACAATTTTAACAAAGAAAAAAAATCTACACTTGGAAAAAAGGAAAACTCATCATAGACTAAATAATCATTTACTGGAAATCCATCTTTCATTTGCATTTACAGCTAAAAAAAAAAAAAAAAAAAAGGTTCATTCACGCCTGTTCTCAGTATGAAGGAAACACAACTTCACCTGCTAAATAAAACCTACATTAATAGTGTTATTAGTACTGGGAAGAAATATTTTCAAGGTCAGCAAGATGGCTCAGCAGGTAAAAGCACTCACTACCAAACTGGATAACTGTCTTAATCCAGGGAACTTGTGAGAGAGAGAGAGAGAATGCACTCTTCAATATATATACACATGCACACTTACTGGTCTCCCCAAATAAATACAGTTTGAAATACTTATTCACTACCTGAATAAAATATTAAAATAAAACTTTCTGAAAAATCAAAATTCACATTCTACATTGTGGTTAAAAGCAAGTTCCTGTTGTTTTTACTGTAATTCCTATAATTACTAATACATTAGTAAGAAAGATCTTGAAAAAAGTAAACTATTTGCGAACATAGAACTTTCCGAACCACAGAGACAATAAATTCAGACTGATAAACTTCACTGACTGACCACATCTCGGAAGGCAGGCTACTGAGTTTTTAACTGATGTACAGAACAATTACTTGGCTCACTGAGGTACTAGATGTCATCTAATCAATAGATCATGCTAAGTTCAACTGAGTTTTTTGATAAAAGGCAACGTTTGTGATAAGTGAACACCAGAGAAGATCTAATAAAACTTACCATTGTGTATTGCATTCAGCAACTCTGAGAAGGCTTTTGAGTAAGGAAAAAAGGACGTCAGGTTAAGATCATTCTCAAACACACAAAAGAAAAACATAGGCACAGACTGAATCAGCTTAACAAAATTTCAGTATGTCTACCAGATCTACTGCTTGAATTATTAAAACTAAAAGCTTTAGCCATTCATTTACTAACACATGGCCTAGTAACTGATATAATATGTTAGGTGCACTGTCACAATGGTAACACTTTCTTTAGTTTAATATATTTTTGAAAATTGCTTTAAAAATTCTATCAACATAGCATCTCTCGTCATCTACATAATATCTCTACAATCTTAAAGCACAATCAAATGTTATAAAATAAAATCTCATTATGCCTTCTAATCCTATCAACTTTTATTTTCACATAAAGCTAATTTATAAATACCGAAAAATTATATTTACATTAAGGCTAAATGGAACCCAAATACTGAAAACAGCATGCCACCAAGGGCAGGGGTCACAATTCTAAAACATAAGTACCATAGTTTTTAAAAAAAAAAAGTCAGTAATAGCTAAAATTTGCAATATTTGACTGTAACACAGATCCGAAACAGAAGAAAATGCAGACTATAAAGGCATCTTTGTAAGAGAAAAAAAAAATCTTCATAATAAAAATCTAATGCATTTTGGAAAATAAAACTTAGACTTTCAAAGGTATACACATTAATACATCTGAAAAGGTACTGAACTAAGACCAGAAAGCCCAGGTTACTAACCCAGTTGGACAACTTACTAGTTGTTGGACAAGCTCCATCATGTCGATACTGCATGGAAATTTCTGTGGATAGGAAGAAAGGGAAATTAGCAAAGAAATTGCTACTTAGTTAAGGACAGACAAAGAAAGAAACAGAACAGAAAAATGGGGAGAATTCATGGCAAAGTCCACTTAACAAGACAAAGCAGACCTGGGAAAATGAAAATTATACTCTAGTATTTGGTATATAAGGGGTAAAAATCATACACAATTATCACAAATATCAATCAGGTAGTTCAAGAATACACATGTATATGCATAAAGAGTAAGAGAAATATATATGGACTTATATATCAAGTCCATTAGCAAGTGCCTGAGAATAAATGTGTTTGTGATAACCACCAGACATAAACTATAATCACTTGGGAAAAAAAGAGTCTCAACAACAGATTGTCTATACTGGTTAGCCTGTGGGCCTGGCTGTGAGATTGTCTTAAATGATAAGCAAAACACACAGCTCACTCTGCATACACCACTCCCTAGACAAGGGGTTCTGAACTATGTATGAGTTGGAGAAACCAAGCTAAACACATACAGCAAGCATGCATTCAATTCTCGCTGCTCTGACTAGCTTATCAGAACTTCCTGGCTTAACTTCCTCCACAATGCCAGACTAGAACCTCAAAGTTTAAGCTGAAATAAGCTCCTTTCTTCCCTTAAATTGCTTTCTGACAAGACTATTTAGAAAGCTGATCACTAACAATCTTTCACTTTACTTGACAGAAACTACAATGAGGGTGAGGGTGGGGGTGCAATCCTGAGTTGTCTCTTCAAGACCTTGCCTCTCTGACTAACTACAAAGTATCTCTCCATAATCCACCTCTGCACCATTTATCCCCACCACACCAACACCACCACAGAACTGCACCATTTATCTCCACCACACCAACACCACCACAGAACTGCACCATTTATCCCCACCACACCAACACCACCACAGAACTGCACCATTTATCCCCACCACACCAACACCACCACAGAACTGCAGCACTGAGACCAACTTCCAAGTATATTATATTTTACAAACAGTATTTTTATCAGCATTATATTAATGATTTTGAGGCTTCTATTTTTAAAAACAGGGAACTGTGTATTTGGAAAAGGATACATTATTTATGCTGCAATAAACAATGCTAAACCATCAACCTCTTGTTATTGCTAGGTGCGGGCGCCCCATGCCATGCTTATATAGAGGTAGAAGGACAATTTTGTGCCGTTTTCTTAACCCACCTTCACCAGGATCAAACTCAGGTAAACAGGTCTGCAAGTCAGGTGTCTTCGCCTACCAAGTGACCTCACCTGTCTCCTTTTTCGTTTGCTTGTGTGTGCGTGTTTGGATATCAGGACACCTGGGTGAATGTCAGAGGATAACCTTCCACCTTGCTTGAGTCAGGGAATCTCGATGTTCATTGATGGGTACATAAGGCTACCTGGAGGAAGAACTCCTGTGGACCCTGGTTTTCGTCCCACCTTGCTAATGGTGAACTGGAATTGCAGATGCATATTATCACATGCCGCTTTACTTAGAATTCTAGGGATCTGAACTCCACCTCATGCTAGCGAGGTTAAGTACTTGACCCACTGTGGAGGGCACACAGCTAGTGTGCTCATAACCTGAAAGTTTATGTACAAGAAATATCAAATCAGAATCTTACTATCAAGATAGACAAGCACCATAAATCATGACTTTGTATATGACAGAGAAACAGAAGAAAAATACAATATTCAATTGTTCGATGTTTCAAAAGATCAGGTCCCAGAGCTGGGGAGATGGCTCAGTGGATAAAAGCACTTGCCACTCTTGTAGAGAGGACTTCCGTTCAGTTGCAGGCACTACAATAGCAGTTCACAACTGTCTAACTGAAGTTCCAGGAGATTCAATGCCCTCTTCTGCCTTCCATGAGCACAAGCATGCACGTGGTACAAGTCACACACTCACACGTGGTCCAAGTGGACACACACACTCTCCCACATATATATATATATATATATATATATATATATATACATACACACACACACACACACACACACAAATATGCAAACACATAACTGCATACTGACACACATAAAATAAAAAATTGGGGGGAGGGGCACACAGGTAGTAAGTGCTCTTAACCTAAATTTAATCTATAAGAAATCTTACTATTACTATTACTTGGGCAGCTGAGACAGGAGGATCTCGATCTCTAGTTCCCGGAGAGCTTTGGCTAGCACAAACAAAATCAAATAGACTTCACTCTAATAACAATGGCAACAGCAATTGTCCTGCCTGGATTAAACAAAAGTACCTGTGGTATTCTTAAGAAACCTTCTAGTACAAAAGACATACTGTTACTATAGGCTAAATGAGGCAACTTGTTTTTGTCTTCCGTTAAAAAAAACTGAGAGATAATCAAAGACCAGAAATAGTCCAAAATGTCCTGTTTCTTCACCCTGGACCTCCCCTTCCCCCTCAATAAACTCATCTAAACCCATCTACAAAATCATGACCAGCTCCAACTGTGACTCAATTAGTTTCATCCCGTAAATAAATTTTTTTTCCTTTTCTGCAAATATTGTCAAACTACTTTTTCTTCTTCAAAGTATGGCTCCCTAGCCTTTTCCAACTTAACATAAACTTTACAAATACAATGACTTGTACTGTGATACTGAGTGTATACACAGGATACTGTATACTCCATGCTTACGACTGTGTTAACTCCACTTTAAAAAGGCAATGTTTCACATCTTGTTCAAAGTACTGTGCTGTCAGGAGAGAAAGTAACAAGCATGAGCAAGAGCACTTCACCTCACTTAACTACTGTGACATACTTGTCCACATCTAACCAGTGCCTCCAAAAATAATGTCACCATTACTAACTTCTCAACATGTTATTTAAAAAGAGGGAGAGAAGGGAGGAAAGGGGAGAGAAGGGAAGGGATTACAGCACTTAAAAGGCAGGGTCTCAACTGTATGGCCCTTAGATGACCTAGAACTTCCTACATAGATCAGGCTGGCCTTGAACATACAGGAGATTCTCTGCCCGCCTCATCCTGGGACTAAGGGAATATGCCACCATACCTGGCTTCTTCCTACTTCATTGGGGAGCAGAGGGAAGACTTATAGATAATAAATGACTTCTAAATTTAAAGTTTATCTCAAAGGAAAAAGATTACCTTTTTAAAAAAAAAATTCAGAACAATGTTATATTATTTGTTTAAATTTGCTCATGCACTCCATTGGTTACAGGTGACTGACAGTTATATTATCTGTTAAATTTTATAACAAAATTGTTCTCAAATCAGGAAAGTAGCTTCAGCACTTAGAGCTATAATATTTGTGTGTCTTTTTCTTATCCTAGATAGTAAGTAATAACACTTACTGCATAAGTGCTTACTACAGGGCCTGGCACACGGGCCTGATGTACCAACCTTCTGCAGTAGACTCTAAACCCCCAACTTTAACGCGAGAAAATATCCTCTTCTAGTTATGAAACTCCCATTAGAAATGTGTAAAACCCCCAACTTTAACACGAGAAAATATCCTCTTCTAGTTATGAAACTCCCATTAGAAATGTGTAAAATTGGGTTTTGGAGGGTTTTTTGTTTGTTTTTGTTTTGTTTTGTTTTGGTTGGTTGGTTGGACGGTTGGGTTTTTCGAGACAGGGTTTCTCTGTGTAGCCTTGGCTGTCCTGGAACTCACTCTGTAGACCAGGCTGGCCTCGAACTCAGAATTCCACCCGCCTATGCCTCCCAAGTGCTGGGATTAAAGGTGTGCAACATCACTGCCAGGCTCAGGTAAAATTGTTTTATTTTATAATTTTAGTAACTTAAATATAACTTTAAAGTATTTGCATATTAAAATTTCAGGTAATTTGCTGATTTAATAAATCTGTAATATCTTCTAATGGGAATTCCCTCTAGAGGGTTATATTTTCACAATGACAAGGTAAAAGAAATATGAATTAAGGTTTTTACTGCAACTAATGTACTACACTCTGCTCTCTGAAAGAGATATTACTTTCCATGTTTAAAATCTCTCTAAATCTACAATAGGTTAGTTTTTAAAAATCTCTTAAAATCTGTAAATTAGTTATTTTTTTAATTCCATTAATCAAAGATACGTATTTTAAAGAAGCACTCAAATATAACTTTGAATTTCAAATTCTAAGTTACAAAATTACAGGACTCAGTGAAGATCACAGAAACAAATTTAGCTGTGTGTTCTGAGCAAGGTACTCACTGAGTTATTATAATTTTTGCTAAAAAAAATTATATGACCCCAATTTTTTGTAAGTAAATTTATTTAAATTTGCTTTTTCTGGCAAAAGGCTAAGGCTGATTGCTAGGCCCTTATGGTCTCAAAGGAAACATAAATAAAAACATTTATTCAAATGTGCAATATATTTAAATCTTTTTAATGAACTTTGTTCCCTCTGTAATTTATTCTTCCCACCTCCTGAAACAGTTCTAACCAGAGGCAATTTGGGCCTCCTGGGGACATTTAACAATGTCTGGAGACATATTTATTATGGGGAGAGTGCTACTAGAAACTAATGAGAAGGGGCTAGGGATTGTGGTAAACATCCTATAAAAGACAAGTACTGAACACAAAGAATACCCAACACAACATGTCCAAATCACCAAGACTAAGTAAGGACGTTAGTGCAGCAATGTAATATAACTGCTCTGTAGATCCCACTAAAGTGGGGGCTGTGTGCAAACTATGACAGGCATCGATGTCATTTATTAGAAACAAACAAAAAAACTCCAGGTTGTATGACCTTGGGCTACGCTCAAACCTCAGTTTTATCACCTGTGGAAGGGGAAATCAATAGTCCTTTATAAAACTACTATAAAAGGAGATAAAAATAACAATGTACTTAATGAAACCTAACATAGCAGATATATATAGACACACACACATATATATTTATACACACACACATATGCTTCTTTCTTGAAATGATCAGTTATTTCTGCTTACTGAAGCTAATAAATCATTCAAAGTTTTGATTTATTTTGTATTTGCAAAATATACAATATGAAATTATAATGAACATTTTTCACATCTTTATTTACACATCATTTCTTCCTTCTCTCAGGATAAATAAAATTGATATTATCCATAATAATGTATCTTAGCTGAATCTTATTTCAACCTTCAGAAATCCAAAGGGACACAAAAGGGATGAAGTTTACAGTCAAGATTTATTAAAAGCTGTTTATCTCATATTCAAGAAAAATAAAACCAGACAAATGAAACTTGAAACTGTTAAGGGTTGGTGGTAGAGAGATGGTGTGGTAGTAAAGTGCATTTGTTGCTTTTCAAGAGGACCTGGGTTCAATGCCACCCGCCACCAACCCCCCAACACACACACAACTTTATCAAATGGAGATGTTAACCTCTTCTCAAGGAGATCCACTGCCGTCTCTGACACCCATTAGTACCCACACACATTTATGTAGCATCACACAGATACACATAAATGAAAATAAAAAATAAATTTTAAAAAAATGAAAAGAAAAACTTGTGGTGTGCTGTAGTGGTGCACATCTTTAATCACAGCACTCACAGGGCAGAGGCAATCAAATATCCTCGTTCTGAAGCTGGCATGGTCTACATAGCAAGTTCTAAGCTGACCAGAGCTACTTAGTGAGAACCTGCAGAAGCCAAAGCAGCTCACAATCATCTCTAACTCCAGTTCCAGGCCAGCCTATGCACACTTTTGGACTCTGAGGGCATTGGGCACTAACATGGTACACAGGCACGCAAGCAATCATACACATTAACATAAATATTTAAGAAGAATAAAATACATACTTCCTGGGGCTGGAGAGATGGCTCAGTGGTTAAGAGCTCTTCCGATGGTCCCGAGTTCAAACCTCAGCAACCACATGGTGGCTCACAACCATAAGTACTGAGATCTGACACCCTCTTCTGGTGTGTCTGAAGATAGCTACAGTGTACTTACATATAACAATAAATAAATCTTTGAGCTGGAGCGAGCAGAGGTCCTGAGTTTAATTCCCAGCAACCACATGATAGCTCACAACCATCTGTACAGCTACAGTGTACTCATACATAAAATACATACTTCCTAGTTTTTTTAAGAATTAAAAAGATTTGTAACACAAATTACAGATTACACAGAAACATACCAGTGACATAGATTCTACATACTCATTCATACTGTCATAAAAATGATGATAAAGTGAGTATGGTGAAGTACACCTCTAATCTCAGCACCAAGATACACAGACAACTGATTCACGGCCAATTTCAGACCTCAAGGTACTGGAGAGAGTCAGTTCTAGGCAAAATTGGTACAAGATTTCAAAATTAAAAATAAAAGCAAGCCTTGGGACCACTTTCAAATCTATGAAGCCAACTCTCATTTCAGATTAAAAAAATAATAATAATGGTTAAAAGAAAACAAATTTTAAATCATTTCAGATATAACTTGACACAAAATCCTAAATTTATCACTTATGGAAAAAAAGGCTCCAAAAATTCATTTTACTTATGTACAATTACCAAGAAAATAAAAAGTGAAAAATTAAGTTTAGCAAAATAACTTTAAATACAAAGATACCAAAAAAACGAATACAGACATGTTCACATTTAAAATATGAATCCTGGTTTTTTTGTTTGTTTTTTTGGTTTTTTTCGAGACAGGGTTTCTCTGTGTAGCCCTGGCTGTCCTGGAACTCACTCTGTAGACCAGGCTTGGCCTCGAACTCAGAAATCCACCTGCCTCTGCCTCCCAAGTGCTGGGATTAAAGGCGTGTGCCATCACGCCCAGATCCTGGTTTGGTGTTATACCTAATATGCAGGGGGAACAAAAACACAACTGAGAGATAAGTAATGGATGACTAATAAAGCTGTTTATATAAAGTTAACTAAGTAAAATGAGATTGATGCTAAAAATTACACCACCAAATAGTTTTCTAGGATTGTAGGGTACTTTCTTTCTCACTAGGAAATGGAAAATCTAGGGTCTATGAGAACGCTAAGAGGGTGAAGGCTGTTGCCACCTGATAATCCAAGGCCTACATAGTATATACATGTGCTACAGTATATGCGATCTCCTCCCTAAAAATGGCCAGCATGGTAACAGACAACTGCAATCCCAGCACTTGGGAGGCTGATCCAGAAGGATCAAGACTCTGAGGCCAGCCTTGGTTACAGAATGATCCTGGCCAGCTTGGGCTACTTAATAAGCCCTTGCCTTTAAAAACAAATAATAATAAAATAAACTTAAAAAAATAAAAATGAACAAATGTCAATCTTAATTAAATGTAGCGGCACTTCAGAGCTCACTCAGAACAACTGTTCACAACTCTTTGGAGTCGTGAAAGAAAGGGCTGCGGAGT
The DNA here is from genome assembly GCF_000001635.26 of Mus musculus. Classification (NCBI taxonomy): domain Eukaryota; kingdom Metazoa; phylum Chordata; class Mammalia; order Rodentia; family Muridae; genus Mus; species Mus musculus. The sequence goes on along the minus strand of NC_000068.7, from coordinate 18,162,918 downwards.
GATTGAGGGGCAAACATGGCACAGACCCTTACCTGAGCCAACTGGAGACGAGCCAACACTAAGACTCTGCAAACTTCCATTCCTGAGCAGCGTAGGAGATTTCTGAAGACTAGAGCTTGTTACACTTCCTGCAGCTGATGCTACGGACGATGTTGGTGAAGCAGAAGAAACTGAGAGGTGAGAAACATTTTCTTGATTTTTGTTTCCTTTGGGTCGGCCGGGGCCATGTTTGCTTTGCTTATTTCCTTTTCGTTTCTTTTCCTTTACAGCTTCTTCTTCTATACCAGAAGTCTGAGCCCGCTTATATCCTGCTGTAGGGAGGCTCGAACTACCCAACTCTCCAGGTGAATTGTCAAAGCTTTTAGGCTGTGAAATAACAGTCGAGGTCACAGGGTGACCAACTAAAGAGCTAAAACTGTTTACTGCCGCTTCCTGGCTTCCAGACTCTCCTTTATGTACATCTTTGGTTGATGATGGCTGCTGGGTGTGAGTGTAACTGTCACTTCGCAGATCTGAGTCTGTAAAGCTTAAGAAGTCCTGGGGAGACTGCACTGAACTTCCAGAAGATGACTTTACACTGCCTGGAGTTCCTGAAAAACTGCCTGTAGCAAAATATACACAAGCAAAAAAAACAAAACAAAACAAAAAAACAAAAACAAAGGTGGAGGAAGAAGATAAATTGGATAAAATGTTCCTCTAAGCAATAGACAAATTACAATGATCAAAAAGGACAAATTTCTTAAAGTGAATTACAAAACTTAGGTCATTACCATCTAACAAATATGAGATCAGTTACTACTGAAATCAACTTCACCTCTAAAATTATCTTTTAAATAATTTGTCAAAGGTAGTATCATACATAGCTCTTACATTGTAGCCTACTCCTGAGTTAACACTTACCAGAGTTTCTCTACTCCCTCCAAACCATTAGAAGCATTATACAGGAAAGACTGAACAAACAGAGCCTGACAAAACCACAGTGTGCCCCCTCCCTCTCCAGGGGACTGTCTTTTTCCAGCATGCAGATACAACTGTAAATGTTCCAAATTATAGTAAAACTGCAAGACATTTCTCAGGTTATAAGTTATAACAACAGGCCTTATCCATGATTATTCAGCCAAATCTATCCACTCATCAAAAAAATATGACTTCATGTCCTAAGTTACACCTTATATTCTCCTTGTCCAATTTCCATGAAGCTTCATAATGGGAAAACCAGCCATGAATATCATCTTATTGATTTTAAAAATGAAGGATCATGTGGACAGATGGCTCAATGGTTAAAGAGCACTTGTTCCTCTTGTAGAGGACCCAAGTTCAGTCCCCAGCATCCACATCTGGCTCAGAACATCTGTAACTCTAGTTCCAGGGATTCTAATGTCCTCTTCGGACCTCTTCAGTGATGCACATGGTATACACAAAAACACTCACACACATAAAGTAAAAATTCTAAAAGCAAAAAATGAAAGATCAAGGAAGAGGTAGCTCCTTTATGCCTCTTTTCCAACTGCTTGTTCTAGCCTCACTCTTAGTCAAAAATCATTTGGCAACCCCCTAATATTATGCAGTTTAAGAACCTCAAAGTCCTTGTCTGTCTGGTAGAAAATTGCCCTGGGAGGAGACAATTTGATCCATCACTCTCATTTCAAAAAACTCTCTTAGTGTTTGCCAAATGAAATAAGCCGCTAAACAGACCCAGCTCTACCGTCTGTCTCGTTAACTAAACTTCGGTAGGTCTAAGTGACAGAGTGCCTGCATAGTGCACAGAAGACACTAGTCTCACCCACAAACACCAACACACGCACACACAGAAAAGCAGTATTCAAAAACCAAATGCTTTTAAGAACTTGGTATATTTAAATTTTCTAAAATTCACAGGGTACAGCTAATTAAAAGCATGACAATCTGAAACACCCTATCTTAATATTTTGATAAATTTAACTATAACACATTTTTCTGCTATGTCCTAAGAGGTTAAAAACATTTTTAAATATTCCAAAAAGGATAGAAGCTAACTTTTCAAAATGGATTAGCACTTTATAAAAATAAAAACTTAAGAAAATAAGGCCTAGCAAGCCATACTATAATCCCTGCACTTGGAAGGCTGAGAAACAAAGATCAGAATTCACATAGGGTATTAAAGGCCACCCTAGGCTACATCTCAAATTAAATAAACTGTTTTAACAGTCTTATTGTTTGAATTCTACTAATACAATATTCATTCAAGATGTGAATGAAGTTTCAATGTAAGGTTAATTAAGATTTGACTAATTTTCAGAGTGGTATAAAAATATTTTTACTTAAATATAATAGTGACTCTGGCTGTTTTACCTGTGCTTACATAACTTTTTGTTCTAAGACTATAAGCATTCACATATACCAAAGAGTTATAAATCTGTGGCTCTAAATCACTACTAGTATGAAATATATAAATAAATCTTAATGAAAGGTCAACAGATTAGCAATCTGCTGTTTACATATTCTTGCAAGGCTCTGGATTTAAGTGTAACAAATGCTTCAGCAAAGGGAAACGGCAGTCTTTTGTATTCACTTCTAGGGGAACAATGGACACAAGTAAAAAAGCTATTTATTTTACTTCCCCCCCAATTTTAAAATTTCTGATTTTTAAGATATATGTTCATATTTAAAATTACATAAAACAATCACATAAGTGTATATATTCTGAAATTTAGCAGTACTCCTATTTTCCATAAAATGACACAAGCACAGTTAATACTGAATTTCAGTCTAACACCTAACAGTATTTGGGAAACGCCCTAAGATACTGTCCACTGTTTATACAGGCAGCTGTTGATACTGCAGCTGAGTAAAAGTCTACTTTTAACTTCAAGCTTTGTAATAAATGCATTGCTTATACTGTATCACTATTTAAGATCTATTCACCTACTAAAATAAACTTTTATTAGGAAGAGTAAATAAAAACAACACAGAAAGAAAATTCCTATTCTTAAAAATTCCTATTGTACATGTTTTTCTCCACAATCTGCATCTCTATTCTATAGCCATTTCATCATTAAAATTATAGTTTAAAAACATAAGTCATTAAATATAAAGAGAGCAAAAGTTCCAGAAACATTTTAAAACATAAAACTATTTTTGGAAATGACCCTACACTATCGACTAACGTAATCTAGAATAGTCATTAATTATTAGTATGACACAGCATTAATGAAAACATTATAATACCTTGTGGAAAGGGGCTAGATGCTGACACAGCTGTTCCTGGATTTCTTCCTGCACCAGGCTTCCTTCCCCTTTGACCTGAGCTGTGAGCTGAAGATTTCTTCCCTTTGCCCTCTGACCCTCTAGCCTCTGAAACATCTTTTCCACTAGAGGTATGGGCAGAGACTTCCTGGAAATTTGCATTTGTAAATCTTGCTGCAGTATCTTCCAAGCGCTTCAATGATCCAGATATGGAGTTGTTGCTAGTGCTTGTATAAGTCTAACATTTTGATTTAAAAACAAACAAACAAAAAAACCAGAAAGTAAAAGGAAAAAAGAACTAATTATATTTGGCTAAAGAAAACAGGATGAATAAGCACTGCATTTACAAACATGAATATTTTCATTATAAAGAAGTCAGGCAGTCTAACAAAGAAAATTATGCAACAAAACATAAAAACCATGAAGTCAACTTCAACCCTTTTGGGGGTTGTTTTGCAATCTCCAGGATCAACCCCAGGGCCTTCCATGTGGAAGCAAGCACTTTATACTCCTGACTTCTTACATACAATAGCACCCTACCACCTATTTTTTTTAAACAATAATTGATAAGATGACTGTCTGAAGCCGGGCGTGGTGGCGCACGCCTTTAATCCCAGCACTTGGGAGGCAGAGGCAGGCGGATTTCTGAGTTCGAGGCCAGCCTAATCTACAAAGTGAGTTCCAGGACAGCCCGGGCTACACAGAGAAACCCTGTCTTGGGAAAAAAAAAAAAAGACTGTCTGAAGATCGGACTGCAGCATATAACAACTGGCCTTAGTAATAAACTTTAAATAATGCACAGAAATACCAAAGATACTCATTTCTCAAACATTATTTTCATCAAGAATATACTTTTATTTTTAATTATTTCTTTCAACAAAGTGATAGGTTTGTTTGGGTCTAAAACTATGGAACCCTTCACAAGCCTACATGCCATCCTTGCACAGGCCATGCTACTCTTCTCTACATCATTCCAATTTTAGTATATGTGTTGCCAAAGCAAGCACAGAGGCATTCTACTTCTCAACCATGAAACTACAAGCTGTAGTGCTTAAAACACAAGTCAACAATTGATGAGAATGAAAGAGCATTATCAATCCAGTAGAGGATCATACTCAAGACTAGAATCTAAGGTTCCCTTCTGAGATATAGGAGTGATGCTAAGGTGAATGTGGGGGAACGCAGCTTTAAAGAGGAGAGATTCAGCCTTTGAAACATGTCTCTCTCTAAAACTGAAGGAAGCGTACATGATGTATTTAGGACTAGAAATAAGCAGATAACTGCTCAAACAACTTTCTGGCTTTAGTGACCATCTTAAATACAAGTATGTCCACACACTGACAAATGGAGGGTGGATGCATTTTAAACCAGACAATGCTAATTAACATGATTCATAGCATCCTTTGGGAGCAAGAATTTTATTTCAAAATTACACTCGCAAAAACCGGGGGGGGGGGGGGGGGGGGCGCGGGGGGGCCGGGGGAGACGACAAATAAGCAAGTATCTGAGAAGTCTAAATTCACTTGACTTGCTTGAAGTACCATTAAAATTTTGAATAAATCTTTGTTAACGTATCTAATATCAAATTTAATGTGAAAATGAAAAATATTAAAGATACACATGTAACACTTTGTATAACAATAAATTTGAAATTGAAAAATAATATCAATTTTCAAAATGATTATAGTGATTTTTGCAAATTCAATGTTCAAAAGGACTAGGAAAAATATTTTAAAAATCTAATAATTTGGGGGCTGAAGAGATGGCTGAGCGGTTAGCCCTGACCTTTCAGGTCCTGAGTATAATTCCCAGCAACCACATGGTGGCTCACACCATGTGTAATGGACCCGATACCCTCTTCTGGTGAGTCTGACAGCAACAGTGAACTCACATACATAAAATTTACTTTTTATTCTACAATTCTGCTACCATCTTATAATCTCTCTGCCAATAACACATCTCAACAGTAAGTCTAGCATCGTCTCATAAAAAAACAGTCAGTGCCTTGTTCGACTATAATCCACAAACAAGATCAAAAAAGAAAGGCTTCAAAGTCTGGCAGGAAAAAAAAATAAACAATACCTTTTAACAAACTAGTAACTTTAAGCTGATGAAACTTCATGGCTTAGACACATGAACCTTTTCCAGGCTGGGGTGTCAATTTGGAAACTACTCCACCACCTTTCTTTCAGATACTTTTTCCCCAAAACTGAGGTTCAGCACTCCTCACGTATGGCCTAGTGAAGCTTAAAAGTCATCTAAAAAAACCACAATGGTGTTTTGACTCCTGTGCTTTGCTCAAGCATCAAATAAAGGATGAAGCAGAAACTGGAACACTGTAAATGGAAATGCAGTATTCAGATCTACAAGACAGTTTTAAAGAGTGCTAATCAACTTCCTCATTTATTTACACAATGTCCTTGTTTTTATTCTAAAGTCTAAGTCTGTCCATGAACAACGAATGGGTAGTTAGAGAGCAATGAGTAAATAATTAAAATTCAGACAAAAAAAAAAAAAAGAAAGAAAGAAGGAAAGGAAAGGAAAGGAAAGGAAAGGAAAGGAAAGGAAAGGAAAAGAAAAGAAAAGAAAAGAAAAGAAAAGAAAAGAAAAGAAAAGAAAAGAAGAGAAAAGAAAAGAAGAGAAAAGAAAAACAAAGAAAAATCACACTGAATAAGTCTATAGTGGAAAATTCCAGCTTCTTTGAAAACTCGGTTATATCATATGATGTTTTGCTGAAGCAGACACAAGAGAGGATGTGTGATATTTAAAAAGAATATAAGTATGAGCTCACAGACAGTGTAGAGGCTCTGCCTCACTGGTGTGCTGATCGCTGCTCTGGCATTAGTTTGCCCTGCATTGCATTGCTGATCTTTGCTTGCCATGACTTCATAGAGAGTACCTCGCCAAAGAACTTCTGGTGAGCCAGGTGTGGTGGCGCACACCTTTAATCCCAGTACTTGAGAGGCAGGGGCAGACGGATTTCTAAGTTCAAGACCAACCTGGTCTACAGAGTGAGTTCCAGGACAGCCAGGACTACACAAAGAAACCCTGGGTTACAGAGAAACCCTGTCTCAAGAAACCAAGATAGATAGATAGGTAGGTAGGTAGGTAGGTAGGTAGATAAGATAGATAGATAAGATAGATAGATAGATAGATAGATAGATAGATAGATAGATAGATAGATAGATAGAGGTAGGTAGGTAGGTAGGTAGGTAGGTAGGTAGGTAGGTAGATAAAAACCTTCTGGTGATAGTCTGGGAGCTTCTTGCTGCTTCCATGGACTTCAGCCAATTGGTGGAGCCTCGTAGTTTGTTTTCCATTGAACTGCCTTTGCTGAATTGTGAGTGGTGATTGCCAAGCGGACTGGACTACAGCTGCTGATTTGTGTTGGTGTTTGCTAGATAGAAGACTGGACTGCTGATAAACAAAATTGGAATGGCCCCAAAGAACGATTTCTAAACAGGTCCCTTTCTAGACATCTCCCTTTGCCCTATTAACCTTTCTTTTTTCACTACCTCTGGTGGGTGGTGGGCTATAAGGGAAGCTGAGGCCTTTAAGAACCCTTATTAAAGCCTACGTAAGGTAACTGAAATTTTACTTTAATTCCTTTTTCTGTACCTTCTAAGTTTTCCAAAAGTATCTGACTTACGGAGAAAAACAATTAACTGATGACCTTACTTCTAAAGTATTCTATAAAATGAACTGCCCTTACCCCCAAAGATTACACAGATTTCATTCAAAGTGATCTTGACTTAAACGCCATATTTTAAAGGTATTTCAAAAGTGCTTGATTAATAATGGGCTGCTGAGGCGGTAAGCTACTGCAGAAATTTCAGGTGAACATTTAAGTCAAAGAAGAAAAGTTTAAAGGTGGAGGGAAAGTGGGACAGAACTAAATGGGCCTGAAAATTCCTCTCACCATAGTAGAGAACCTCCCTCCCTCCGAGGATGATCTTACACTATAAAATTATAGCCTTTTCATGCAATTTCCAACACAAGAAGGAAGGATACTTATTCAGTACTTGGTGGAGTTTGGATTTAGAGTGTCTCCCAAGGGCCCATATGTTAAAGGCTGGCTAAGGCATGTGCTGGAGTTGCTCAAGGTAATGGAACCTACAGGACACAGGTAGGGCCCAGGGGACAAAAGTTAGGCAGCAGAGACACTCAGCCCACAGCCCCTATTCACCTTGAGATGAACAGACAGCCTTCACCTCATGCAGGCAAAAAGGAGGCCAAGTAACTACAGACAGAAGCCTCTGGAACTATGTGTAGAAATTTCTCTTCCTTATAATGGTCCCCTTAGGTATGCCATCAAGTGATATAGAAAGCTGGCTAGCACATACCTGAAAAAAGGCAATATGGTCTTCTTTTTTTTTTTAAAGTATTTATCAGTGTCTCACCTGCACGTATAAAGGTGGTACAGCACGTGCATGTTTGAAAGGGGTCAGACACCCCTGGAATTACTCTAGTTATGTGTGGTTGAGAGCCATCATGTGAGTGCTGAGGATTGAACCCAGGTCCTCAACAAGAGCAACAGTGCTCTAACTCACTGAACCACGGCGCCAAAACAACCCCTCCCCGTGTCCTTTTTTCATATACTGATGTGTTTTTTTTTTTTTTAAAGCTTCACTTGTTTTTATTCTATGTATATGGGTGTCTTGTCTATGTACCACAAGTGTGCAGTTCCTACAAAGGACAAAAGAGGGTGTCAGATCTTTTGGAACTGGAATTACAAATGGCTGTTACCCACCATGTGAACACTAGCAACCAAATCTGTGTCCTCTACAAGAACAAACAATGCTCTTAACTACTGAGCCATCTCCCCATCTACATGATACAGTCTTTGTATCCTTTCCTCTAGGGGAAAAAAAAAAACCTATTTGGCTGTAATGAGAGTCCCTTTATGCATGCAAATATTGACCTATTGTGATTTACAAGCAATTTAATAATTAAGAATATATTTTATGCAGGGCATCTTTAATCCCAGGACTCTAGAGGCAGAGGCAGGCAGATCTCTAGATGTTCAAGACCGGCATGAGTTCCAGGACAGCCAGGGCTTTAGAGAAACCCTGTCTCGAAAAAAAAAAAAAATTAAAAATAAAATAAAAACCATGCTGGTACCCTACTGTTGCACAAAGAAGGCTCTGTCATCAACAGTGGCAAGGAGACAAAAGAAACGCAGCCATTCTGAGGAGGTGCCAAATATTGGTCAAAAACTTATAGATTTTTCCCTCGATAACCAGGAGAGCCAGGTACAGAAACTATCTTGAGTCAGAAACAAGAGTGGAGAAAGACTGGGTCTACATACTTAGTTCCACAATAGCCAGAGCTATGTAATCAGCCCCACTCTGACCTCTACATACAGTATGCAATGTAATATAATGCAATACAGCACACACACACACACTCTTATGGTGAAAAAAATAATATAAAAGCCACAGACAGAAATGGATGCACACGTTATATAACTACTCCTGGCCACATGCCATTATTGTGGTTTTGTTTTTGTTTTTCTAAAAATATGCCCTTCACCAGCATGTCTGTTGCTGGCCTGTAGGTCGTTCTGCCTACTTCTCTGCAGCCTGTTTGATGGTCTGTGTGTATACCTTTATGTCCACCTATGTTCAGCCCAGAGTTGCATACCAGAGGTTGACTTTCTGAAATTACATTTTACCTGCCCCTCCCATTACCCCAAGCCTCCCAGATGCTCCTCTTTTCCAGACTGTCCAGTTTAGACTTCACAGCCGTACAAGCATGAAGTCCTTAGTGGAACGGACTATATGACTACATGATACTAGCATTGGGAATACAAAGACACACGGTCCCCTGAGCTCACTGCCAATAAGATTTGCTGTATCAGTGAGTTCCAGGTTCAGTGAGAAATCCTGGGTGAAATCAAGTCTTTAGTTTATTCTAAAACAAGTGAAAAGCTTAACAAACTGAAAGATTATCAACTCTTCTGTTGTCAGAAAAGTGAAGTCACAAACCAGAGAAGCCAATCAGAGAAGAACAACTTACCTCGACAGAACACTGGACAAGGTCAAGCAGCTAAACTAAAACTGGGGAATTGTTACAAGGTAGCTATTCTAAAGGCATAGACCAGGCAAAGGCACACATGCCAGAAGAAGACAATTACATTTATGAATTTCACCTGAAGAAATTCTAGCAGGTTCTCAGAGGGGATTTAGGGAGAAGACCTCTCAGTGCTTCTCAGAAAGGAACCACTGGAGAATACTTAGAAATTCTCTTCTAGTTTTTTGTTTGTTTAATGTTCTTGATTTATGGTGGGGTGGGGTTTGCTAAGTTGGATATACATGTGTAGAGGTCACAAGAAATTGTTCTCAAAGCTGTGGTTCTTTCCATCCACCATGGAAATCAACTCATGTTGTCAGACCCAGTCCAAAGCATTCTGTTCTTAACAAGTTCTATCTTAGAAGATAGCCAGCTAGCTATACCCTGCTATACCCAGATATGCTGAACTTTCAGAAGGGGAAGGGGGGGGGGAGGCAGAGCCCCCAAGTTGGCATGGAGACTTTGCAGCCCGAGGGCCAGGCAGGAGCACGAGTGGAGAGCAACTCAGATCAGTACAGCCATTGTCTCCTCTCTAGAGAGGAAAAGGGATGGTTAAAGCTGAGAAAGGGATTGTGAAATTTAGAATTCAGGTCACAGAAAGACTTACGGACTAAGACAATTATACAGATATAGAAAGCTTTCTCTGCCCATTCCTTACGCCACTATATTACTTAAGGTCTATCTATTTATTTACCTTGGTTCCTGTTACGGGGCCACAGTATCTACTGCAGCAAAAGTAAAATATACTAAAAGGTAGAAAAAAAAAACTTTGAAGAAATTAAAAGAGAATCAAAGAGACACAGCAAGAATATAAAAATTAACAGACCAATAATTAAAAAGTATGTGTATGTGTCTGATATGATGATGATAGGGGACTTTACAAAGGACATACATAGCTCCCTTAAAGAAATACAAGAGAACACAGGTAAACAGCTAGAAGCCCTTACATAGAAAACAAAGAACCCCTTAATATATTACATAAAAACACAACCAAGCAGGTGAAGGAATTGAACAAAACCATGCAGGATCTAAAACTGGAAATAGAAGCAGTAAAGAAATCACAAAAGGACACAACCCTGAAAAATAGAAAACCTAGGAAAGAGATCAGAAGTCACAGACACACACATCACCAATAGAATACAAGAGATTGAATCTCAGATGCAGAAGATATCATAGAAAACATTGACACAACAGTCAAAGAAAATGCAAAATGCAAAAAGCTCCTAACCCAAAACATGCAGGAACTCCAAGACACAATGAGAAGACCAAACCTAAGGATAATAGTTATAGAAGAGAATGAAGACTCCAAATTTAAGGGCCAGTAAATATCTTCAACATAATTATAGAAAACTTCCCTAACCTAAAGAAAGAGATGCCCATAAACATACAAGTGTACAGAATTCCAAATAGATTTGACCAGAAAAGAAATTCCGCCTGTCACATAATAGTCAAGACACCAAATGCACAAAACAAAGAAAGAATATTAAAAGCAGTAAGGGAAAAAGGTCAAGTAACATATAAAGGCAGACCTATCAGAATTACACCAGACTTCTCACCAGAGACTATGAAAGCCAGAAGATCCTGGGCAGATGTCTTACAGAATCTAAGAGAACACAAATGCCAGCCAGGCTACTATACCCAGCAAAACTCTCAATTACCATAGATGGAGAAACCAAGATATTCCATGACAAAACCAAATCTATAAGGTATCTTACCACAAATTCAGCCTTATACAGTATAATAGATAGAATACTCTAACACAAAGAGGAAAACTACACCCTAGAAAAAGAAATTAATCTTCTTTCAACAAACACAAAAGAAGATAGCCACACAAACATAAAAATAACATCAAAACTAACAGGAAGCAACAATCACTATTCCTTAATATCTCTTAACATCAATGGACTCAATTCCCCAATAAAAAGACATAGACTAACACACTGGATATATAAACAAGACCCAACATTTTGCTGCATACAGGAACCCCACCTCAGGGGCAAAGACAGACACTACCTCAGAGTACAGGACTGGAAAGCAATTTTCCAAGCAAATGGTCCCAGAAACAAACTGGAGTAGCCATTCTTATATAGAATAAAATTGACTTTCAACCAAACGTTATCAAAAATGATAAGGAACGACACTTCATACTCATCAAAGGAAAAATCTACCAAGAACAACTCTCAATTCTGAACACCTATGTATGCTCCAAATGCAAGGGCACGCACATTCACAAAAGAAACTCTACTAAAGCACAAAGCACACACTGCACCTCACACAATAATAGTGGGAGACTTCAACACCCCACTCTCAGCAATGGACAGATCATGGAAACACAAACTAAACAGAGACACAGTGAAACTAACAGAAGTTATGAACCAAATGGATTTAACAGATATCCATAAAACATTTCATCCTAAAACAAAAGAATACATATTACACACACATATATATACATACATACATACATACACACACACACACACATACACACACAGAGGCTGGAGAGCTGGCACAGGGGTTAAGAGCACTGACTGCTCTTCCAGAGATCCTGAGTTCAATTCCCAGCAACCACATGGTGGCTCAAACCCATCTGTAATGGGATCCAATGCCCACTTCTGGTATGTCTGAAGACAGTGACAGTGTACTCCCATACATGAAATAAATAAATTTAAAAACAAACAAAAAACTCAAAAGAAAACTACACAATCTGTAAAAATTCATTCAAGAAATAGGTAATATTTTTTAACTGCCTCTATCATCAGTTATTTTCTAAATCAAAAAATGTAAGGCCCAAATGAGTTCACTGGTAAATTCTATCAACTTATCAGAAATTATGTCAGTTCTCTACTCTCTATTCCGGAAGATAAAATCTGAGGAAATAGTAATTCTATTAGTCTAACATAATCCTAATACAACAAATCTTGGTATCTACAGCCAATTTCTCATGAATTCTGATGGTAAATCCTCATCAAAATATTAGCAAATCAGGGCTGTTCTTGCAAATGACCAGGTTTCAATTCCCAAAATGCACCTGGCAATTCACATCCTTCTGTAACTCCAGTTCCAGGGTATCTGACTCCAATTCCAGAGTATACAGACATGCAAATAGACAAGACAATTATACACACAAAATAAAATAATAAGTTGGGTTTGGTAGTGCATGCACTTAATACTAGCACTCAGGAGGCAGAGGCAGGGGAATATCTGTGAGTTCAAGGCCAGCCTGGCCTACAAAGTGAGTTCCAAGACACCCATGACTGTTACACAGAGAAACCCTATCTTGAAAAACTGAATGGATGGATGGATGGATGGATGGATGGATGGATGGATGACAGAGGAAAGACAGACTAACAGACAGATACTTAGCAAATCAAATAATGTATTTTTATTGTTTAAGACAATTTTTAAATTTAAATATATTTTGATCATATTTTTCCCCTTCCAGATCTTATCCCCTCCCTGTCCATCCCAGATTTCCTATGTTCTTTCTCTAAAAACAAAAACCCAATACAACCAATAGAATCCCCCAAAACCAAAATCACCAAACTGTAACCCAATAAAGCTCACCCCTCCTACACACAAAAAAAAAAGTGGAATCCATTATCCATTAAATGTTAGTCAACTCCTGCTGACCATGAAGCCTGCCCCTGTACTGGTTACTGTGCCCAGTTTCACTACTGGAGAACAGTGATTTTCCCTCACACGTCATACTGTGTGTTTCTCTTTTGAACTTTTTAAAGGACTCAAGCTAATGTAAGGTTACAAAAAGCAGGGATTTCCCTGTCTTTCCCTGAGCAGGGAGGGGAATGGAAAGACACTGGAGATGAGATGAAATGATGTGCTGGCTCCTTTTATGTGCCACATTGACATAAGCTAGAGTCATCAAAGGAGGAGTCTAAGTTGAGGAAATGCCTCCATGAGAGAAGGAAGGCTGAGGAGGCCATGAGAAAGAAGCCAGTTAGCAGCACCCCTCCATGGCTTCTGCATCAGCTCCTGCCCAGTTTGAGTTCCTGTCCTGACTTCCGTTGGTGATGAACAGTGATGTGGAAGTGTAAGCTAAATAAACCCTTTCAACCCAAACTTGCCTTTTGGTCATGGTGTTTTGTTGCAGCAAAAGAAACCCTATCGAAGACAAAAGACATTACAGAGAAAATTTGCCTAGAGCTGTAGTGACAGTTTTATTAATGTATGCATACAAAAATTGATCAAAAACGTAACTTAGGCTGTGTAGATGTACATGCTTTTACTCCCAGCATTCAGAAGGCAGAGGCTGGTGGCATTCTGTGAGTTCAAGCCAGGCAGGCAGTAGCCGTTACATGGAGATCCTGTTACCCCCTCATCATCATCATTATCTTTTTAATTATATGTATAATTTATTATGTAATGATCATAACTAAACAAAGAATAACAAAGCCTAATGTGTCTGATATACTGGAAAGTCATTATGTTTAGCATTTATATTTCCTCCAAGGTAAGATTGTTTAAAAAGAAAGCCTTCACTTGCAAATATAATTCTCTTGGTGGATGATACAAAGAAAAGAACATAAAGAGTGACTTTTAATAAGAAACAGTGTAGATAAAGTTTATACTTTGACTTCATTGTAACAAAGTTTAACATCTCTTAAAATTTTAATTTTTAAAATTTAAAATATAAAAATTACATGTAAGAGATTCATTTTACAAAAATAGCTTTGCTCTACATTCAAAAAGTCTACAGGGCTGGGGTGTAGTTCAGTGGGAAAGCACTAGCCTAGCATGAATGAGGACTAGTATTCCAACTCTAGTGATAAAAAAGGAAATGAAGAAGGATCAGGGAGGGAGGGAGTGTAGAGAGGGAAGTGTTCTTTATCCTCCCTATAAATATGTCAACAAGAAACAGGAAAATCCTACGAACTACAGAAAATCTTTTGGAGTGTGGAGATCCCAACATGTACAAACACACTTTTCAAAGTTTGGCTGGGGCTACAAACTTAAAACCTAAGTTATTTACAATGATGGCCAGAAGGAACTATGTCTTCTATTAATTACAAAAAGTAAACAATCTAATACAATTACTTTTTAGGAGTTGTCAGGATGCTTACAAGCATCTAGGAATTTATTAGAAAAAAACTAAGAGGAACTAAATCTCCAAAGACCAAGAGCAAAGAGGTTTTCTTCTTTTATCTTCCTTGGCAATATCCTGTTCTATCAAGAAAAGAAGAAAATCTGTTTGAAAATGAACAGAAAGACTACACACTAATTAGAAGCAGCAGATACATCACAGAGGTAAAGTTATAAAGATTTCAGATGTAAGAGAATAGAGATGTTACACAGAGAAACCCTGTCTCGAAGAACCAAAGAATAGAGATGTTGTTACTGGTTCTGAGGTGGAGAGAGCATAGGAGAAAAGAGTGGGCTACATGGAACAGCCCACACAGAAATTCAGTTCTACAACCACATGGAACTGGTTTTTTGTTGTTGTTGTTGTTTTGTTTTGTTCTGTTTTAAAGATTTATTTATTTTACATAAGTACACTGTAGCTGTCTTCAGACACACCAGAAGAGGGCATCAGGTCCCACTACAGATGGTTGTGAGCGACCATGTGGTTGCTGGGAATTGAACTCAGGACCTTTGGAAGAGCAGTTAGTGCTCTTATCTGCGGAGTCATCTCGTCAGCCCAATGGAACTGATTCTTTAAAGAACTTAAAAATTTATAAAACTCTTTCCAGTAAAAATCCAGGCTACCCAACAACTTCACTTGTGATAAATGAACTGGCAGAGCACCTCTAGACTTTCTGGCATGCATAGCAGGGGCGTGATGAATTTTTATTTTATTCTAAACTGCTGAATTGTAATAACACATCCTGATAGTCAACAGTAAATTAGCAATATATCCAAAATCTCCTGTATATTCAGAACAAATTGTTTCCTCCTATTTATCTAAGGCAAACCCTAGGAAAGTGAGCCATCCTTCTGATACCTCTAAGTGACCTTTAGGAAAGTCACAAGGTGTGCATGTTTGAATGTCTTCAAAATGTACCCAGCTCTCTGTGTCTCAGGTTTTAGTGCCACCTTCACTGGGTTATTAACAACCTACTTAGAGTATCCCTAGCTTCCATTCCTCTATTCTCCTCTGTCTCTTACTCTCCCGTTCCCAATCTCTCTATGGCAAAGCAGCCAAAACACCTTATAAAACTAAAGTTGCACCCTGTTTACTCTCAGTCCTTCCTAATTGCTCACTTTCCCCAACTATGAGACAAGGTCTACACTGGCTGTCTATCCCTGCATAGTGAGGCCCTTACACTGGCCTCATCTCCACTGTACTTCCAAATGGCCCAACCTCTCTTCTGTTTGTTTTCTTATTAATAGTACGATAATTTAAATAATACCTAATATCCTAAGTAATACTATAAACCATGTGTGTTGTTCTAAATACTTTACGGTAATCAGTTTCAATTATTATTTCCCCTCTTTTCAGGTAATGACATATAAATGCAGAATTACTAAGTGGTGGAGACAGATCTCAATATTACAGGTAGCTAAAATCTAAGTTGAGCTTCTTAATTCACATGTGAGCCTTACACAGTCCTTAGAGACAAGTACAGACTAAACAGAAAGCAGTGTAAAGGACAGGAAAGTAACAGTTCTCAGTGCATGACACAGCGCTTGCAAGGTGGGTGAAACTGTGACCACAGCACTGGGAAGGAAAATTCTCCTTAGAAGCATTTCATTACGTATAAAAAACAAAAACAATGATGCTTCAATCTTACTTTTTCTGTAGTAACAGTCAAAGAAGGAACCAAGGCAGGTGACGGTTCTGGTTGCTTCTTGTGTTTTTGTTTGTGTTTGTCCTTTTCTTTATATTTCTAAAAATAAACAGAAGTAAATGTTTTAAATTAAATAATTCATACATATGTAATTTTCTTTTAAAGCCTCTGTAAAAAAGTCACCCCCTTGTAACAGTTGTCATAGATTTAAAAAAAAAAAAAACGTATATGGCCCTTTGCTCACCCTAAGTAATAACAATAAATAACTAAAGCCTGTAATTATTTGGTATATATATAAATAGCAAAATCCAACTCTTTTCTTGTTAAACGTCTGCTTTTACAAATTGCATCTGGGATGTACAGGGTACTTTATATATATTCTCACACTCTATCATTACACACAACTTTTAGGGGGGTTGCTCCTGAATAAGCCCTGCAAAGGCAGCTAGTCCTGCCTCACTCACCTCAGCACTGAGACTGGGGCATACACACCACATGCAGCTACCTCTCTCTGAAGCTTACGGTCCAGGTATTAGACATTAAGACACAGAAACTCAAGCAAAAGGTCGTTTCTCTGGTTTACATTAAAAAATAAAAATAAAAAACAAAAAACCCCTGGCAGGCATGGTGGCGCACGCCTTTAATCCCAGCACTCGGGAGGCAGAGGCAGGCAGATTTCTGAGTGAGGCCATCCTGATCTACAGAGTGAGTTCCAGGCCAGCCAGGGCTACACAGAGAAACCCTGTCTCAAAGAACAAAACAAAAACAAAAACAAAATTGATTCTAGTTTCTAGTTACAACAACCAACCAAAAGCAAAACAAAAACAGAAAATGAAAGAAAAAAGGAAGCAGCAGCAGGCAAGGTTCTTGGAATCCTACTATGAATCACAGAACTAACCTGCGTCTATAAAACTAGGGATTCGGTTAAACAGTACATTACATATTAAGATACCAACTTTATTGAAAGTCAAAGATTTTTCCATGAAAATGTTCTCAGTATTGGGTATAAATTTTCGGTTAGCTGTGATGTTATTTCTCCTCCAGCGAAGTGAACCAATTCAAACTAGACTGGAGTATGTGTCAAGGAAGATTTATTGGGAAACTGCTCTCAGGTGAATGACTTCATTGGTCCCCAGGAAGGAGGACAGAGAAGTCACTGTTGAGAGAGAGACAACGGAGAGTGGCAAGAGAGACAAGGTGAATTTAGGGAAGAAAGAAGTGAGAGAAGAAGGGGAGCCTGAAATGCCTGGGCTATGTGGGGAATGCAGTAGTGATGGGGTAACAGAGGGAGAGGCCTTGACCCAAACCACGGCTCACTGCTTGGGTTAAGAATGTTTGATGGCGGCTGGACAGATGGCTCAGAGGTTAGGAGCACTGACTGCTCTTCCAAAGGTCCTGAGTTCAATTCCCAGCAACCACACGGTGGCTCACAACCATCCATAATGAGATCTGACTCCCTCTTCTGGGGTGTCTGAAGACAGCTGCAGTGTACTTATATATAATAAATAAATCTTTAAAAAAAAAAGAGAGAGAATGTTTGATGGGAGAGGCTCTCCAAGATACCTGTAGTCAAGTAGGGAAAACATCTGCAAGTAAAGCTACTGGGGCAAAAGAATATACTGTGTGACACACTGAAGTTTCCATGGAGAGATGTCTGGTTTTTATTGTTCTTTTGGGAGGTAGGTTGCAAGGGTAGAGGGCAGATATGTGGGGTCAGGTATTGGGGTGCATAATGTGAAATTTACAAAGAATCAATGAAAAGCTTTAAAGGAAAAGGAATGCTTGACGGTCTTGCAGAGAGCACACGTGAAGTCAAATGAACAGTACGGCCCTATGTGAAGGAACCGAGGACCTCTCTGCCTATGTGTAGCAATACCCAGTCACAACATTATGAAGAAGACCAGTAACCACCACCAAATCAGCCTGGAGTTCCTATGGCCTCAAGAATAAACCCAGCTGACATGACAGAAATAATGAACTGTCCTGCTGAGCCTCATTTGTTACAAGACACTGAAAGTTTGGAATACTTTATCAAAAACAGTACACAACAAAGTCAAAAGCCAAAGAGCACAAATCAAAAGTAACAGTAATAGGGAATTTTTATGTGTAAATAGTAAAATATCTTTGATTATATTATCTAACATGATGTACAAATGATTCTGGCCTAGATCTACACTACCATATTTTCTACATAAAGAGTTGTAATTTAGCTTGTTTTGGGTTTTTTTTTTTTTTTTTGGAGGGGGCATAGTAAATAAATAAGCCATTTCCATATTTACTATATTCTCCCCATACCTGATATCATTTATACCAGATACAAGAGCTGACATAATAGTAAATGAGCCTGACTATGATGAAACAAACATTAATACTTAAGAAGGCCTGACAGAAAACGTGTGTGTGTGTGAGAGAGAGAGAGACAGAGTCAGAGAGAGAGACAGAGACGAGACAGAGACAGACAAGGAGGAGCAGGAGCAGGAAGGAGCAGGAGGAAAGGGGAGGAAAAGAGAAGGTATTGTGAAGAAAGATACACCAGGTAATACAAAGCAAATCAAGAAGTAAATTGGAACTGGGGCACTGTGAAACACATCAAGAAATGTATTCTGGAGCTGGGCATGAGGGCACACACCTTTAATCCCAGCACTCGGGAGGCAGAGGCAGACGGATTTCTGAGTTCGAGGCCAGCCTGGTCTACAGAGTGAGTTCCAGGACAGCCAGGGCTACACAGACAAATCCTGGGGGGGGACGACACGACACCCAGAGGTAACAGTATAATAAAAATTTTAATGTAAAAGTGAGTTTGTTTTAACTCTACCTGATTTTAATACAAGAAAATGATTTAATCATAAGGGCATTAACAAGAGCTGATGGATCTAGCTCAGTGGTAGAATGTAATACTAGAATGGGGAAAGCAGGAGGAGACCAGAGGGGTAAAATGTCAGTTTTAGACTACAATTCAAAGACCTGGGAGGGTGAGGTGGGGTGGGGTGGGGGATAAAAGTCAAAATCTAAGAAAACAGGATAGTTCAGTATCTTTTTTGTTTCCCTTTTTTTTGTTGTTGTTTTTGGTTTTTTGGGGGGGGGGGTTGTTGTTGTTGTTTTGATACATAGTTTCTCTGTGTAGCCTTGACTGACCTGGAACTCACTCTGTAGACTACACTGCCCTTAAGCTCAATAGATCTGCTTGCCTCTGCCTCCCACTTGGGATTAAAGGCATGGGCCACCATGGCCTTGGCCTCTTTTCAATTTTTAACATAATTAACTTTTGAGACAGTCTCATATATGTCAGACTGGTTTCAAACTCACTACAGAGTAGAAAGGAACCATGAACTTTTAATCCTCCTATCTCCACCTCCCCAATGTTAGCATTACAGATGTTGACCACCGTGTACATTTTATGTAGAGCTAGATATCAATCCAAGGCTTCACACATACTAAGCCACAAAAAATGTAAAAAGAGCACTGATTGGGCAAGTATTCACAAACCTTTCACCTTGTAATTTTATCCAAAGAAGTACAAACAATCTTAAAAACAGTTTAGTAAAATGTAAAATATATAAAATAGGAATACATACATGTAATGGGTTCAAAAGAAAACAACCTTTTATATCCAGCAGAGACGTTTGGGGGAAAATTTTTATATAATTATTAAGGATCACTGAAAGGAATATCATCTTAAGTATGTAAGTAAGGAAATGGGTTGACTTTTGTTTTAAAACGTTATGAAGAACTTGTCAGGTGACTTGGTGAGTAAGGATGTTTACTGTCAGGCTGATGCTACAGAACCACATCGTGGAAGGAAAATTAACTCCCAAAAATTATCCTTTTATCTCTGCACTCAAGAGCACATATGTGCATAAACTTTTTTAAAATATGCAAAAAGAAAGATCAGAAAAAAAACAGGAAAATGAACATGGAGTTTGTTCCTGTAATCACAAGGTTAAGACAGTATCACTTCAAACTCTCAGTGCCTATAATACTTTTTTTAATAAACAATTCTTTAAAAATTAAGGTTGTTTATAACTTACAAGGACCTTTAATTATTACTGTCTTCTTTTCTTTTCTTTTCTTTTGTTTTAATGTGTACAGGTGGAATTGAGGACAGGTTAATCTTCACAAGGAGCCAAGTTATATTCCTAGTGCCCACATAACAGCTCACAGCCATCTTTAACTCTGGTACAAGGAGACCCAATACCCTCTTCTAGACTTTGCACCCATATGGTAGGTAAATGGACAGACAAGCAGGCAAAAAACCCATATACATAACTTCTTTAGCTTTTTTATGTTTTTTCCCTTTAAATGTGCAACAGATCAAACTGACTAGCCAAATTAGCTCTATCAGCTGGTAAGCTCTGGGTTTCGATTGAAAAGCCCTTGCCTCAGAGGACATAAGAAAGACTTCCAGTACCTACCTTTGGCCTACATACACAGATGCATATATACACAAATAATGGACACACAAAAATAAGAAAAAGATATTCCCAGCTCTTTCAGCCACTCTGATTTCAGTGTTCCTATTATTTAAAGAGAATCTGAGTTCAATTTCTAGCACTTACATGGTAGTTCACAGCAGTCTACCGACTCTGGTTCTAGGGGATCTAATCTTTCATCTAACCCTGTCAGGCTCCCTCATGATCATAGTGGACATACATATTTGGAACAAAATTGTCAATCAAAAAGTCCACTTTTGTATCTGGCTGTGAATAGAAAGTAAACACAATATAAAGCCACTTGAATTTGCTCATTATAACGTATAGAAACAACTCTACCTAAATCTCTTATTTCTGAATAGCTAGTAGGTATTAAATAAACTCTTTTCCTTGGTTCCAAGTCAGATGTGGTCATTTCACTAGGCTTACTCTTTCAAGTAAAGCAACTTTTTGTTTGTTTGTTTGTTTTGTTTTGTTTTGATTTTTCGAGACAGGGTTTCTCTGTATAGCCCTGGCTGTCCTGGAACTCACTTTGTAGACCAGGCTGGCCTCGAACTCAGAAATCCACCTGCCTCTGCCTCCCGAGTGCTGGGATTAAAGGCGTACGCCACCACCGCCCAGCTGTAGAGCAACTTTTTTCCCTAGACAATCTTCACAGTTATACGTAAAGTCAATAGCCTCAAACCGCAGACTAGTATATAGGAAGAAACGGCATCCATGCTTTGATTTGAGACGCCTTAGGCCCAGGATGCTTTGCTTTACTGCAGCAGATCCCAGGAATAGATGGCGCTGATCCTCTACACTGTTTCATGGGAACTAAGACTTGGAGAATGATATAGAAAATATCAATATACTAGCTACTGCTTTGCTAAAATAAAACTGACCCAAAAAGGAAACTTCTGCTCTCTCTGGAAAGTCAATTCTGTCAAATGGTGTTTTGCTGGGGTACATAGGAAAAAGGATGTTTGGCTGGAGCAGACACACGTGAGGAAATATAAATGACCCCACAGATAGTGCAAGTTCAATTATCAGTTACCTTTGCTCCACCTATCTGCTGATGGCACACATATATTATTGGCTCACCTTACATTTCTTTGCTGAGCTTCATTGACAACGTTATTGAGAGAAACTCGCCAAAGAATTTGTCATTAGTTTCCTACAGCTTCTTACCTCTTCCACAGACCAGGGCCAGTTGGTGAACCTCATTTTAACTTTAATTTTTTCAAATCCAATTTTTTTTTTAAGATTGCTTTATTTAGGGGCTGGTGAGATGGCTCAGTGGGTAAGAGCACCCGACTGCTCTTCCGAAGGTCCGGAGTTCAAATCCCAGCAACCACATGGTGGCTCACAACCATCTGTAACAAGATCTGACGCCCTCTTCTGGAGTGTCTGAAGACAGCGACAGTGTACTTACATATAATAAATAAATAAATAAATAAATAAATAAATAAATCTTTAAAAAAAAAAAAGATTGCTTTATTTATTATTATATGTAAGTACACTGTCGCTGTCTTCAGACACCCCAGAAGAGGGAATCAGATCTCATTACAGATGGTTGTGAGCTACCATGTGGTTGCTGGGATTTGAACTCAGGACCTTTTGGAAGAATAGTTGGTGCTCTTAACCCTTGAGCCATCTCTCCAGTCCCCAACTCCTACTTTTAATGGTGGTTTTTAAACACTTTCATCTCCCTTACAGCCAATGACCCATCAAGGAGGTAGTGGAAAAGAAAGGATGGGGGGTGGAGGGTACTGTTTAGAAAGGTTTTTGGGAGCAACTCCCATCTGTGTTGTCTGGAAATCAGCAGTTCAGTTCACAGGGCAGCAGTGGCAGCTCAGATCACTAGCAAACACCTCATGGATACAACAGCAGTCCCGTGCTGTAGAGTTGGGATAACAAACACTGAATCAGCAGCGGTGGCACTACCTAGTGGGAACAATGAGGCCTCAGCCTCAGCTCGAGTCAGCAGAAAGGGACCAGGGCAGACAGGAATGCCAGGAAAGTTCTCGGCTGTGTGTCTCTCAGAAAAGCAAGGATCAACAGCAAAAACAAGACCAAAGCATTGCACAGTTAGCTCTATAAGCAAGCCAAGCTCAGCCTTCATCACTGTCCATTGAGTTCTATTTATATTCTCCAAATAGCATGTATCCTCCAGGAGTCTTAACTTAGTATATAAGTCTCAGCTGGCATCACTCTGCCAATCAGCCTGAGTCTTTTGAAGCAGCAAGAAACTGCAGCACAGCACCAGAAGTTTTTCTGGTGCATTTCTCTCTATGGAGTCCCAACAATTGCAGCTCAACTATGCAATGTAAGGTGGACCAATACATGTGTCTTGGTGGCAAAGAATGTGTCATCACATGTCCTTTCACGTGCTTGCTTTAGCAGAACAACATCTCTCCTGTGTCTGCTTCAGCTAAACTTTCCTTCACAAGTCTGCCTTAGTCTTTCACGTGTGTCCACTCCAGGAAACCACTCTTTTACACATTTGCCCCAGCAAAAAAACATCCAACACAACTGACTCTCCAAAGAACCCTTAAGTTTCCACTTCACCTCGAAGTTTCGATTGAACAGTTCGTGTAGTGCCTGCCAAGTGGACTTGTCTACAGCTGCAGATTCATTTTTGGTGTTTGCTAATGGACTGGACTGACTGAACAACAAACATTGGTATCGCTCCAAAGAACTATTTCTAAACAGGTCTACTCCCCCATGGCCTAATAACTTTACTTTTCCACTACTACCTCTGGTAGGTGGAAGGCTAGAGGAGAGGTGAACACTTATTAAAGCAGGCTAAGAAAAATGTATGCCTACACTGACCAGCTCTGATTCAGGAGAGTGAAAGGGTTGTAACAGTGAAGGCCTAACACCGTATCTGTCAAGCTAATACCGTCTGATGGCCATGACATTATAAAAAAATGACACACAACAACATCAGGAACAATAAAGGTCATAAATCTTCTAGGATCTTTAGCTCCAATGTTTCCTATGACTCTGGCTTTGCTTTCCTAACTTTCAACTTTCTGATCGTGAACAGTCGTGAAGACTGCCTGCTTCTTTATCCTTACAGCCCCTCGACATAGCGTCACCTTCCAGAAGGTTACCTCAGGCTTACCCTCATGCTTCTGTTCTTCTTTCTGGACCAAATTCTTCTTAACTCATCCTCATGCTTCTTTTCTTCTTTCTGAACCAAATTAGAGCAACAGTATTTTCTTCATTCATTCATACATACATACATACACACACACACACACACACACACACACACACACCTTTTTTTCATATCTAAGATTTTTAAGATTAATTTCTTTTAATCGTCAAATCTTTTTAATATATACTTATTTTATTTTTTGCGTGCATTAGTGTTCTGCCTGTATATATGTCTATATGCCACATGCACACTGCCTAGGGAGGAAAGAACAACAAGTTGGAGGCCCTAGAACTGGAGTTACCATATAGGTGCTGGAAATTGAACTTGGGTCCTATGAAAAAGTAGCCAGTACTCTCAACTGTTGCACTAACTCTCCAGTCCCATATTTAAGAATCGTAAAAGAATCAAGTTACTCAAAACTATATCCTGGTCTTTATTAGTCTATAACCTTTAATGAGCTTCTACTCTAATCTCTATTTTGAAACTTCGAAACAGCTTCTTTAGCACTAAATCCAAAAGACATTTAATTTCTCTTTGCATTCCTTAATCCACTTCCTACTTATCCCTGTAGATTGCTACCTTCATTACTGAAGAAAAGGAGGACTGCAGAGCAAAATGCCAAGAAAAGAATATAGAAAGAATAAACCTTAAAAACTACCTTTGTCAATCATAATTTCAGAGACAGAAGTTTGAGAGATGGCCATATTACATTCACAGTCAGAAGGAACAGCAATAAATGCATACATGAAAATAAGCACTAGGTCACTTTCTCCACTCCTATGAATGCAGGACCCAATGCCTATGTAACTGTGCCCCTGGCGATGGGCAGTTATCTTCCTGTTCAATCAATGCAACCAAGACAACTCCCTACACAAACACACTACCTCATCACAACCCTTCAGTAAGACTCCCCTTCCTGAGTGATTCAAGATTGTGTTAAGCTGGCTGTTAAAATTAACCATCACAATCTCCAAAGACTTTTGCCCCGAGGTAATGCCTCTGACTCACTGGCCAACACTGACCTATGGTATCAACAGATATATACTGCAAAAATGAGACTATTAACAGTATGAATGACAGCATAAGTGAGAATCAAATGAAAATATTATATCACATATATTTTATCACAACCACCCCACAAAAATACAGTAGTATTTAGAAAGAAAAAAGTTGGCAACTGTTGCTTATCTCTTCAATTGTTGGTGCTAGAAAAGACTAGGTGTCACTGACAATAGGATACTCAGGGAAGCCTAAGAGAATGGTCCATTAAGCAGAAATTCCTGCTAATACCAGCTTGAAAAACCACACTAAGGCATGTTAAAGATGCCCTACCTTTACTCAAGCCTTGACATAACTCTGCCACTTTACTTCTCCCTAACTTCATCTTCACTCCTCCAAATTCCATCTGTAAGTCAACATTTTGAAAGAAATTGGGTGAAAGATGCTGAATTAGAAATAGCTGCTAAACTCCAACTGCTGACCTATAGGCAAGTAAGTGCAAGACCATAATTTTTATTACAATTTTAATAAATTTTAATACATCAAGCTATAAAAGGCAAACGATAGAAAAAGGGATTGATAATCTTACAACAATAAAACCTCAAAATACAAGCTGCTTTGTGATTAGAGTGAGCAAAATCTACAGGATATTCACAAGACATCAGTAAAAATCTTTATGAACTAGTTTAGCAAGACTGTTCACGGGGCTGATATAATGGCTCAGCAGGTAAGGGCTCATCCCATCAAGCCTGACTAGCTAAATTCAATCCTAAGACCACACAATGCAGAAGGCAGAGAACCAACTCCAGGAAGCTGTCCTCCAGAACTCTACACATGACTGTGGAGCACATATACCCACACACGCACACAATAAATTGAAGTGGTGGCGCACGCCTTTGATCCCAGCACTCGGGAGGCAGAGGCAGGCAGATTTCTGAGTTCGAGGTCAGCCTGGTCTACAAAGTGAGTTCCAGGACAGCCAGGGCTACACAGAGAAACCCTGTCTCGGGGGGAAAAAAAGGTTCTTTGGAAAGTCATTTGGATGGTTTTTTGCTGAGGAAAACATGTGAAGAGTGTTTAGCTGAAGCAGACACAGGAGAGAGGATGTTTTGCTAAAGCAAGCATGTGAAAGGACATGTGATGGCACATTCTTTGCCAACAACGCGAATGTATTGGTCCACCTTACATTGTGTAGGTGAGCTGCATTTGTCGGAACTCGAGAGAGAGAAATGGTATCAAAAAGCTTCTGGTGGTATGTCTCAGCTTCTTGCTGCTTCCAAGGGCTCAGGCTAATTGGCAGAGTGATGTCAGCTGAGACAGATGCACATGCTGAGGCCAGACCAGCAGAGAACATGTGATGTTTGGAGGGTATAAATTATAAATAAGACTTGATGGACAATGACGGAGTCGGAGATTTTATAAAGCTAGCTGTGCAATGCTCATGGGTCTCACATCTTAGCTGATCTTCACTTCGCTGAGAAAGGCACAGAGGAAAACTTTTCTTGGCATTCCTGTTGGTCCTGAGGGCCCCTGGTCCCTCCTGCTGACCCATGCGGATTCCGCTTAGTACTGGCTGTCTCTTTTAGGTAGTGCCACACTGCTGATTTCGAGTTTGCTATCCCTACACTATGGAACTAGACTGCTGGTGTATCCATGAAGTGGATCGAGCTGCTGCTGCTGACCTGTGAACTGAACTGTTGATTTCCTGACAACACAGATGTGATCTGCTCCAAAGAACCATTTCTAAGCAGGTCCCCTTCCCCTGTATCCTTTCTTTTCTATTACCTCTGGTGGGTGGTGGGCTAGAATGGAGGTTAAAGCATTTAAGACATCATTAAAAATAGACGATAAAAGGTAGGGGCATTCTGCGCAGCAGCAGCAGCAGCGGACACAGTTAGTGGGTCGGCTGCAGAGCGGGGTTGCAGTGTGGAGAAAAACTCAAAGCATTTCCACTAAAATCAGGGACAAGACAAAGGTGTGCACAGCTTTCTCTGATTCAATACAGCTTGAGCAAAAAGAAAAGGAGGGTGGGGGAGGAGGAGGAAGAAGAAAAACAAGATAGGAGAGAATACAAATCCAAAGGGAAAGTCAAAGTATATTTACTTACTGATGGTATGATTCTATTTATGAGCCCAAAGGCACCAGCTGAAAAAGTCTTAGATTTGATAAATTGTCGGCAATGTGGAAAGCAACAAAAGGAAATTAACAAGCAGGTTGACTCCCTTACTGTTTACAAAAACTGAGAAGGTAGACCAGTTGGTAAAATGCTTGCCACACAAGCATGAAAACCTGAGTCCCATTTCACACAGGTGCCACATGAACAAATCAGAGATGCCTCAGAAGCAACACTCAAGGTTGATCTCTGGCCTGCACATGCATACGTGAGCTCGCGCGCTCTCTCTCTCTCTCTCTCTCTCTCTCTCACACACACACACACACACACACATACATACACACACACACACACACACACACACACACAGGGAGAAGGGGTAGGAGACAAATTAACTCATCAAAATGAGAAGGGGGCATGTTGGGTAGAAACTTAAGAGTCAAGGCAGGGAAAGCTAAGGATTAACAGTGCACACGTGCCAAGCAACGCAGGAATAGAGAACCCAAATACAAACTCACCTAATGTTGGGAGCCGCCCCCACATTCGCCGTCACAAGATGGCGCTGACATCCTGTGTTCTAAGTGGTAAACAAATAATCTGCGCATGAGCCAAGGGTATTTTATGACTACTTGTACTCTACCTTTCCCGTGAACGTCAGCTCGGCCATGGGCTGCAGCCAATCAGGGAGTGATGCGTCCTAGGCGAAATATAACTCTCCTAAATAGGGAAGGGGTTTCGGTTTCATTATTGAAGGGGCTTTCGTTTTTGGGGCTGGGCGCTGGGCGCTTGCCCTCCTGGCTCCCAAAGATGTAAGCAATAAAGTTTTGCCGCAGAAGATTTTGGTTTGTTGCGTCTTTCCTGGCCGGGCGTGAGAACGCTATTAAGAACCTAATATTTGTCCAAGAGGGCAAAAACATACAATGGACAATAGATTTTATCATCTTCAACAAATGTGCCAGAAAAACTGGATACCCATATGCAGACAAAACTAGATTGTTACCTCTCCTTTCCCTATATAAAATTCATCTACAAATGTATGGAATGCCTTAAGCTAGGATCTAAAACTCTGAAACTGTTAGAAAGCGAAACCAGGTGAGCATGGTGAACCCCAGCCCTGGGAAAGGGCTGAGTCAGGGACAAGTCTAGACAGGCATCCTAGTCTTCATGGAGTTCCAGGGTAGCCAAAGCTACATAGAGAAACCCTGCCTCAAAAGAGAAGTAGGGAGCAAGGGCACATTTCAAGATATAGGAATGGATAAGAACTTTCCACATAAAATGCTATAAGCTCAAGGAACTAGACCAACAACTGACAAGTGGGAACTCATGAAATTAAAAGATTCTGTAGTTATTCAAGTGAAAGGACAGTCTACATAATGAAAGATGATCATTACTAGGTATACATCTGACAGGATTACTACACAGAACTCAAAAACCAGTGGGCTGGAAAGAAGGCTCTTAAGTTTAAGAACACTTGTTCTTGCAGAGGACTCAGGTTTGATTCCCATTACCCACTTGGCAATTCTAACTCCAGTTTCAGGGGATCTGAAGCTGTTATCTGACTTCTGAGGACACAAGGCAAACACGGGGGACGGGGGGGATATATACTCATATAGATAAAATAAACTTTTTTCAAAAAGCTAAATAACAAGAATTCAAACAACCCAATCAATACAGGGGGCTAATGCAAAATCCAATACTCAAATGATAAAGTACAAGCGGCCAAAAAGTGTTCAACCTAACTAGCCAATAGAGGAATACAAATAACTAACTTAAATAATTAAAATTAAATTGATAAACTATCTCACCCAAGTCAGAATGGCAGTCATTTAGAAAACAAACAGGCAAAACACCTATATTTGTGAAATAAAAAGGAAATTAAAAGTACTACAAATGCTGGCAGGAAAATGAGCAAAGTAAACCTTTATAGACTACTAATGTAAATATAAACTAGTTCAAACACTACATATATCAGTATGGAGGTTCTGCAAAATTCAACACACACACATCACACCACTGACACTGACGACGACAACGACGCCACCACCACCACCACCACCACCCCTGGGCTGGAGAGATGGCTCAGTGGTTAAGAGCACTGACTGCTCTTCCAGAGGTCCTGAGTTCAGTTCCCAGCAACCACATGGTGGCTCACAACCATCTGTAACAAGATCTGATGCCCTCTTCTGGAGTGTCTGAAGACAGTGACAGTGTACTCACATACATAAAGTAAATATATAAATCGAGGGGGAGGGAGGGGGAGAGACAGGGGGAGAGGGAGAAAGAGAGGAAGGGGGAGAGAGAAAGAGGGAGAGAGAGAGAGAGAGAGAAATAGAAAAGAAAAAGAAAATTCAACACCCCCACTCCCACCCCCACCCCAAACTACCATACAACCCAGCTATGCCACTCCTGGGTATTTTCCCAAAGGAATTCATATTAACATATCAGAAATACTTGTGCATCAATTATTTATTCCAACAGTACTCATAACAGCTAAGTTATGGAATCAACCTAAGTTTCCATTAACAGAGAAATTGAGGAAATATCTATCTATACATAGAATTTTTCCCAGTCATAAAGAAAAGCAGTTATGCTGTTGGCAAGAAAATGGCTACATTATAGGGAATCATATTAAACAAACTTAATCAATCTCAAAGTCAAATGTTATGTTCTCTCTCATTTGTGGTTCCTAGATTTTATAAACATACATTTTTATAAAAATCTATATGAAAATTAAAACAAGAGGACTTAGCAGGAGCGAGTAGAAAGGAAGTACAGAGGTTCAAAGTGGATACAGGATGAAAATGACCTCATGTAACCCAGTAGCACACACAACAAATACTAAAGTTTTTTTTTTAAGTTATCAGCTAAAATGCTCACATAGCCAAATACAGTTAATGGTTTAGTATTCTCTGTAGTATTGCTGCCACTTTAAATCTACCATTATAGAAAAATCATTAGTTATGCATATTAGTGCAAACATGTGCAGACACTGTGGAAATATGGCAGCTCGTCAGAAGTAAGAAACTCATCTACCTCAAGATCCAGGTATAGCACTCTTAAGCACATACCCAAGACACTCTACAAGGACACATATAGCCAAGACATCCTACCTCAAGGACATCTGCTCAGCCATGTTCACTGCGGCTTTATTCATAAAAGCCAGAAACTGGAAATGAAGGACAACAGAGATATCCCTCAACCAAAGAATAGATGTAGAAAACCTGGTACATTTACACAACTGTTTAAAGAAAAAAAAAAAAAAAGACATGAAATTTGCAGGCAAATGGATGGAACTAGGAAAAAAAAAAAATCATCCTAAGTGAGGTAACCCAGACCCAGAAAGATAAATATAGTATATATTAGCTTATAAGTGAATATTAACCGTTAAGCTACAAACCACAGACCCAGAGAGGTATTCAAATTGTGCTTCAGTTCTTCTTCCCAGCCCCATACTCCCAGAAATGAGACTCAAACTCAAATACCTTGGCCATATAGCTAAGCTCTTTTCTTATTAAATCATAATTTAAGATAACCCATTTATTTTAACCTACATACATTCTATCACATGGCTGATTACCTATGTTCATGTCGCATATTTTTGTCTCCTCTTATCTTCGCAGGTGGCTCTCCCACCTGGCTCTATCCCACAGTACTTTCTCTTTATATAAATTTAAATCCTTTTCTGAATTCAACTTTATTTCAATTCCTTTCCATTGATTGAGACAGGGCTTGGTTTCTCTGTGTAGTCAGGGCTGACGTGGATTTGCTTTATAAATTAGGCTTGACTGGAACTCCCAAGGAACCTATCTACCCCTACCTTTGTCTCCCAAGTATCAATATCAAAGGCCTGGATGGATTGATTGATTGATTGATTATTTATGTGCCCTTGAAAACATATCAATTTCCATTTCTTTTTCCCTTCTTTGGAGAGTAATACCTACATGAATTCCCATAGAAAGGTGAGGTAAAGGGTCTATGAGAAGGATGCAAGGATCTCCCTTGGAGAAAGAAACAGAATCAACTAATATGTGCATACTGGGGGTGGGTGGGGACAGGACTGGGGGTTTCAGATGGGGAAGGGGAGATGAGGTAGAAAAATAGAATGCAGAAAGATGGGTGGACCTGGGGGGGTCACCTGTGGAAACCTCGTGCAGTGAAAACTTCCTGGAATGTATGAAGGTGATCCTCAAGAGGATGCCTAGAGAAGGAGTCTCAACTGGCTAACTCCTGTCGCCAGGAAAGGCTTCCTGAACTCAACTGAAATGTTGGCCAAGGGGGTCGCATGGAAACCCCCAAACAACTAAGGCTGTTGCTAAGACAAAGTGTTGTTCTCCAAAGAGAGAGTGCCCCCCCCCCCGCTGCTAAGGACAACACCCACACAACTCATTCAGCATTGATGCCTACATAAAACCTTCACCCTATGTTCTAGTCTCTTTGATGTAGGAAGTTACCCTGAAAGCTACTCAAAGAAAAATGTGAACACCAACCCAGCCGTAAAACCTTTGACCTGTCGGCAAACCATGCTAGAGCAACGGTGGTACAGAACTTGAAGAGCCAAACAATCTCTGATTTTACTTACGGCCCCACTCCACAAGAAAGAACTTGATCTCAATACTGCTTGGGTAACTTAGAACCAGAAACTAGATGTACTCCTAGACCAGTTGCTTTATCCAGTCATCATCAGAAAAGCTTCCTCTGGTAGCAAGCAGATGGGACCAGATACAGATACCCAGAAATTATGTGGAGAAAGAGTCTATATATTGTAGGCCTTCTCTGCTCCCTTCCCTGATGATAATGGACTGAACCTCTGAACCTGGAAGCCAGCCCCAATAAAATGTTGTCCTTAATAAAAGTTGCCTTGGTGTCTTTTCACAGCTATAAAACCCTAACTAAGACCATAAGCTTTGGCCCATTCTCCAACAGCTCCTAATTTACTTAACCCATTCAAACTATTTTATGTCTTCCACATGACTAGTTAGCTCTCCTCAGCTTCATGCCTCCAAAACCAGGACGAATCTACTCTAACCTGAGTTCATCTACCTGCTGGTTATTCACCTCTCCTTCAGCCCCGGCCTGCTCCTTCCTCAGCATCTCGCTGCTATCTTCTCCGCCTCTCACTATATTCCAGAATACTGTCTCGTCCTACCCATATCCCATCAACTAGTTCCTGCCTCAGTGCACAGGTGGTTTTTTTTTTTTTTAATTGACAGGTGATTCGTGTTAAGTTCAGCCAAACTAGATGGCCAATGAGATCCCCCAAAGATCCACCTGTTTCTCCCTCCTCCACCATACATTTACAGGCAAGCACGACTACACCTGGCTTTCACCTCAGTGCTGGGTGTTGAACTGAACTTAGGCCCTCACTGTATCCCAGTGAGCCATCTCTAATCAATTGTCTCAATGTGTATTTCTGGCTGACCTAAAACTCACTATACAGACCAGGGTGCTCTGTTTGTTTTGCCTCCCTAGTACTATGATTAAAGGCACGTGCCTCAATCACCTGTATTTCTTAAACCATTGTAATAAAGCTTTGGTCACGCAGGAAGTTCCCTGAAAAGCAAAACCTGTGTATTTTTTAATGTTTCTTAGAGAGAGACTCTCTTACAAGTAGCACCTGTTTAAGATAGATGGATGGATGGATGGATGGATGGATGGATGGATGGATGGATGGATGGATGGATGGATGGATGGATGGATGGATGGATGGATGGATAGATAGATAGATAGATAGATAGATAGATAGATAGATAGATAGATAGATAGATAGATAGATAGATAGATAGAAAGAAAGAATGGGCGATGAGCTAAGGCAGGAAATAGATAAGACATGAAGCAGGGGTAGAGTGAGTTCTGGAAAAGCCCAGGAGATTCCAGCTGGAATGCTGAGGAGCCCACGGTAAAGCAGCAGGTAACTGAGCTCAGAAGAGAATAAAAGGAAACTCACCCAAGAAACTACGAGGAGATGGAGGAAAAAAGACAAGCAGAGGAAAGTAGCAGTGCAGCTAAACACAGTAAGTTAGAATAACAGTGTAAGTTAAGAGCAAGTCAGAGACGGCCAAAGCTTATGGCCTAGGCACTTATTCTAGGAGAAGGGTCTGAGAGAAAAAAAGCTGGACTTAGTTTTTACAGTTTTTTTTCTTTTAATTTAATTTTATTTATTTTCATATGTATGGGTATTTTGCCTCTGTGTGTGTGTGTGTGTGTGTGTGTGTGCGCGCGCGCACAACATGTGTGCCTGATGTCTTCCAAGGCAAGAAGAGGGTATTCTTTGGAACTAGAGCTATGATGGAGATAAACAACAGTGGTTCATTTAATAGCATTTAAAACAGTATTACTGTCAGTCAGTAGTGGTGGACACCTTAAGCCCCAGGACTTGGAAGGCAGAGACAGGTGGATCTTTGAGTTTGAGGCCAAACTGGTCTACAGAGTAAATTCCAGGACAGTATATTTTTCCAAAACACAGAAAAATTCATCTCAAGAAACAAAAATTAAATAAAATATAAAGAATGATATTACCAAAAATTTACAAATGTCTGCCAGACATAGTCTCACAAGCCTACATTTTCTTTTTCTTTTTCTTTTTTTTTTTTTTTTTTGGTTTTTTGAGACAGGGTTTCTCTGTGTAGCCCTGGCTGTCCTGGAACTCACTCTGTAGACCAGGCTGGCCTCGAACTCAGAAATCCACCTGCCTCTGCCTCCCAAGTGCTGGGATTAAAGGCATGCGCCACCACTGCCCGGCCCTACATTTTCAGAATTTGGGAGGTAGAAGGTCAGAAATGAAGACTAGCCTGGTCTACAGAGATCTTCTCAAAAAAAAGAGAGAGAGAGGACAATAAGTAAAATAAGCAAAGTATTCAGAGATTATGAATGTCGCATTTCAGTGAAATGCACCTCTGATTAGCATTCCTGGGGTGGTCATGGGCTGTTTCCAGGACACTCACACTCATACTCACATCTCTTACATAGAATGCTGTGGTGCTTGCCCATAATCTACAGATATTCTCCCACACACTGATTCAACGTTACCTCTAACACTTAATACAAGGTCTGTAAATGTTCAACAGGCGTGGCCAACATTTATCCTGTAGTTGCTGTTAGTAGCCCAGGCGGGCCTGGGACTACTGAACCTCCTAATTTACTCTCTTGGTACTGAAATTACACAAGTGTATCACCATGCCAAGCCTAAACATTAAAATCCATGAGAATATAGCCATGTAAAGTATGATGCAGACCTGTAATTACAACTACTAAAGAGGATGAGGCAAAATGACAAGTTAAACACAAGGGTTTAAAGAGTTTAAAGTATATGATGAGCAACATAGAAAGAACCACTTTGTCTAATGAATGATGAATAGAGGGGCAGCTTACAAGTCCTTACAACAAAGAGAATAGCTCTTAAAATAAAAAATGTAATGATGGAGAAAACAAAAGTTCTGTCTGCAACTCTTCCATCAATTCAACTATGGTATTGCTTATCATCATAACATGCTTTAAAAGTCCTACTCTACAGCAAGCTAATTAGTCTAATGATAAAACTTCCAGTAGCTTTAACTCATTGTAGTGGCTATTCCTGGTTGTCAACTTGACAATATTTGGAATGAACTACAATCCGGAATTGGAAGGCTCACCAGTGACCCTTATCTGGAGGTTTGGAGATCCTTATCTGGATCTTGGTATGGAGATCTTGAGCCTTAGTGGCTATGGATTCCAGAAGATTGAATCTCGGAGTTTAAGGAACACACCTTTAATCTGGGCTACACCTTCTGCTGGAGACAATATAAGGACATTGGAAGAAGGGAGTCTAGCTCTAGCTCTTGCTCCCTCGCCTGCTTGCTGCGTGAGACTGAGTAACTGCTAGATCCTTGGACTTCCATTCACAGCTGCGACTGAACA
Source organism: Mus musculus (assembly GCF_000001635.26). Classification (NCBI taxonomy): domain Eukaryota; kingdom Metazoa; phylum Chordata; class Mammalia; order Rodentia; family Muridae; genus Mus; species Mus musculus. Next base: position 18,128,295 of record NC_000068.7, on the reverse strand, counting down.
ATTGTTGGGAATTGGGCTGCCGACTGTAAGTCATCAATAAATTCCTTTACTATCTAGAGACTATCCATAAGTTCTGTGACTCTAGAGAACCCTGACTAATACACTCATGAATGCATATAATAAACCTCAATTATTAGTAAGATATAGAAATATGGGTTGGTGATGTAGCTCAGTGGCAGAGTACTTGTTTTGCATGCCTGAGGCCTTGGGTGCCAATACTAGCACCAGAAGGAGAAAAACAAAATAGTCTGTTTTAGTCTTGATAACAAAAAATGTTCTACATTTAATATATGCTAAAAATAAAATTCAGTTATTGTTTTCAAGTCTAAAATCTGGAGCTAAACAAACTGAATACAATACTTTAAATTCCACAACACTTGGGCTGGAGAGATGGCTCAGCCAGTAAGAAACACTGACTATTCTCCCGAAGGTCCTGAGTTCAAATCCCAGCAACCACATGGTGGCTCACAACCACCGGTAATGAGATCTGACGCCCTCTTCTGTGTACTATGTATAATAATAAATAAATCTTTGAGGTTGACTGGAGCAAGCAGGGCCAACTGGAGTTGACTCGAATGAACAGAGGTCCTAAAAATTCAATTCCCAACAACCACATGAAAGTTCACAACCATCTGTACAGCTACAGTGTACTCACATACATAAAAAATAAATAAATAAATCTTTAAAAAAAAAACACAACACTTTACAAAGGTTCGGTAAGCTAGAAAATATCATTCATTTGTGAGAAGTAAGCGACAAGTGTACTTATTCAACAGTGTACATTAGTAACTGTCCTTTCATAACATGACAGACAAATAAATATGACCATGCAATGCTTGTTTCTAAAACAAAGCCATGCTCATGAAATACCACAACTAAAGACCAAATGCTAAAACTTCACACTGTAATAAGGCCTACCTACAGAAATGTGTCCGTTCGTACTTTCACATGGAATCACTTATTAAAACCCTTAATATTAAACCAACTCCTGTCATTCTAATCAAGAATCCAAGCAAGGAACATAACCCTTCTGTTACTGTATCACAAAGCTACTTCATAAGATAAACATGCAATTGCTAGCTACCAGAGACCTCCAATGTTTACATATGTAACTCTCAACTATTCTACACTTAAATATAAAGTTGCACTTATTTTGGTCACAGTAAGAAACACTCTCAAAACCAACTATTTGAAAATTTAGTATTATACTTGAAAAGGGTACAAATATAAACTGAAACCACAATGTGCTAAAATAACTGTATATTAGCATTTCCCAAACCCTAAGCACTTTGCAGATATAATGACCTTATTCTCACACATTAAATGCAACCTGCAGACATAGTTTCAAAACAAGCCCACATCAACTGTATAAGAACATTCTTTCTCCATTTAAGATGCCCTCTTTTACCTTATTTCCATGAAGATAGATAATTCATAGAACTTATCCCTTTGCTGTACCTCCAATATATTCTTAATCACAAATCAATGAGTAATTCTATGATATTCACTTTTAATTAATAAAAAATTAACCACAGCCTTTAAAGAAAGTAAAAATGTAAGCAGAAAACAGGTAAATCAGAAGATTAGTATTTAGGCAAGATTTAGTATTTTAATTAAGAAGGCAATACATTCGCAAACAAATGATATATTTGGCCACTAGAAAAAAATTAGCATCGCTGAAAAATAAAAACCAGGCAAGAATATTTAGAATTCCAAGTTGTTCTATTATAAAGGAGGAAAGCTGCTGAGAGAACTCTGACATGTAAACTAGTCGGTTAGTGACACATAGCAGCACACTGTCACTACTCAGGCCACCACGACATTCTGTACCATGGCCTGTCACACATGCAAGAAATCAGACATGCTGTCAATCAACCTGTAGTTACATTTTGAGTTCCAATAGTCAAAACTCTATTTACAAATATGGCATTATTTTAAGCCTAGTCTTTGATTTGATATTCTATTAAGCCAAACATTGTCTGGATGTCAATGTTTACATTTAGCTGTATAGAAACAGTTTTACCTAAAAAGATTGTTAAAGTTTATTAAGTGATGGATCCACTTACTTTTTTCTCTTTCTCATGATGCTTATCCTGAGAGTGAGAGGAAGAGTCACTTAAACTTTGCTCATATGACCTATTAGATCCCCGTTTGCTCTTTTTCTAAAAAAGAAAATATATACATATGTGTATATGTATATAAAAAATCCACTTTTTATTAGGCTTAAACTACTTTCACTATAAAATATTTTTAAATGTCTAAAATTTCTTTCTTTAAAAAAAAATCAGTATTTCAATTTATATAATAGAGTTTAAACACAATCCACTGAATTACAAAGAAAAAATTTATCCTAAATTTAACATCAATGCCATATTTTTGCATTTTTATTAATATGTGTGAAAATAAGCCAGGCATAGTAGCATATATGTTTAATCCCAGCACTAGGGAAGCAGAGGCAGGCAGATCTCTGAACTCACAGTTAGCATGGACTATAGAGAGAGAAGACATCCAAGGCTACATAGACACTGTCCTCCTCTCCAAAAGTATCAAAACATACCTATCTTCAAATAACTTCTACATTCTCAAAGTTCACTTTAAAAACAAATAAAGAAAAGAAAAGTTTTTAATGAAAGACGCCATGTTAAAGAAGAATGCCTCTAGGGATAGTGGCACACACCTGAAATCCCAACACTTGGGATTTCACAGGAGAAAACAGATGGCAAGCCTAGAAGGACAGAAGTCAACACTGACAGTTACTTTATGCCAGTAGTAGAGCAAGAAACACTTTCAATACTGAGAAAGAGAGTTCTCTAAAAGCTCATCTCTACCCGCCATTTATTAACAAATTAAGATACATATCAGTGTTAGACCCATGCATTTTTCAAAGTATTACTAAAAACATTATATGTATTTCTTTTTAAAATATAGGACTGTATGATACCATAAGAAGGGGGCCCCAGAACTAATTAGTTTTAAACTGGTTTTAAAGTGACTGTTAAACAAGTGCAAGTGTTGTGCGAGTTATATTTACTAACCAGATTGAGCTTTTACAACTAGCAAATAGGATTACATCAATAATTAGTAATGAGAAAATCTAGTTGTAGAAACGCCAACATGATTGTATTTACTTAAGGTATCGTGCAGCCAGGCCGGCCCTCAACAAAATGTAGCAGGAAAATGACTCTCACCTCCTTAAACCACTCACTGTTCTCCCTCTTCCCAAGTGCTGGCTGGATAGGTGGGGTCACAAACATGCCACCAGACCCAGCTTCAAAATTTTCAATAACTTCTTGTAAACAGTTCGTTTTTATCACCCATTAAGGTAAATCAGTCATTAGCAACCACTGATAAAGATACACACTTTTAGGTATAGTCATGCATCATTTAATGAAAAACACTACAACAATGTGCTAGGATCACTAGGTATATGAATCTACATATTGAAGAACTAAAAAGTAGATTCTTGGAGAACTAAAAAATATATATATATATATGTATTTTTCAAAAGAAAATGGACATAAATAAAGTCCAAAGTTTCTAATTCTGAGCTAGAGAGACGGCTCAGCATGTGTTGAGAGCATGTGTTGCTCTCTCTCTCTCTCTCTCTCAGAGAGTCTAATCAGTGCCCAACACCCACAGGGGCTCACAGGCCTCAATTCCAGGGAACTGACAGCCTCTCTGTCTGACCTCATGGCACACATGTGGCACACATACACACATGTGGTGCACACACACAGATGGGCAAAACACTAATACACATAAAATTTCAAAAATTTTAAAAACAAAAGGCAACAAAGGCTTCAAAAAGCTTCCACCATCCATGTAAGTCTGACTTTTGTAACCTTGAAGTCTGACTAAATCTCAAAACCTTTTAAACATGGGTCTAAACATCTTATATCAAAGTCTCTAGCCAACTCACAAAACAGCCTTATTTCTACTTTACTGTATCCTCATAAATGAAGAGAGAAAAATTAAGTCTATAACAAATAAAATTGGTGAGAGTCAGGCAACAGGAAGATAAGGACAGTGCTGAAATCCCAAACAATTATGAACAGGACGTCAAAGTAACTATACATTAAAATAAACACTTCTCTAAAATCAATGCTTTCACTAATTGGTATTTGCTCTCAATTACTAGTACATACTCTGATCTATAATATTGTAGTAAATCAGAATATAAAATGACTAGTTCTTTCCACTGTCAATAAGGAACAGGCTAAATGTCTGCACTGGCTGACCTGGAACTCTGTCCGAAAACCACACTGGTCTCAAACTCACACAGATCCGCCTGCCTTTACCTCCCAAGCACTGGGGTTAAAAGTGCTCGCCACCACCACCCAGCGAGCTAACAGAATTCAACCTTCACTGGAAATCAGGGAAAACCTGTGACTATGTTCTTCTTACTTTATGCCCTTTTTGTGATGGTGTCACCATCTTTTCAAAATCAAGTGCTATTTAATATTGAAATGAAACCCGTTCTTACCAGCTTACTAAAGTGGTATTTACAGTAGCCACAGTATTGAACATTGTCTGCGCCATTCCCTTCTTCTTCACAAAGCAGCCCGGCAAACTGAGCACTGCAAAATGAACACCAAGGTTGTCAATACACCTCAAGCCATGACATAGTTAAGCAGAGAAAATTACCTTTTTGGCACCTGAAAGACAGCATAAAGGGAAATGAGGTAAGCTAGGGGCAGAGGCCTAGCTCTGCTGGGAACCACCTGCTTACTTCATTAGTGCAAGGCCCTACTTATGCCTCTGCCCCCTCACAAAAGGAAGGAGACAGAACAGCTCTACTGCAGTTGTGCCCAACAACAGTTCAGACATCCTTTAAAATTATGGTTATATTTACAATAAATTCTTCACCTCTATCATGAATAAAGAGGTATCAAGTTTTTATGTCACCAAATACCAATTAAGTTGCTTTAAAAGTTGCATATAATACAACTCTCGCCTGTAATCCCAAGTGCTCAGGAGGACTAGTTGAGCCCAGGAATTTGAAACAGGCCTGAATAACAATGAAAGCCTATGAAAACAAAACCATAGTGTTTATTAAGATAATTATAATTTTACAAATTATTAGAAAAAACAAATAGCGACATGAAAACAGAAAAAGGACACAGCTAAATCCATTTTCTCTTCACAATTAGTAATTTTCACTTTTAAAGTCAATATTGGTGCAAATAAAGACCATACCTCACTAAAGGTCTGAAACAGCAAATATAGTGGCAATTACACAGATGCAACAATGCTCTTTCCTTCTGTGGGATGGGTTAGGGTTTCTCATATGCTAGGCAAGCACATTACTACGTTATATTACTACCCCCTTTTATTTGTTACTGTCTACTCATGCATTCAGTGTGTATTTTTGAGGGGTACACCCCTGAACTGCATTTGTCATGTCAGAGAACCACTTAGGACAGCTGGCTCTTCTGTCCACCATGTGATGTGGGGTCCAAGGATTAAACTCTGGTCACTGAGCTTGGCAAGCAAGTACCTTTCCTTGCTGAGGCCATCTCACCAGCTCTTACTGTAGCATTTTAAAAACACACATCTCCTCTCATGAGCTTGTCCAAAGTGGCTTTGAACTCACTCTGTAGCCCATACAGGCCTTGAAGTGGCAATTTCCCTGCCTATAACTCCTGAGTAGCAGGTATTACATGATTTTACCACCAGGGCTGGGTAAAACTTCATCAACTTAAAAGGAAAAATTCTTGGCAATTCTTACATGCTTCAAAATCACAGCACAATAAACAAGATCAACATATGCTTTTTTGGTCAAAAACAATAAAAGAGCACTGGGATGTAGCTGGGTCAACACTTTTACAACATCCACAGGTACTGAGTTGATCCTCAGCACTGAACAGAAAAACTGTAGATAGATATTTAATTTCATGTTATGTAATGTGTTTGCCGATTTTATTTCTTTACAATGAGGGAAACATACCATGTTACATGGAAAGCCTGTCGACATCCATGTTTATTACATGTCATGCAAGCACCAGTGGCTGCTTTGCTTTCTCGTCCTTGTTCATCACATATATAGCAAGTCTTGGGAGAAAGAAACAAGAACAAAAATGACACAAAAATCACAGACATACTTAATTATGAATCTGCATTTTACAGTGATCTACAGAAACTGACACCAAACTTGTTATCCAATCTTCTTTACTTAAGAGGGTGGGTTCACAAAGGCACTGTTTTCATTAGCCTTTCACTGAACTCATGAACCCTGCCAGGGCCCTCTTCACTGGCACCGAGATAGGATATATTCCATATCCTATGGAAAAAACATGTGAGTGAACTTAAAGTTACCTCAACTCTCCACATTAACAATTAAGGCCCAATAACATGATATAGTAGGACATAGGTTAACTTAACAAATGATAAACTCTTCTTTAAGCGGCTGGTGAGATGGCTCAGTGGGTAAGAGCACCCGAATGCTCTTCCGAAGGTCTGGAGTTCAAATCCCAGCAACCACATGGTGGCTCACAACCATCCCTAACGAGATCTGATTCCCTCTTCTGGAGTGTCTGAAGACAGCTACAGTGTACTTACATATAATAAATAAATAAATAAATCTTTAAAAAAAAATCTTCTTTAAACTGCAGCAATTTTAACTGCCATTTTTTTCATTTCCCATGTAAAACTAGGCTTTCCCAGCTCAAAATCATGGATGGCCATGTGACAGAAACAAATTGCAGAAATACTACTACTTTATATCAGTGGTATATAGGTGAATAAAATAAACAGCCAACCAGAAGTTGATTATACAAAGACCAATGTCCAATTACTGTGATGCACATAAGTGTTTTAGCAACCAGAGTCCAAGAGTAATGAATGACACATACCCACAATCCCAGCACTCAAAAGGCTAGAGATGAAAAGAGTCACAACTTCAAAGCCAGCCTAGGTTACAGAGCAAGCTCCAGGCTAGCCTGAGTTAGATAATGAGACCCTGTCTCAAAATAATAAACAGCTTATCAGTTCTTCTTCAAAGGGCACATTTATAATAACAACACTGTGTCATGCACATATGATCCCAGCTCTAGGGAAGAAGGGACAGGAAGACCCCTGGGGCTTGGTGACCAGGTAGCTTGCCTGCCTAGCCTGCTCAGCAAGCTCCAGGTTAGTAAGAGACCCTGTCTGAAACAACAGAAGGCACCTTGAGAAATCACACCTAGGTTGGCAACTAGGCTCTATATATAGATATGTAGAGATAACTTCTTAAAAGGTATAATTATGACTGCATAGCAGTGCAAGTATTTGAGGCTGGAGAGATGGCTCAGTGGCTAAGAGCACTGACTGCTCTTCCAAAGGTCCTGAGTTCAAATTCCAGCAACCACATGGTGGCTCACAACCATCCGTAATGAGATCTGATGCCCTCTTCTGGGTGTCTGAAGATAGCTACAGTGTATTTAAATATATTATATATATTTATATATATAAAATCTTTTTTTTTTAAAGTGAGGGCATTTAAATGTTATACTAGTAAGAGGATGAAGAGATGGGTCAGCAGTTAGGAATACTGGCTACTCTTTCAGAAGACTCACAACCAATTCCCAGTTCACTCTGTTCAATTAATCCCAGTGTCAGGAGAGCCAAAACCCTCCTTCTGGCCTCAGTAGACACTAGGCACACATATGATACACATGTATTCACACTTATATATAAAATATAACTTTAAAAAAAATTACAGTAGCAAGTTGTAGTGGTAGTCCACACCTAAAAATGAGAAGTTCAAGACCAGCTGACCTACATTAGACTTTGCCTCACAAAAACAACAAAATTAGGCATGATGGAACACAAATGAAGGTAGAAGCAGGAAAATGAGTTCAAGGCCGTTCTTGAGTCTACATCCATACCATCCCAAACACCCTCAGTCTCATCAGGGTCATCTTCAGTTACAATCAATCTGACCTCAAACAATAACAACAAAAAAACCTGGCTCAAATTTTTTAAGAAGAGAGAAAAATTGGGGAAGGCAGATGGCTCAGTGGTAAAGAGCACTGGCTGTTTCCATCCCTAGCACCCACATAGCAACGCATAACCTTCTGTAAATCCAGTTCCAAGTAATCCAGTGCTCCCTTCTCGTCTCCACAGGAACTGCATGCACTTAATATGCAGGCAAAACACCAGCACACCTAAATAAATACATCTGGGGGAGGGGGGTTTCATTTTTTGTTTGCTGGTTTGTTTGCTTGTTTGTTTGTTTGTTTATGAGTCAGGGTTTCTTTGTGTAGCCTTGGCTGCCCTGGAATTAAAAAACCAGGCGGGCTTCAAACTAAGGGGGATCTGCTAGGGGGTTAAAGGTATGCACCAGGACCACCTTATCTTAAATAAATGTTTTTAAATTTTGTATTAGCATTTTGTGTAGACTGAATGATACAGAGCAATCACATCTACTCACAAGCCATTTTCTAAAGCACCTCACAAGGAAGACTGAAATAAGGGAGACCAACAATCTCCACTGCTCGTGCAGGTCTGAAGGAGGAGGTTCAGGCATCACTGAAGGAAAGGTATGAAATCCCAGAATTTGAGCAGACACGTTTTAAATGTTCTAGGCCCTTTGGGGACAGGAAGTGACCTACTACACTCAGGATATATGTAACAGGCATCCCCGGAGAAAGATGTTTTCTGGTTTTGGTTTTGTTTTGTTTTGTTGGGGGCGGGGGGGGGGGCGCAGCATGGTGCTATATACCTATAATTCCATCATTTAAGAGACAGGGGCAGAAGCAGATGGAGAGGTCTAGGATAGCTTGAGCTTCACAGACGATGAGGGGGCAGAGGCAGCAAATAAGGCAGGTAAGGAAGAAAGGAAAAAATACCCCTAGGGAAGGGACGGGGACACACACACCCAAAAGAAATAAGGGGGAAAAAGAAAAGAAAAAAAAAAAAAAGAAAATTCCTGAGCCAAAGATCTAATGATAGAAATAATATGACGTTCTCTCCTTCTCCTAACCTTTTCATAAAATCCCCCCCCCCGGGGGGGGGGGGGGAGGAGACAGGGAAATCTTCAGGCTCAAACTACCAAAGAACAACTAAGGCTAGAGTAAAAAGAATAGAACAAAGAAAAATCATAGTGGAAAAAAAAGTGAGCACTCACTTCCCTAATACAGTTTTAAAAGACATAGTATAATACTGAACATGGTAATGCAAGTCTTGGATCCCAGCACTTGGGAGGCAGAGGCAGGAGGATTCTGAGTTTAAGGCTAGCTTGGTCTATATAGTAGAACTTTATCTGAAAACAAAACAAAACCCTATTTAAAAACTTATGATACTGGATACATGGCTAACAGCATGTGGATTTTCACTGAAGAGAGATTTCTCCTTAAAAAGGCAGACAGCCTGGTCTACATACTGAGTTCCAGGACACCTGACACTACATCTGAGAGACCCAAAACAAACAACAAAAAGATACAGTATAGTCCTCAACACAAGTAATCATTAGAAGAGACACAACCCTGCCAGACAATGAAGGTAAGCAGAGCCCTGCTTTACTTGTAACTAAGCAGACGCGATGTGTCTTTGTAAGAGCATGTGTGCACGCATGTGAGACCCGCTGGCACTGGGCCCTGCCCTCCCTCTTGTTCAGGAGAGAAGGTTTCTCACCTGAAGCTCACCAATTTGGCCTGCCTGGCTGCCTAGCGAGCCCCAGATGCAAGGGGCTGGTCTGGTGCTGCTATGTATTCAAACGCTAAATACTGGCCCCCAAGATCTGGTTGCCTCCCCTAAGAGATACTCACATACACCAAATGATGTATTAACTTGCTCCCTAGTTAAATAATCAATAAAGGGGTAAAGCCTGTGATTGGGCAGTAGATAGAGGAAGGCAGGTTTTTAGTCACCTAGCTGTGGGTTGCAGGTAGAGACAAGGAGAAAAAAAAAGGACAAAGAGAGGAGAAAGCCTCCATGAGGAGAGGGACCATGAGCACATGACCAGGAGAAACAACAAGTGACAAGGGACAATTGGCTAGAATATAAAAACCTGCCCGATCTAGGCTTACAGCTTGTAAGTGAAATGTCTAGATCGTGTGTCCGTTATATAAGCAAGAACTCAGAGTGCCTTACACCCAGAGACCCAGCTTCCTGTCTCTGGAGTCCCAGCACTACAATTACAAAAGCATGCCCTCATACCCCAACATTTTATGTGCTTGCTGCAGATTCAAACTTGGGTCCTCATACTTTCTTTCTTCTTCCAATTTATCTATTTTGGAATGAGAATCTCCAATACTACACCTGTTGCTTTCTGTTTTATAGACTCAAAAAGTTGAGGGAAACAGTGCCCTATTCAGATCTAACTTCCGTGATTTACAAAAAGAAGATTTAGGACTTTCTGAACTTATTATACTGAGTGGAGCTTAGTTAGTAGTGAGGATTAAGATCTGGGGTATGCTGACATAAAATAAATGTATTTTGCTTATAGAAAGAGCATGTAATTTGGGAAAGGCAAAAAAAGCACACTGCTATAGACATAACTTTATATATGTAGGTGCTGACTGTTTTTATGTCATCTTGCCACAGACTAGAGTCATATCAAAGGAGGGAACCTAATTGAGAAAAATGTCTTCATATGATCTGACTGTAAAACATATTCTTTTTTTTTTTTTAAGATTTATTTATTATTATATCTAAGTACACTGTAGCTGTCTTCAGATGCACCAGAAGAGGGCGTCAGATCTCATTACGGATGGTTGTGAGCCACCGTGTGGTTGCTGGGATTTGAACTCATGACCTTCGGAAGAGCAGCCGGTGCTCTTAACCACTGAGCCATCTCTCCAGCCCCGGTAAAGCATATTCTTTATTAGTGATTGATGGGGGAGGGCCCAGCCCATTGTGGGTGGGGACACCTCAAGGTCTATAAGAAAGCAGGCTGAGCAAGCAAGCAGTAAGCAGCACTCCTTCCTCCATGGTCTCTGCACACACACACACACACACACACACACTTACTTTCTATGAAGAAAATCCCAGTAAAAAAGTAAAAAAAATTAGGAAGTTCCAGCAATTAGAATCAAAATCCAATTTGAAGGAAATATCACATATACTATTTTATAAATAACACGCATGACTAGGGTCATCATCAATACTAGAACAAACACCAATCCAGTAAGCTGTTACTCCTCAGATGTGATTTCTTGTTTCCTAATTATTATGGAGCTAGATGTACAAGGCTCTTTACATATCCCTGTGGTACTCTACCTAGAATTTATAACAACAAGCAGGTAAATGCTTTAAAATTTTTAAATTATCGAGGCCAGCCTGATCTACAGAGTGAGTTTCAGGACAGCCAGGGCTACACAGGGAAACCCTGTCTCAAAAAAAAAAAAAAAAAAAAAAAGTCAAAAATAAGTAAATAAATAAATAAATAAATGAAATGAAATGAAATCTGACACATAATGGGGAGTGGGGGGGGGGGGGTGAACTCTTATAAACTTCACAGCTGGAAAATTATAAAAAGTAGCTGCAGCCTGATCAAAATTAGATCTGCAGCCAGCCTCCAATGGTACCTCACACCTTTATCCCAGACTTGGGTGGCAGAGGCAAACAGATTTTTATGAGTTGAGGAGGAAAATAACAAAACCAAAAACCTGAGAGCAACAGCCATCATCTGGCACTACCAGGACCTCACCCAACACGCCACATTCATACAGGACAGGACAGGACAGGACAGGACAGGACAGGACAGGACAAGACAGGACAGGAGCTGTGTGGGTTTGTGTCCAAGGAGCAGCTTGTCACAGAGCTACTTAGGAACTCCAAAGACAAAAGGGTGCTCAAGTTCCTCAAGTGAAGGCCCACATCCGTCCAAGAGGCAGCTAGAAGTGAGCTAACCGCCTTGAGAATGTCAATACCCACTGACAAAAAAAAAAACAACCTTTATACCACCAAAAATAAATAAGCTCTTTATATTTTTTTCAGTAAGCTTATAAACTAGGTTTCTGCACAACTTTTCAAGTTTCCTTAATTATTCCTTTCTATACCTTTCTTTCTCTATCCTACCCTCTCTGTTCCCTTCCCCATTTAAATGTAAATTCTCCTTATCCTCATTTCCCCCTTCATAATATCTCTTTCAACTGTTGGTCAGGGAAGTTGTAGAAATCCCCAAAACAATATAAGCAATTCTAAAAGTAACTTTTATTCACCAAATGTAATTGCTGTCTTGGAGGCTTTATTACCACATAAGCTCACCCTTTCTAATTCTTTCTGAACTCTGGCTGGCTGGTTCAACTCAGCTAGTCTGGCTCAAACTCTTCTCCAACATAATTTGGTCACAGGACATGGAAAAAACATAGAACACTTTCTCCCAACTGGTTTGTTTTCACAGTTCCAAAGGGTGCCATATAGGCTTCTAGGGGAGAAAAGCCATGCAGTCTTACCTAGCTGTGAACCCAATGAGCTCTAACAATCAGACTGGCAAGCCAAACTAGTGTAATAGTGTTATGAATAGTCAGTAGTATGGGAGCAACCAATTGCTTTCTAACTGAATTTAAGGTCTGTTCCAGTAAGAGGAAACTCATGCCCAGTACAGCAAATCTGGCCAAGAATCAGGAAAAATATATAGGCCCTAGTTTATCACCATTTTACTTTGCTAAATTGAAATATTATGGAACTGCCTTCTAAGAAGCTATTTCTGCATCCATAGACTAGACTGGCTTTTAGCCCCCATCAGAGATGCTTCTTCCTGAGTGGATGGTGGCTAATAATAACAATTTCTCAAAGGATATGTGTCTGTGAAATATTCAGCCCAAATTGGACATGTACAACATACCCCGTCCATCCCTGAGGTTCAGGGAGTAGGACACAACGGGGGCTGATAAGATTGTGAGACTCAGAAGTCTGTGAGCACTGCTGCAAAGCAGTGTCTTCGGGACATGAAGGGCTGTTGCACTCACAAACTCACGGCAGCTGTGAAGCCTACCTAAAGGCTGTCTAAGACAAACTTGTCACCATTCCATGCATACAGCCCTTAGCTGAGCAGCTATCGGCATTGGTGGCTGCTAGGGGCAGGAGGGTCTTCTTTGTGAATGTGGTTCCCAGTAGCTTGACCACGCTCCAAGAAATGGCATCACACTCATTTGCATCTGAGTAGTATTAATTTTGAACTTGAGTTTCTTTTCTTTATAAAAAAGATGACAAGAAGCTAGGAGTGAGATATGGGGGGAGAGGGGATGGGTGTTGTGAGCTAGAGAAAGAATATGGGGGTATACATAACCAAAATACATAGATAAATATGAAATTCTCAAACTAAAAATATATAAAAAAATAAAGGAAAGCAGTGGTAAGCACATGCCCTTAGTCCTAGCACTTGTGGGGCAGAGGCAGGTGGATCTGTGTTTGGAGCTAGCCTGGGCTACACATACAAACTGTCTCCAAAGAAAAATAACTTACTAATCAACTCAGAGAGAAAAAGAACACATATTTTGTCACATTGTAAAATTAATTTAGAGGAGATTGAAAATTTAAAACTCAGTAATTCATTTTTCCTTCCACCCTTTCAACCTGCCTCTTCAAATATTTTATTCTTAAAACCATGAAGGACCAAGCAAGGAAAGTCTCCATACTAGGGAGTCAGGGACAGTCCAACACAAGTGTCACAATGTGCCTAGGTATTGTTCCCCTAAGAATGGGGGGATAAAGGTGAGAACAAAGGCAAACCACAGAAGGGAAATCAGCTGTGGCAGAGTGAGGCTGCCACATCCTGAAGAGGGGGAGAAGGGACTGCCATGGAGGACAAGAAGCAAGTGGGACCTGAGGGAAGTTACAATGAAATAAGCAACAAAGATCTCACATACAGAAGATGAATTTACAATTGATAAAGTCACTGAATTGATGAATTCTCAGTATACAGACACAGATACAGAACACATCAGTACATGTATGTGTACAGAAGTATATCTATCCAAATACTGCATCAGATTTAAATCACTAATAATTTTCAACATATGTAAATGATACAGATATTAATATGTAAATTTGTACTGCTCTGTTAATAAGCAAACATTTGTTTTCTATCTATAGCAAATGAGAGACCCAGATACCAACAATGCTAAGGACAATAAGTATACTTAGTGCAGACATCATTTTCTAAATATTACTGTCGTATAAAAGAAATTCTAGGGCTGGAGAGATGGCTCAGCAGTTAAGAGCACTGACTGCTCTTCCAAAGGTTCTGAGTTCAAGTCCCAGCTACCACATGGTAGCTCACAACCACCCGTAATGAGATCTGATGCCCTCTTCTGTTGTGTCTGAAGACAGCTACAGGGTACTTATGTATAATAAATAAACCAATCTTAGGGACTGAGTGAGCAGGCTGACCGGAGCGAATGGGGTTGACTGGCACGAGCAAAGGTCCTAAATACAATTCCCAACAACCACATGAAGGCTCACAACCATCTGTACATGAGTTATGCATAAAAATAAATAAATCTTGAAGGAAGGAAGGAAGGAAATAAATCTAGCTCTTTGGAGAAAATCATGCTATTGCTGTCTAGACCACCAATGAGTCACAAATACATTCTGTGTGAAGAGTAAAAGAAGGCTTGGAGAATGATAGCAATGAGAGATGATAAACAGGCAGACTAACGAGGTGCCATCAGCCACACAGCAACACAGTATGAACATTAAAATAAATGATGATTCTATTAAAATAAAATAGAAACAAATGGGAGTGTGACTCATGTGTCAGAGTGCTTGCTTTACATCACAAGAACATCCCCAGAGCCAAAACAAGGCGTGGTGATTAATGCCTATAATCCCAGCATTCAGGAAAGATGCAGAAGGATCAGAAGAAGTTCAAGGTCATGGGGCAGAAGAGGTGGCTAACAGTTAAGATGTGTACTGCTCTTACAGATGACCCAGGTTCAGTTCCCAGCTCCCACATCAACCAGCTCAAAACCACCTGTAACTGCAGTTCCAGAAAATCCAAAACATACATGGCACACAAACAAGCAGGCATATATACACATAAGTAAGAGTAAATAAATCAAAATAAATCTGTTTCCATTGAAGTTCCGGTTCATCCTTGGCTAGCTGGCATACATGTGAAACTAGCCTGGTGTACATGTGACTCTATTTAATAAAACAAAATAAGATAGCATGACATTAAGTCCACACTATAATTGGGCTTTTTATTATAATAGAATGCAAACTGAAAAATATAAAATAAATTTTAAAATTAGCCATAAATCACAGCAGTAAATTAAGAAAGTTATGGATGCCAAGATGAGCAAAGGACAGCGCAGAGAACAAAGTGCTCACACACATCACTGCCCCACAACACGGTATTGAATGCAAAGGATAAAACCATCCAAGTAGAAGAGAAACTTGACAGGCATCACTTTAACTATGATTGTAAGGAATCAGAATTGGAATCAGTGTGCCACCTGACAAGATGTAATGAGAGAAACACAGTAGCACTTCTGTGACATTCCTTACAAAAATGCCATCCACCAAACTGGAGCAAACATCAAATCCAAATAGAATGCTATTCTACAAAATAATTAAAGACTAAGCATCGAGTTGACAAAAGTAAATGAAAGATTAAGTTACTATTTGAGATAAACATAAGAGAGACAAATGAAACTCCTAATATTTTTGCATGAAACATATTTCTGGGAGAAATGAGAAGACATGAAGAGGCTGGCAGACACGTGCTAACTAACAATGTACCACTAACTTGCTGACTTTGATAGTTATATTACAAATGTATGAGTACCACCCTTCCTTTTCTGTTACCTTTATTTATGTAATTTATTTTGTAGTGCTGGAGGCACCGAACTGAGGACCTGGCATATACTAGGAGACTCTACCCCAGAGCTATTTATTCTAAGCCAAAAAACCGTCCTTCTTATAGGGATATACAGTTTGGCCTAAGAGGAAGAACTCTGTACTTCTCCCAGAGCCTGTAAATAAACTTGATGTTATTTCAAAATTTATAAAGAAAATTGGTTTGGTTTGGTGGGGGGGGGTTTTTGTTGTTTTGGGTTTGTTTTGTTTTGTTTTTTTCTTTTTTGAGACATAGTTTCTCTGTGTAGCCCTGGCTGTCCTGGAACTCGTTTTGTAGACCAGGCTGGCCTGGAACTCAGAAATCCACTTGCCTCTGCCTCCCAAGTGCTGGGATTAAAGGCGTGTGCCACCACGCCCGGCGAAAATTGGTTTTTCAATGAATTTTAAAAGTGCCGTAAGATAAAGGTTTAAGAGTGTTTGCTATATGACCATAAGGACCTGAGCTCATTTCCCAGCACCCATATAACAAACAACGCATGGTCCTGCACAGACCTTTCACCCAACACTGTGGATGATGAATGGAAACAGATAGGAGGATTGCTGGGGCTTGCTAGATACCAGCCTAGCCAAAAGATTAAAACAAAAACACACAAACAAAAAACCCACAAGCTTCCCATTCTGTGAGTGATCCTGTCTCAAAGAACAACATGGAAACCAAAAGAGGACAGCCAATGCCTTCTTCTGGCTTCCTTGACACACAACTGCACATACATATACCATACCCAAAGAAAAAAATTAAAAATTACTTAAAATTACTAAAGAATATATACACTTCCATAAAGAAAGTTATTCTGTGAATAGCATCTGGCACACACCTGTAACCCCAACCCTCTGGAGGTTGAAGCAAGAAGATCAAATTTCAAGGTCACCCCCTGCTGCTTGGCAAGGCTGAAGCCTGCTGGGATACAAGAGAGCCTGTCTCCACAAAATAAAACAAGCCAAAACAGAAATACCCCCCCTGGGGGGTGGGGGGTGTCAAAAAGCAAAAGCAAAACAGGAAACACTTTGAAGAAATAATGTTATAATAAAAGCAAGGTCAATTAATTAACTTGAAGAAAGAAAAAAAAAAAAAACTGAGAAAAGAACTTACAAACAACAGCACTGGGAGTGGAGAGAGAGCCCAGTGGTTAAGATGGTACAGGTTCGATGCCCAGCACACACATGGCAGATCACAACTGTTTGTAACTCCAAGATCTGACACCCTTACTCAGAGATACATACAGGTCAAACACCAATGCACTTTAAAAAAAAAAACAAAACCAGCACTCTTAATGATAATAAATTCACACTTTCCACGGTAACTACTTAAGAACTGCTCACTTTTTTTTTTTTTTTTTTTTTTGGTAAGACAGGGTTTCTCTGTGTAGTCCTGGCTGTCCTGGGACTCACTTTGTAGACCAGGCTGGCTTTGAACTCAGAAATCCGCCTGCCTCTGCCTCCCATGTACTGGGATTAAAGGCGTGCGCCACCACGCCCAACTGCTCACATTCTAAAGAAAAACTTTACACAATAATCAAACTTCCAAAATACACATATCCTTTCACATGGGCCCCTTCCACAATAGGCGCTCCACAGGTAACTGAACCTAGCAATACTCTATGATACATACATTAGGGATCCAGGAAATGGTAAAAATATCATTTATTGACACAAAAATTTATTCAGTTTCAAAAGCAGAGAAAACAATAAGTAATATGATCTAAATGTTTCATAAGTATGTATATGAGATATTAAAAAAACCACAAAAGTCAAAGATTTAAATAGGGAAATGTCTCCTCATTTTCCATGTTTTAAAAATATTATTAACATATCTAAAGATGTCAAAGCTAACTATAATGGCATTCTTCCACAGAAGCTTCCTTTCTGTGGTCTCAGTGCCTAAAGACACCGGACAACAGGGAAGCCTTGCAACACAGTAGCAGCAGCAACAACAGTGGGAGTAAGCAAATGCTTAAGTGTTTCTATTTTAACACACAGGTAAAGGGAGGGAGGGAGGGAGGGAGGGAGGGAGGGAAGGAAGGAAGGAAGGAAGGAAGGAAGGAAGGAAGGAAGGAAGGAAGGAAGGAAAAAGAGGGTAAGGAAAAGAGAGGGAGGGAGGGAGAGGGAGAGGAAGGAGAGGGAGGGAGGGACAGAGGGAGCGAGCTCTCAAGCGTGTGCCTGCATAGGGTCTCCACTCGGGCATAGGGTCTCAGTATGTTCATATGTTATCTAGGTAGGCCCTGAACTCCTGTCACCTCAGCCTCCTGCCTTGGGATTACTGACAGGAAATAATGACTAATTCAAATCTAATAAAATCTTAGTACTTTAAAAGGCAAGAGGTCAGTAAATCTTCAAAGACAAATGTGTACTGAGTAATTAAAATGTTCTGAAAACATTTATACCTAAATTCAAATAAAAGAGACAGGTTTTGTTTTTGGTATTTACACTCTTGTGAGCTTATTTTAATATTGTAGGCTCAAGATGGTAACTATTTTTCTCAAAATGTCTATGAAGTTAGAGAAAGGTTTTAACATTTTTAAGAAATAAAACAAAAACACCCCCCCAAAAAAGCCCACTTCCTTTCTATCTCCTAGTTTCAGAACCAAAAAATGCAAACATTAAGATGATATCCACTGTACCTTATTATAACGATCATGTGGGACAGACTGTAAAACGATTGGCTCCATTGTAGAAACATTGGCAAATTGTACCTCTGGAATATAGAGGGCACAAACCACATGAGCCCAACCTAAAAATAAATAAATACACAATGTCATTCTTCAAGTTTTATCAAAAATAAAATTACTACCTGTCTTAAGATCTCTTAAAATGGCTATTTAAGCAAATCCATAACAAAACCGTAATAAAACTCTGGCTGCTGCATTATTTAAGTCCTAATTGCCATCCACTCACTACTGGTGCCCAGGGTTCCTAGTCATGGCTGCATCTATTATGTACTCAACATAAGCAGACAGAGAGCACTTAGGAACTCAAGTGTGACACTGATACTTAAGAGCAGACTAAATTCATACTAACACTACTTCTGAAACTTACTTTATTTTTTTTTTAAAGATTTATTTATTTATTTATTATATGTAAGTACATTGTAGCTGTGTTCAGACACTCCAGAAGAGGGGGACAGATCTTGTTACGGATGGTTGTGAGCCACCATGTGGTTGCTGGGATTTGAACTCTGGACCTTCGGAAGAGCAGTCGGGTGCTCTAACCCACTGAGCCATCTCACCAGCCCTGAAAC
The DNA here is from genome assembly GCF_000001635.26 of Mus musculus. NCBI lineage: Eukaryota > Metazoa > Chordata > Mammalia > Rodentia > Muridae > Mus > Mus musculus. The sequence continues at coordinate 18,109,274 of NC_000068.7, read as the reverse complement.
TTACTTTAATTTGAAGAAAACAGGATGATAGTTCCAAGGACTCTAAATACTCCGAGACTAGACCAAAAGGAGGTTCTCCATTTCCAGGTCAGCAAACACTACATAGTGAATTGAAGATCAGACCACACTATAAAGTTAAGACTGTTTTAAAGAGCCGAAATTAAATAAATACACAAATAGTGTGAAGGAGATAAATATATATATTAAATTCAGTAGGTAGCAGTGCCCCTGGTTACTGGTTGAAGTGCTAGGCTCCATTCTCAGTTTGCAGTAAGTTACAGTACTTCAAGTTTCAAAGGCTTGAGAAGCAGTCCAGCTGCAGAACACTGCCTAGTAGACACAAGGGTAGGGCTGCATCTAGTCTCACCATCAAGAACAAAAAGGAGAAAAAAGGATGCTAATATGCTTAATCTTACTAATCTTAAATGTGATTAGTTTTTATATTGTCAATATTTTGAATGTTCATATAGTGGTTGTCATTTTTCTATCTTAAATCTTTATCTGATTACCAGTTGATGTTAAAGTTCCTTTTAATTATAAAAAGTGTGACTGAAGGCTGGAGAGAGAGAGAGATGGCTCAGTGGTTAAAAGCACTGACTGCTCTCCCAGAGGTCCTGAGTCTAATTCCCAGCAACCACATGGTGGCTCACAACCATCTGCAATGGGAGCTGATGCCCTCTTCTGGTGTGTCTGAGGACAGCGACAAGATAGTGTGGTCACATACATTGAATGAGTCAGTGAATGAATCACAAGCAACAAAAGTGTGGCTGCGGTGGCTAAAAAGCTCATGCAGCACAAAAGAGCTCCTGGTAAACTGGAAAGAAGTTCCAGGAAGGTGGGGGACAGCATGGGAAAAGGCAAGTAGAATCATTGACAGACCACAAGCTAAGACTAAACACTAATATGTCACACAAGAGTACCCATAGGCTTTAATCATCAACTCAACAAGCAAAGCAATCCTCAACAAGAAGCATTTTCCTCATCAAATACATCTTATACGGAAAGCCATTTTCACAACTTAGGCACAAATGATGTCCATAATCTGTTAACTACAATTTCTACAATAAAAAGCACAAATGAAATCCCACAAAATTAAGAAAATCAGAATAAACCTACAATTGAGCTATCACAAAATAAGTATGTTTATTATAATCAAATAAATGTAAATTAAAGCAGGATGGCTCTGTGCAAAAGATGATGCAAATCACAAGCAAACAAACAAACAAACAAACAAAGGTACTTTCAAACACCAAAGGAAGGATCATATCCCTCAAAAGGAAAAATTATTACAAAATAAAGCTTGAATTGGGGACAGGAGAGGAAGAGGTATGTATAGCTGCTACTTTTAATGATACTGGCCATAAACATAAGTATAAAAAGCATATATAAAAAACATAGGCTGGGTGTGTTGGTGCATGCCTTTAATCCCAGCACATGGGAGAGAGGCAGGCAGATGGCTCTCTGTGATCTGAAGACCAGTCTGGTCTACAAACTGAGTTTCAGGCCAGTCAGCCTGAAACTATGAGACAGCTCTAAAACAGAGCACAAAGCACAAAGCCTGGAGCAATGGTTCAGTGGTTGAGAGCACTTCTTGCTCTTGCAGACAACCCTGGTTTTAGTGCCTAGTAACCACATGACAGCTCACAACTGTTCTTAACTCCATGACTTCAACACCTTCCTCTGACCAGGTATGTATGTGGTTATGTGTATGCACACACTTGCAGGCACAACATACACATAAAGGACAATACACATAAAATAAAAATAAATAAATCTTTCAAATAATAAAGATTATAAAGCACTGCCAGGTGAACTGGTCCACTATTGAGAGATGAAGGTGAGAGCAAGTCTACAGGAAGCAGGGAAGGGAGGGAGGGAGGGAGGGAAAGGGGAAGAAAGTAAAACTAGGAATTATTGTCTCAATGGTAAGGATTAAGTACACTGATACAAATTAACCTATCAAATGTAAGATCTGTTTCCAAAAACCTTGACCATATCCCAGACAAGGCTTAAAAATATTTAAAAAGGTAAGGCATGGTGAGGCATCACAGTGGTAATCCATCACTAAAGAGGCTGAGGTAGAGAGCCTAGGCCATGAGACTATACATATATAAATATAAGCATATGTACACATACACATAGGATGCAAAATATCCAGATTTATACCAACCAAAAATGGTAAAGGAAGAAGGTGCAAGGGTAAGTATCACACCAGAAAGAAATTATTAAATTCTCTTATTAAACTCTGGAAAACAGTGAAAGGTTTACCACAACCAAGCACCTACTAAACTAAGAAAAAGGGGGGGGGGGGGGAATGGGAGCTCTTTGGAATCTTTCTCTTAACATATGAAAGCTTTAGGTCAGGGGTTCCTAAATACAACTGAGCTTCCAGTGTAGAGAGACTCTAGTCTCTGATGGCAAAATAACCAAAACCAAGGTTTATGAACAAAGAATTATGTCTGTCAATTCTTCAACGGTCTGAAAGCTAACCAAGGACTGAGATGTGCCTGTCTTGCACTCTCTGAGTTCATTCAAAAGAGAAAGTGCCCTTAAATTCAACTCACAGATGCCTGGAGGGAAAGAGTATAGATGAAACACATGACTAAGTACCAAAAGCCTGGGAGGAAAAACTAGAGAGCTCTCTGGCAACCTGGTGCATTTGAAAACACCTGGATGTGCTGGAGGATGTGGAGAGCCACAGACCTGCCTAAAGCACAACTCATCTTAAGACCTAAGAAGACCCTCAATTGACCCCTGGATAGAATCTGTGTATGGTACAAACAAGAAGTGAGAAATAAGGAAAAGTGGGAGATAAACTGGAGAAAACACAGAAAATACAAACACATATAGATGGTGTTTCTTCTATACTTGCCCCCCACTTATCTCACTATTTTATACTAGATGCTCAAGAAAATAAATCATCAAAACACTCACTGAAGAGTTTTCATCAAGTGTAACAAAAATATACAATTTAAAAGTCAATTAAAAAAGGAAAAGAAAACACTGGCCGGGCGTGGTGGCGCATGCCTTTAATTCCAGCACTTGGAGGCAGAGGCAGGCAGATTTCTGAGTTCGAGGCCAGTCTGGTCTACAGAGTGAGTTCCAGCACAGCCAGGGCTATACAGAGAAACCCTGTCTCAAAAAACAGAAAGAAAGAAAGAAAGAAAGAAAGAAAGAAAGAAAGAAAGAAAGAAAGAAAGAAAGAAAGAAAGAAAGAAAGAAAGAAAGAAAGAAAGAGAGAGAGAGAGAGAGAGAGAGAGAGACAGAGAGAGACAGAGAGAGAGAGAGAAAGGGAAAGAAAAGAGAGAGAGAGGGAAAGAGAAGAAGAGAAGAGAAGAGAAGAGAAGAGAAGAGAAGAGAAGAGAAGAGAAGAGAAGAGAAGAGAAGAGAAGAGAAGAGAAGAGGAAAAAGAAGAAGGAAAAGGAAACACAGGAAGCAGCAAAACCTAAACTTTAAAAAGCAGAACTTTACTCTAGAATTAACCCATTATAACAATTATATCCAGTTTTTGATTTTACAATACTTAGGATAGCTCTCAAAGCATAGCACCCTACTACTGAACTACAGCCCCAATACATACATTCTAAAATAGGTTAAAAAGTTTATAAGGAAAACTTGCAGACACTGGGAGATAATTCAGTCGGCAGTAGGTAAAGTGCTTGCTGTGTAGACATAAGGACTTGAATTGAGATCCCCAGTGTCCACATAATCATAAGGTGTGGTAACACATGGCTGTATTCTGTTAGAAAGCAGACAGGAGAGACAGAGTTGCCACCCAGTCAGTCTAGCAAATCAAGGAATCCCAGGTTCCATGAGATACCCTGTATTAAAAATAAGGTAGAGGAAGACGAGTGCTCAACATCAACCTCTAGGCTTTACATTCATACATACACACACATACACACTCATGTGTGCGCGCACACACACACTCAAAAACATTTAAGTATGACTCATTCACAGGAGATATTAACAGAAACTCTTCATACAAAAGTTTAACAGTAGATTTTTTAAATAAAGACCTCAACTGAACTGTCTTACACATGCACAAAGAATTTCATGCTGATGAAGAAATAGAAATTATTAAAAAGAATCAAACAAAATCTTGCCAGGCAGTGGTGGCACACGCCTTTAATGGCAGCACTTGGGAGACAGAGGAAGGCGGATTTCTGAGTTCGAGGCCAGCCTGGTCTACAGAGTGAGTTCCAGGACAGCCAGGACTATACAGAGAAACCCTGTCTCCACCAGAAAGGAAGGAAAGAAAGAAAGAAAGAAAGAAAGAAAGAAAGAAAGAAAGAAAGAAAGAAAGAAAGAAAGAAAGAAAGAAAGAAAGAGAGAGAGAGAGAGAGAGAGAGAGAGAGAAGAGAGAGAGAGAGAGAGAGAGAGAGAGAGAGAGAAAGAAAGAAAGAAAGAAAGAAAGAAAGAAAGAAAGAAAGAAAGAAAGAAAGAAGAGAGAGAGAGAGAGAGAGAGAGAAAGAGGAAAAATTTTTTTTTAATTTGAGGAGGAGGAGGAGGAAGAAAGACTACTAACTGTATTTTCAGTTGACAATACAGTCAGAGATAACAGTCTGACATTTTGATAAATGACAGACACTCCATATATACAACCATGTTCCCATAAGATTATTAGAAAGACAAATTTTTCTAGCCATTACAAGTCCCTGTGCACTACATTATTAACATGTTTATAGTAATGCTGGTCTAAACAAACTTACTATGCTAGCATTCAATATACTACCCACATGCAACAATGTGTGTATATAGCAATATTTACTAATAATAAAAAAAATTATGCTACTGGCTAATGTGTGTTCTATGGTTTTGTTTTGTTTTTTTTTTATTTTTATGCCTTCTATTTGCTTTTAAAAACCAAATATGTTACCTATACATTCAACCAAGTACTTAAGAAGGTATTCTAAAAGGCACTGTTACTACAAGTCCTAACAGCTCCATGTTTCTTTCACTGGTAGCAGCGGTTTCTTGTGTTTTAGGGTTTGTTCTGTTTTGTTTTGTTTTCTTTTGTTTGTTGCAGTACTAAAGATTGAATTCGGTTCCTCACTCATGCTAGGCAAGTGCTCATTAAAAAGCTACATTCTCAGTCCATGAATATGTCTGCCCTGAAGACCTTTCAACGAGATGGTACATGAAGGGAAGATATACTGACAATGACACCCCTGAACTTATGGAGAACAAAGCTAATCTTGTGTTGTTTCTAAGTTTTTAACAAAAAACCTAAAAGGTTTAAGAAAGAGAAAGAGAAGAGGATAGGATAGGAGGTGCCACAGAACTTCAATGCTAGCACTTAGAATGAGGCAGGAGGATCTCTCAGTTTTAGGTAAACCTGGTATATACAGAATTCCAGGTCAACCAGGGATATATAGTAAGACACAAAAAAGACCTTTTACCCTGGTGGTGGTAGTGGCAAGTACCTTTAAAGCCATCACTTGGGAGGCAAAGGCAGGCAGGCAGATCTCTGAGCTCAGGGCCAGCTGGCCTACAGAAGGAGTTCCAGGACAGCCAGGGCTGCACAGAGAAACCAGCCCTGTCATGAAAAACCAGAACCAGACTACCTTCTTCCTGTCTTAGATCTTCACACTCCCACCACTGACTTCAGTTACTCACCAAAGACAACTTCAAGTCTGCCAAACTTCACCAAGTACCCTGTACTGACAGTTGTTATATCTTTTCTTGCCTTAGATTTTTAACAACTTACCACTATGTTGTATTTACATTATCCAGTAGTATAGCAATATGATGTGTATTTGTAACCTAGAGGCAATAAGCTACATCATATAATTTATGTATGCAGTAGAGCATGTGTCTAGATTTGTGTAAATACACTCGCTCTATGATGTTTACTCAATAAGAAAAGCACCAATGACACATTTCTCAGAATTTAAGCAGTTTATGACCACATGTAAACAGTTAAATAATCAACTTTTACCAATAGTTTTAAAGCTAGGGAAATCAATAAATGGCCAAAGGTTACAAATGAAACAAACTAACAAACAATAGAAATGTTTAAATTATTTAATCACTAAAATCAATTATTCAAATTGATAACCTTAAGAAATTCAAGATGGGGGCTGGAGAGATGGCTCAGTGGTTAAGAGCATCAATTGCTCTCCCAAAGGTCCTGAGTTCAAATCCCAGCAAGCACATGGTGGCTCACAACCATCTGTAATAAGATCTGACACCCACTTCTGGGGTGTCTGAAAACAGCTACAGTGTACTCACATATAATAAGTAAATAAATAAATCTTTAAAAAAAGAAAAAAGAAAAGAAATTCAGGATGTATTTGTTATTCCTACCAAGTATTTAAAGATTATGAAATTCCAGTTTTACCGAAATACCGCCAGAAAAAAGAGTATTTCCCAATTTGTTAAAATGCCAACATAACACTAATGCCAAAAGCTAAAAACAATATAAAAAGGGAAGTCGCTGTTTTAATCCCTTATGAACGGGTGCCAATTTCTTTATTCATTTATCCTGCAGAAATCAGTATCTTCAACAAAATGTTAACAAAATGAATCTCATTATTTTAGGAAAAGAGGCTAATTTTACTTTCAAAAATAAACCAGTGTGATTCCCAACAAAATAAGAAATACTTTATGACCATCTTAACAGGAGGGAGGGAGGGAGGGAATCTCTCTTTCTTGCTACCTTATCAGGCACTTAAGTTGTATAGTTTAACAAGCTCATGCCTATATGGTAGGAATGATACTGACATACAAAGGGTAAGTAAAGGTAAGCACCTGAGTCCAGCCATGGATTAACAGTGCTGTAATCCTACAACTCATTAGGCAGTGATAGGAAACTGACACCCATTTAGGCCAGGCTGCGCTACATAGAAAATGCTAAGCCCTGAGCTATACACAAGAAAAGAAAGAAAGGACTAGAGAGGAAAGGACCAAAACAAAAACAGACAGAAGAAAGGCAGGGGAGAGAGAAATAGATACATTTATCAAGGAAAGATAACTCAAAGTGAAGATGAAAACTAAAAATGGGGCAATCCTCATCTAAAATGATTGGAACAAGAAGATGTTTTTCTGAACATTTACAGTGACTTTACCATCTAAGCATCACTAATCCAAAAACTCAAAATCTGAAACTAGTGTTCCAAAGGTGTTAGGTGTTAATATTTCAGATTCAGGATTTTCAGAAGAGGAAATGCTCAGAATCCTCAGGAAAGAACAGACCCTGCCAAGTATAGTTGGTACTGTAAGCTAGCACTTAGGAGGAACATAGTAGTAAGGATCCGTTGCCAGGTAAGGTTGGTCCTGTAACCCTAGCACCTAGTGGGGCCCTATCTCAAAAAAGCAACAACAAAATCAAAGCAGGTATGGTGGCTCACACCTTAATTCCAGCACTCACTCAGGAAGAAGAGAAAGATCTCTCTGAGTTTGGAGGCTAGCCTGGTTTATATAGTGAGTTCCAGGACTATATAGTGACACCCTGTCTCAAAACATAAAATAGCCAATACTTCAGTTTGCACACAATAAAGACAAACTGTGAATTCAGAAAATTATTTAAACTACACATACATGTGCACATCTACAATCCCTGAACATGAAACAATGAAGCAAGAAGATGGTGAGTTCAGGTTAGCCTGGATCACATAATGAAACCTTGTCTCCAATTAATTAATTAATTACATTATTAACAATTCAGCAAACAATGTTTAATAAAATAATATTAACTACCAAATAGTTTGAAATGCTATTCCATTCCAGTTTTCAGTATTTTTTCAAAGACTGTACTTACCCCCATTATCTGTTCTTTTTAAAGCTCCATCTTTATGGGGACACAGCTCACATCTCTATTTAAAGAAAATTAAAAGTAAAGTAAAAAAAAAAAAAAAAAAAAGGAAAAGGAAAAGGCAATGAAGTTTTTCAGATCACCAAAACCACATCTTTCCTATAACTTTGAAACTAACAAGAATAGAATACCATTTCTATTCATTGCCACCAAGAGAATTCCAGAACACTGTTCACAAAATAACTGTTAACCCCAAATTATTTGTTTTTAAAAGATTCCTTTTTATTTTGTTTGAATGTTTTCCATGTATGTACAGGTAGGCATGCATGCATACCACATGTTTAAAGGTATCCATCGAAGCCAGAAGAGGGCAGCAGATCCCCTCTCTGGTACTCTACGGATGGCTGTGATCTATCATGTGACTGCTGAAAACCTAACCCAGGTCCTCTGGAAAAACAACATGTGCTTTTAAGAACTACTAAGCCATCTCTTCATTGTTTAAAATATCTTATTTTTCTTTTAATACTAAATAATTTACTTATGCATTAAAAACTGTTAGAAAAAAAAAGTTTACATTAAAATCAGACATAGTGGCCCATGCCTGCCATCCCAATACTTGGGAAATTTAGCCAGTAGTACCTCCATGAATTGAAGCCATTTGGTCCACACAAACAAGCAAAGTACCAAATTTTCCTATTAGTAAAACCAAAGTCAAATGTGGTAGCAGAGTAAAAAAATTCTTGGGATGTTGTAGCACAAATATCAATGGTCTAAGAGTTTGAGACCATTCCAGAAAACATGCAAGACATACTTGGAGAGAGCGGAAAAAGGGGTATGGTAGTATGTACCAGCATCTCGTCACTCAGGAGGCTGAAAGGATTGCCATGCTCAAGGCTAGTATGAGGTACTATGAGAAACCATCTAAAAGCCCTTTTAACACAGGCCAGATACAAGGTTTTGACATTTATGAAGATCACTATCATCTCTAATACAGGCTTGAATTACTGTAGAAAAGTAGTCTTGGTTTCTACTACCACCAAGAATCAAGGGTGGGAGAGATGGCTCAGCAGTACAGAACACTGCTCTTCCAGAGAATCCAAGTTAGGTTCCAATCACCCACATCAGGTGGCTCACCAGTGTCTCGTAACTCCTGGCTCTAGGGGATGTGACATTTTCTTCTGGTCTCTACAGGCACATGCACACGTGGACACACACATATACATGCACACTCATACACACACAAAAATGGCATATACACAGCTATACATAAATAAAAGTAAATCTTAAAAATCCATTTTTAGCTGGGCGTGATGTCACACGCCTCTAATCTCAGCACTCAGGAGGCAAAGGCAAGCAGATTTCTGAGTTCGAGGCCAGCCTGGTCTACAAAGTGAGTTCCAGGACAAACACGGCTACACAGAGAAACCCTGTCTCAAAAAACAAAACAAAACAAAACAAAAAAAAATCCATTTTTTTCTTTGAATAAAGACTCAGCTTGCTGAGCACGGTAATGTATACGTGGGAGGCGGAGAGAAATGAATGTCCTGAATTCAACCCCAGCTTGATCAACATAGCAAGTTCCAGGCCAGCCAGCCACTGCTACACAGTGGGCCAGAAGGGGAAAAGGTCTTTAAAGGTTCTGGACCAGTTTTGGTGGACCTCAACTGTAATACCAACACTTGAAAGGTAGAGGCAAGAGGAATTCAAGATTATCCTCAGCTACATAATAAATCTGAGGTCAGCCTGGCTATGTTACATAAAGTCCTATCTCAAAATTTAAGAAGAAATGTAATTACAATCAGCTGAACTATATCATACATACTTTAAAATCAATAGTAGATGAATTTAAACTTCTAAGAGTGGTTTATGAGAGGACCAACCTGTAATAATACAGATAAAAACTATAACCTCTGAAGAACACAAGTAATTGCTAACTGAATGAGATGCATGGCAGATAAAAATAAAAAGCATCTAGAATCTATACTAAGTGAAAACTTGAGAAGAACCACCATCAGAGTTTAGATTTTTTTTTTTTAATGTTACCCTGAAGACAGGACAAAGCCAACCCTTAGAGACTCCTGTAGTCATAATACCAAAGAACCACAACTGAGGGTTCAGAAGATCTTCCGTATCTGTAACATAAGATCTGAATCCCAAATGGGGTAAACTGAGGAGGAAGAACCCTACTTTTAAATAATCAACCCAAATCTTTTGTTAACCTTCTATCATACATATACAACGCAATCCACTGGCCCAGCTCAAGCTGAGAAGTTTAAAAGAAGTATTCAGAATACATACAAGATGGTTTGAATCCAAAGAATCAACCAACTCTGATTTTTTTTAAAAAATGTCCATTTCAGGGCTAGGAGACATCTCAGTGGGTAAAGTGGATGTCAAGCTGAATACTGAGGACCCACGGAACTAACATTCACCGTTGGCATGCATGTGCCTCAACTTCTATACACAGAGAATGTTTTTATTTTTTGAGACAGGGTCTTGTGCAAATGCCTATTTGGCATATCTTGAAAGTCTGGTCCTCCTGTCTACTTTCTAGTGCTAGCATGATAAGCGTGTTCCATACACTCATCAGGCTTGGCTTCTGAGGTAATGACTAGATAATGACTACTAAACTACATTCCCACCTCCCCAAAAATTTGCTCCTTCAGAGGAATACAATAGAACACGTCCTTTTCAACAAATAAAAGAGTTTGTGAGATGATCTACATTACTTGACCTGTAAAGAACTAGACAAAAAGGCTAATCATTGTCAAAACAAAAGGAAATCAAAGTCAACTCCAAATTTACCCAGACTTTGGAGGTAGCAGATTTGAGACCAACCTGGTCTACATGTTGAGTTCCAGGATAGCCAGAGATACACAGTGAAACTAAACAAATTAAATAAATAAAATACACATGAAATAGAATATGTACCTGGAATAAATAAAATGGGAAATATCAACAAAGGAAAAGTTATTAACAGAATAGAACTAAAGATGTAGAGATGTAGCTTAGAGGCATTTACAAGGTTGAAGAAAAAAGCAAAAACCATTACAAATCAAGCCTGGTCCAGTAGCACAGAGGACACAAAATCAGGAGGACTGTTGCAAGTTCAGGCTAGCCTGTACTATATGGAGATCCTGTCTCAAAAATAAAACAAAGCTAGACATGATATAATTGGATTGTGGAGAGCTCCCTAACATGTGGAAGGTTCTGAGTTAATTGTTTAGCACTGTAAAAACCAGCACTGCAGAATAACTAGAAGAGATGGAAGGAAGGGAGAGAGACAACTACACTATGCAGAAAAAGAAATGTTCAGAGAACTCAAAACCAAACAGAAAGGAGGCTCGAGGACACAGTGGTACATACCTGTACTTTCCACACTATAAAGAAAAACAAGAGGACTGCACAAAATTCAAGACCAGTCTACTCTACAAAGCACACTCCAGGGCAGCAAGGGCTACGCAAGAAAACCCTCTCTCAAAAACAGTAAAACAAGCCGGGCGTAGTGGCGCACGCCTTTAATCCCAGCACTGGGGAGGCAGAGGCAGGCGGATTTCTGAGTTTGAGGCCAGCCTGGTCTACAAAGTGAGTTCCAGGACAGCCAGGGCTACACAGAGAAACCCTGTCTCGAAAAACCAAAAAAAAAAAAAAAAAAAAAACAGTAAAACAGAAAGAGGGGGTTGGGGGAGCAGAGACAGATACAGACACAGACCTGACCAAAACCCAAATAATAAATGTGATAAAATAAAGCACTCACTGTCAATACAAAATTATATATTTATATATGTACTCTATATCTGCAAATAACCAATTGTGATGGTTAAGCATCCAGAAGACTCTAGCACAGCTATGGCAGGATCTGTGAGGTGAAGATTCTCAAACACTAGGTAACTGCAGGTCTGGGTGAAATGGATTATTCAATTTTTATCTCACAAACAAATAGTTAACATTAAAATAGTAAGCAGAATTCAACAGCAGCAAACATACTTTGTAAAAGTAAAAGGGAAAGACTGGCAAGATGGTTCAGCAAGGCTGGTGAGCTGAGATCCTATCTCTGGAAACCATGTAAATATGAAAAGATAGAACTCCATAAATTGTCCTCTGGCTTCTACATGCTTGCTGTGGCATCCCCACCATATGTGTCCAACACACAAATAGTAAGTAATAATGACGGTGATGACAACAATAAACAAAGTGAGCCATTCAAGACAGCTCATGAGTAAAGGTACCTGTCACCAAACTTCACAACCTGAAAAAAAATCAAGCCAACCATTAGCCCCACGTTGCTAAGAGAACTGACTCCCAGCCTGGTGTGGTGGCGCACGCCTTTAATCCCAGCACTCGGGAGGCAGAGGCAGGCGGATTTCTGAGTTCGAGGCCAGCCTGGTCTACAAAGTGAGTTCCAGGACATCCAGGGCTACACAGAGAAACCCTGTTTTGAAAAAGAAAAAAGCAAAAACAAAACAAAGAGTCTAGAAGATTCGTCAGTAAAATGGTTGCATTGCAAGTGGAAGGATCTGAGTTCAGATCCCCAGTATCCCTGTGAAACATGATGGGTGTGCAGCACACCTTTAGTCCCGACACGCAGGAGGCAGCGGCAGCCAGATCTCTCCATTCCAAGCTTGGTCTACATACTGAGTTCCAGAACAGACAGAGCTACATAGTGAGACCTTCTCAGAGAGACAGGGACAGGGAGAGGGGCAGCGAGAGGAAGAGGAAGTGTGCTTAAGATGCCTGACATCAAGCCTTGCCAGCTCATGCACACACATAATACAAAAGAAATTTTTTGTAAAACTAAAAATTTACACACTTCAAATGTTTGAACTGTATAGTACATTAATTGTATATTATTAAAGTAACTCTAAAAAGAAAAGTAATCCTAAAATATATTTAAATTACTTCTAAGTCTAAACTACATGTAAACAATGGCTCACACCTGTAATTCCCACACTGACAAGGTTGAGATCCCTGGAGCTGTACTAGCCAACCAAGTAGGCTGGCAAAAAAGGATTAGCAAGACACTCCATATCCAAAAACAAGGAGGCAGACACAGAGAATGTGGATCTCTGGTTTCCATATGTACATGAACACACATACAACGAAGAGACAGATAATCCCAGCCACTGTATAATACATGTACTTCTTAAGTATACATGACACATTCACTAAAGACCTTAAATAAGTCCATTTAAGATATAATTTTAAAACAAAATTGATTTGAGGTAGGGTCTCGTGATGTAGCTCTGGTTAGCCTAGAAGGGGCTATCTGGGCTGGAAGCTGAGAGTAATTTTCCTGTCTCTTCATTCAGAATGTTAGCATTACATACAGATATATACCATCACCTCCTGCTCAAGACACAGTAAATGAAAATAATTTAAACCACTGAATACGTTCTGTTACCACATTGGAAAAGCAATATAAAGTTAATGATGTAAGGTCCAGCCTAAAGAACAGAAGACTGAAAGAACAGCCTAGGACTAACAAGAGGAGAGGTGCTTGGCCCCAAGCCTACTCAAGTTTCACTTTCAGAACCCACATGGTGGAGAACCAACTCCCCATACGTTGTTCTCTGACCTCCACACACACAAAAATAAGCAGAGAGACAAAAAAAAAAGATCTTTTTTAAGTTGGGGTGGGGGACACTAAAAGAAAAGTAACAAAGTGGGGGAAAGAGAAAAGAATTGGAGAAGATTAAAAACCAAGTTGATCATTTGTTAATAATGGAGCTAAAAATTGTAAGCCTGGATTTTTAAGAGATAAAATGAACATGATATACAAAACTGTAATTCCACCACTTGGGAAAGATATGGAAAATCACAAGTTCAAGGCCAGCTTGGCCTTCATAGTAAAATCTTGTTTGAGACAACAATAATAGTACAAGGACATATGGGAGACATAACTTATCAATATTGGAAATAAAAAAAATTATTACCAGAGAAACCAGAAGTTAAAAATGTAACACCTTATGCTTAAAAAACATAACTTCTTAAAATGAAACAAAATCTATAGAGTTCTTTAAAGCTAACTTTATTATCAAAATACCAGCAAGAGATGGGAGACATCTGGTAAACAATTCCATGCCCATGCTTAAACAAATCATCTTAATTAATCTCAGTTCCCCTCCCAAGTCTGTCTCTGCCCTCCTAACCTAAAAATAAAAGTAAAAAGCGACAAAATAATTAGTAATTCTGGTGGTGATCAACCCCTGTAAACTGAGAGGGAAAGAGGGAAAGGCTTGAAGAGTCGGCCCAGCAGTTAAGAAGAGCACACAGCGCTTCTTCCAGAGGACCAGAGTTAGGTTCCCTGGACTTGGTGACTAACAACCATCTGAACCTCTGCACGCAAGTGGTGCACAGACATAGAGGCAAATAAAACACACATACGCATAAATTAAAGCAAATCTTTCCGCCCCCCTACCCCCCACCAGACAGGGTTTCTCTGTGTAGCCCTGGCTGTGCTGGAACTCACTTTGTAGACCAGGCTGGCCCCGAACTCAGAAATCCACCTGCCTTCCAAGTGCTGGGATTAAAAGCATGTGCCACTATGCCCGGCAATTAAAGCAAATCTTAAGAAAAAAAAAGAAAAAAAAAAAAGTACTTCCAGGTCAGCATGAGCTAAATGACACTCTGTCCCAAAAGGACAAAATTCAAACTTTAATAAAACAAAAAACAATAATATCAATAACTACAAAAAAATTATAAAATTCCTGTTGTACCTAAATTCAAAAAGATTTGACATTAATAATCTGAATCCAACAATAGAGATTAATACATTACAAACATGTACCCCATAAATACAAGATTAATATAACATTAAAAAAAAAACCTTGAAATTTACCAAATATTTTAAATATAGCATCTCAATACCAAAACAGTATTTAACAAAACTCAACAGCCATTGGAGATGCAGACTCTCAAGTATACTACTCACTCACTGCATGCCTCAGAGGCCTAGCCTCCCAAGTGCTGACTTTCAAAATAGAAACTACTACACCTAGCTATGTTTTCATGCTGGGTTTGCTTTTGTTTTCAGTCCTCCCTAGAGGTCAAATCCAAGGCATATGCTCTGCACCAGAACCTGCATTTTTAATCCTCTGACTCTGAAAATACTTTCTTTCCCAGAGCTAGCTAATTCTTAAGAGACAACAAACAATTTTCATGTGCAAACCAAGAGCCCCATAGCCTTAACTTTCTTAGCCTACGTTAACTTTACTAACTTTACGTTGTATTCCCCTACCTGAGGCATCCCAGAAACAAGTATAGACCAACTAAAGAGCCCTAAAAGGAAGTACAACAAAGCAACCCTAAATTGTTCACCTTTATTCTCCCATTTCTCCCATCATTCCTTTACGTTCCCCTTTTATCCCTCTGCCACATGGCCAACCCCAGCCAGCACCACTAAAGAGAACATTTTGTGACATGGCCTACCTCTCCCTTCTAGTGACTAGTGAATTGCAAAACACTTCTAATTGGCAGTAGGTCCTGATCTGTTGACACATTTCAAATAATAAAATCTATATTTGAAAATGACATTAATAAAAAGCCAACAGCATGCTGGGCTTGGTGTCATGTGCCTTTAATCTTTGGACTCTGGAGACAGAGGCCTTCAAGTTTGAGGCTAACCTGTTCTACATAATGAGTTGCAGTCCTGCAAGGGATAAAAAGAAAGATTATCTCTCAAAAAAAAAATTCAATTCTAAGAAAAATTAAAATTCCACTTTTAGCCAAGCATAACGGTATATATACACATCAGTATGTATATATATCTCAACAGTCAAGAACCGCAAAAACTGTAGCCAATAATCCTAGTACTGAAGGAATATAAGTTCAAGGCCAGCATGAGTTATTTAAAAAATAAAAATAAAAGGGGAGGAGGGAGCTAGAGAGATGGCTCAAGCAGTTAAAAGCTCTTTCAGAGGTCCTGAGTTCAATTCCTAGCAACCACATGGTGACTCACAACTATCTGTAATTAGATCTGATGCCCTCTACTGGTGTGTCTGAAGACAGCTACAATGTGATCATAAAAATATTTTTTAAAATAGGGCCAAGGCTGGTAAAAAGACTCAGCAGGTAAAGGTGCTTGCTGACAAAACTAAAGGCCTGAGCTTGATCCCCAAGACCTCCAGAGTGAAGAGAAACAAAACAGACTCCCACAAATTGTCCTCTGACCACCATACACACACATACATACATACATACATACATACATACATACACACACACATACACACACACATACACACACACAAATACAAGGATTCAAACTGTTAATATGTCAATTCTAACACTGATCTACAGACCAAAGCAAATATCATCTCATTGACCTTTTGGAGGAAATAGAAAACCTAGTATGTATACAGAATGTGAATTTAGACTATATACACTCTTGAAGAGAAAAAGATTAAAAGACTTGAAATTTTAACTTTAAAATTTACTAAAGTTACAAAATTTGGAACAGCATGATAAAACTAAGGCTAGGTGAACAGACCAATTGAAGGTGAAGTTCTGAAAGAGGGCCCCAATTATACAACATGATGTACAAAAAGCAATGCAGTGAAGAAAGGTTTCATTCAAAGTAACTGCATAGCCATCCACAAAAATTGAAACCTACAAAAAATATAATGTGAAATGTATCACAGACCTAAATATAAATTAGCAAAAATAAAAAATTTAAAGGAAATTACCTTCATGACTTCAGGGTTAGGCAAAGTGTCTTAGCTCACAGTAAGCAACAACTATAAAAGAAAACACTGACAAATTAGACTTCATCGGATTTAAATATTTCTGCTTAAGGGTACAATTATGAAAATAAATTGGTGAAACTACACAGATTTGAGAAAGTATTAAAACATTTCTCTAACAAAGACCACTATCTCCAACACATAAAAACCTTATACAAATTAAACTAGATAGAGAAATTAAAGAAGCTAAAGCTCTGAGTGGACTTAGAACTGAGGTCAACACACAAACCACAACATGCTCAAAATGCTCAACTGCTCACGATGACACCCAAAGTATCACAATGACATGACTTCCAATCAAGATGCAGTGAATAAAAGGCGCTTCATTCGGCTTTCTTATGTGAAATAATAAAAACCTAACAAAATGAATAAAACAACAGTACTGAAGGTACTAGACAAGAAACAACACAATGATACCTGAGAGACAAGAAACATGACACAGCCACAAAAGTGCCCAGCTTACTGCCTTGGGAGAGTTTTCAGGCCGAGGAACAAGGAGGAGGAACCCAGACAGGGCCTGTGGTCTCCCCAAGTTGAGGAAATGGAGCTGGGAGTCCAAGGAAGCCAAGGTGGCTAGAGCTCACAAGGGAGACCAGCACTGAGTAGAGAGCTGGAGAGAGAGAGAGAAATGAAGAAATCTACAAAGGCTCATTCCAGAACTTTTAGTTGAACACCAAATCAGCACTTACATATGAGGGCTGCCCAAGGCCAGAAGAATCAGAGGGAACAAGGTGCAACGTAACACAAAGTGACTGATACATACTCCCAAAAGCCAGAGCATCCCATCCGAGGGTAAGAAAACAAACACCAGTAGGCTGGAAAGATGGCTCGTAGGCAATACTAATAACCTGAGTTGAATACTCGGGACCCATGTGGAAGGACAGAGTTGACCCAAAAGTTAAACAGTTGTCCTCTTTCCTCCAAATACTCACTGTGGCGTGTACATCCCCATGTACAGAGCGCCAGACACACACATACACCCACCACCACCACCACCACCACCACCACCACCCCTCCCTCCAGGGAAATTTTTTTAAGACTAATAATACAAAGGCAGGAAATTCTACCTGTAATGAAATAAAAATTAATCAAACCAGTATTAAAATGCAGGTAACTATTAGATAAGCTCATTAAAACAGTTATAATAACTAAATTTTATATAAGCAGAAAACAAGAGGAAGCAAACAAGTAATTAAAGTTTTAAAATTTTCAACCACAGTGCTATATGGCTGTCATGGTTTGAATACACTTGGTCCAGAGAGTGGCACTATTTAGAGGCATGGCTTTGTTGCAGTGTCTCTATAGGTGTGGGCTTTAAGATCCTATCCTAACTACCTGGAAGTCAGTCTTCTACTAGCAACCTCTCAGCAATTCCTGCACCATGCCTGCTTGGATGCTGCCATGCTCCCATGAGAATGGACCGAACGTCCGAACCTGTAAGCTAGCCCCTATTAAATGTTGTCCTTATAAGAGTTGTCTTGGTCAGGATGTCTGTTCACAGCAGTAAAACTCTAAGACGATGCCTATATGCACTTGAGATGAAGGGACAGGAATATCTGGAATTCAAGGCCAGCCTAGACTACTTGAGACCTTGTTTTAAAGTAAGTAAACAAGGGGCTAGAAAGATGGTTCAGGCAGTTAAGAACACCAACTGCTCTTCCAAAGGTCCTGAGTTCAATTCCCAACAACCACACGGTGGTTTACAACCACCTGTAACAGGAACTGATGCTCTCTTCTGGTATGTCTGAAGAGAGCAACAGTACACATACATACATACATACATACATACATACATACATACATACATAAAATACACATACTTAAAAAATAAACAAAAATTTGAAATTATAAACATGAATATTACAAGGCTTAACAGAAAAAACTGATTCACAGCATCTAAAGCCTAGTAGTAACGTTTGTTTATTATATGTAGTGTGGTGTATGCATGTGTTTGCAAGTAGGGGTGGAGAACTGAGCATCCCATCCATGTCAGCATGAAAGCCAGAGACTGGCATCAGATGTTTTCTTCTATGGCCCGCCCCCCATCTTATTTTTCTAGCTAGGGTCTCTTGCTGTATCTTGAGCTCACCAAGTAGTTAGACTATCTGACTAGAAAACCTAATGGTTCCGTTCAGTGCTGGGATCAGCATTCCTGGCTTTCTCCTGAGTTCTGTGAATCCAAAACTCAGACCCTTATGCTTACATAACAAGCACTTAGCTGCTGACCCATCTCCCCTATCCTCATGGAACAAAGTAAAACAAAGTAGAATGAACTTTAAAAAAGTAAATTTCAGTTAGCTTTACAATGATGTCAAAAGGCCAAATGTATAATTAGAGCCACAAAGGAAGTAATACTGAAAAGCTGATTAAAGTTATAACCATAAATCACATGTGGACATATGGAGACCCTGTCTGGAAAAACAAATCACCTCAGGTATACCCCAGAGGCATGTGAGCTCCCATCTATAATGCTAGCACCAGGCAGGCAGAATCAGGACAGCCACTCCAAGTTTGAGGCCAGTGTGGTTTCTATAGAAGGTTCCAGCCCCGCCAGGACTGCACGGAGAGATCACTTTATCTTCCAGAGCGCCTGGAACAGCATCAGAACAGCAGAGTATAGCGCAGCACCCGTAACTCTAGCTCCAGAGCATCCAGTGTCCTCTAGTCTCCAAATACCTGCATGCACATGGCCAACACCCATACATCCACATAGTAAAAACTAAAAATAAATCTTAAGAAAAATATTATAAATATACACAGAAATGTACCCTAATAAACATCAACTTCCAGAATCAGAAAAGGTAAAACCAGGCAGTAGCGGCACAGGCCTTTCATGTCA
Organism: Mus musculus; assembly: GCF_000001635.26. Lineage (NCBI taxonomy): Eukaryota > Metazoa > Chordata > Mammalia > Rodentia > Muridae > Mus > Mus musculus. The sequence continues at coordinate 18,089,938 of NC_000068.7, read as the reverse complement.
GGACTCAGGAAGCAGGGGCAGGATTGTTTGAGTTCAAGAACAAGTTCAAGAACAAGTTCCCAGAGTTCCAGAACAGCCGGGCTACCAGAGAAACCTGTCTTTAAAAAGAGAAACAAACAAACAAACAAACAAACAAAAACAAAAGACAAAAACAAAATGACAGGAATATAGAACATGATTTTAAAAACTTTATAAATCATAATCAAAATATACACTACTTTCAAGGCACTTATATGTCACTGGTCTTTGCTACTTTGTGGGTTCTTCTTTTTCCCAACCTTTATTGCTCCCTTCTCCAATTTCACCCCCTTACACTAGACAGGAGAGAAACAAGAAGAAAGGGGAGAAAGGAATTAGAAAAATCCCTGAGTCTAATTTCTTTCCATTTCTTCTTTGACCATGGCTACTAACATATCATAACCAACCTCTGTAAACAACACACACACATATACAAGTCACACAATTGCTGTCACAACTGTCTGATGCTGGCAAAAACATGCCTCTGCTAGAGTAGTAGGCTGTGGTCGGTGCAATGCGCCCCACACCCCACACCTGGGATTAAAACAAAACCACTTTCATCTAAGATTTCTGTATATTTTAAAGAAACCAAAATTCCCAACTTCTCACTACACTTACACCATAGTTGAATGGAAAATGTATTTGACGAGCTTTATCTTGACTAGGCATGCTGGGGCATACTGTAATCCCAGATCGCTGGAGGCAGACATCCTAGCACCTTGGAGGCTCAGAAAGTGAGGGCTGGAGATGGACAGCTGCTCAGTGTTAGGGCATATGCCTAGAATGTACAGGCTTTTCATATTGAGCTCGCCATACACAAAGAACATTTTCTTAATTAGTAATTGAGAGAGGAAGGTGAGGACCACCATGGTTAGTACCACCCTGGGCCGGTGTTCCTGAGCTCTATCAGAAAGCAACCATGAGGAACAAGCCAGTAAGCAGCAAGCCTCCACTGACCTCTATCAGTGGTGGTGCACAGCTATAATCCCAGCACTGGTGAAGCAGAGGCCAGCAAAGCTCTAAGTTCAAGACTATTCTGATATAAAGAACAAGTTTCAGGATTGTAAAGACTTCACAAAGAAACCGTATCTTGAAAGCCAAAAAGGTTCAAACAAATATTAAACCAGGCAGGCATTGCAACACACACCTGTTATCATCACTCAGATGGCAGTCAAGAATACTGCCACAAATTCAGGGTTAACCTAATGAAGTCAACTGAAGGAGTTCTAAACAATGAAGACTTCAAAATAAGACTCTGTCTCAAAAAATAGCTAATAATAGAAATAATGATTATGATGATAATGAAGATTGGATCAGGGGTTAGGCTTTAATCCCAGCACTCATGAGGCAGAGGCAGGCAAATCCTCAGGCCACAGAGTGAATCCCAGAACAGCCAGAGCTACACAGAGAAACCTTTGGGGTTATCTTCAAACAAGGATTTAACTCATTGGCTAAACACTTCCCTGAGACCTTGGGATTCAATCCCTAGGCACTACCAAATAAATGTATGAATGAATGAACTTTTTAATAATATTAAAAAAAATCGGGCTGGTGAGATGGCTCAGTGGGTAAGAGCACCCGACTGCTCTTCTGAAGGCCCAGAGTTCAAATCCCAGCAACCACATGGTGGCTCACAACCATCCCTAACAAGATCTGACTCCCTCTTCTGGTGTGTCTGAAGACAGCTATAGTGTACTTACATATAATAATAAATAAATCTTTAAAAAAAAAAATCCTCCAGCATTCAAAAAAAGTTTTAAATATTTATCCAAATTAAAAAAAAAAGTCAAAGTAAGTGTCTCAGCTCCATATTCCCAACATTCTGAATGCTAAATAAAAGGCTCATGACTTCAGAGCCAGTCTAGAAGACCTGTCAAGAGCTAGCTCAAGCCGGACAGTGGTGGCACAAGCCTTTGATCCCAGCACTTGGGAGGCAGAGGCAGGTGGATTTCTGAGTTCGAGGCCAGCCTCATCTACAGAGTGATGTGGAAAGCCTTCTGAGGTACCGCTTGGCAGGAATCTGACCTTGGCCATGACAAGGAAGTAAGCTCAGGCAGGAGTCTGACCTTAGGGCATAATAAGGAAGGAAGTTTTGGCAAGAATCTAACTTCAGGCTGTAATAGGGAAGTAGGGTAAGGCAGGAATTTTAGTCTTAGGGTGAAACAAAAGAAGTAGGCTTCAGGCAAGATTTTGGGCTTGGACAAGGAAGTGGGCTCAAGTATTTAGGTCATTATGACAAGCCCTTTTAAATGACTGTCATGGGATTTCGCTTGCTGCTTTGTTAGTTCATTAATTCACTATTATACCGCTTGCCCAAAATACTTGCATGTAATTAAAATGGTATAAAAAGTGGATTGGAAAATTAAATTTGCCTTCAGTCTCAGAATTGACTGGGGTCACCCTGAAGCATTGTCTAATTGTTTCTTTCTTCTCAATCCTCACTCCTGTGCTGGAGGACCCCTTGACTGACTGAGCGGGCTTGGTCAGGTAGTGCCTAACGTGGGGCTCGAACCCACGACCCTGAGATTAAGAGTCTCATGCCTACCGACTGAGCTAATTCCCCCCAAACATGCATAAGCTAATTGTTTCCAATCTGCGGGTGGAACAGCCTCGGGAGACAGGCCATCTAATGTAGCCACGGTGAATGGAGCAGTAGGTCCATACTGAGCACAGGCAGTTGCTTAAAAGGAATGGGAGTATGGTATCTAACTGCATTCCCTCTCCATCCTTGCTTCAAAGCATATCCTTGTATATCTTCGCCTCGTTCTGAGGCCTGTTCCAGACCTGCCTGAAGGGGTGATAAAAGAGTAACACTGGGATTTAAAGTGAGAGGTCTGGTGAGGTACCACTTGGCAGGAGTCTGACATTGGCCAAGGACAAGCAAATGGGCTTCAGACAGAGTGAGTTCAGTTCCAGCAACCACATGATGGCTCACAAACCATCTATAATGGAATCTAATGCCCTCTTCTGATGTTCATGAAGTCAGGATACTCATGCGTATAAAATAAATAAATCTTAAAAAAAAAAAAAAAAAGAGGAGGAAAGACAGAGCAAGAATATATTTGTAAGAAGGGGGGAAAGAGGGTGGGGAAGCACCATTCACACCCCCAAAAAAGTTACCAGAAGAAAAAAATTCATGTTTATAAATTTTCTCATCCTAGCTTTCAAGATAAAGGGAGCAAAATATGGATTTTGGAACTTAAACAATGACAAAAATTAGAAGATCCAGCCATGAAAGAGCAGTATTCTAATAAATGACACACCTACAACCTTCCTACACAGATGCTATGCCACTCTATCTTTATTCTAAAACATTGTCAAGTTGAAGGCAGGTAACATATATGCATATGTATTATTAACTTTCCTGGGCATGGGCTAGAAAGAGGTAGGTGATAGAGCATATGTTTATATGTGTGAGACCACTGGTTTAAATCTCAGTGCACACACACACACACACACACACACACACACAGAAAATGAGAAAGAAGGAGGGAGGGAGGGAAGGAGGGAGGGAGGGGGAAAGAGAGAGAACCTAAAGAATATAACAGCATATTTAAGATCACCAAACTTTTAAAATACCCAACTTTCATTTTCCACGTGAACCTGAACAAATTACTATTTATTTCTCTCACATTTCCTCTTCAATTAAAAAGAAAAAAAAAAAAAAAAAAGCCGGGTGTGGTGGCGCACGCCTTTAGTTCCAGCACTTGGGAGGCAGAGGCAGGCGGATTTCTGAGTTCAAGGCCAGCATGGTCTACAGAGTGAGTTCCAGGACAGCCAGGACTACACAGAGAAACCCTGTCTCAAAAAGAAAAAAAAGAGGCACTACAGGAAAAGTGAGAGTGATGGCACATATCTATACCCCAGCATTTCAGCATTTGAGAAATCCATGAGCCTGGGCTACACAGCCAGGGATACTAATTCTCAGAAAGAGGGAGAGAGGGGGAGGAAGGGAAGGGAAGGCATAAAACAAGGCTTAAGATGCTCAATAGAAGAGCTGGTTTGGCAGTTAGGAGCACTTGTTACTCTTGTTTTTGTACAGGATATGAGCTCCATTGCTAACACCCAAAATATAATACTCTCCTCTGACTTCTATGGGCACCAGACACATACAGAATGCAGACATACATGCAGGCAAAACACTTGTAAACACACAAAGCAATAATGTAACTATTTTAAAAGACGCCCAATGTGTATGCGTAAATAAATAAATAAACAAACAAACAAACAAACAGTGCCTGTGTATCTCATGGTCAGTCCAGTCCTGTTAAAATATGGGAGTGAAGAGCTGGCTTAGAGATTCAGAACACTTGTTACTCTTGCCAAGGACTAGGGTTGAATTCCCAGCACCCACACGGATGTTCACCACTTCTTCAGACACCAGGCATTACAGGTGGTGCAAAGACATACATGCAGGCAAAACATACATACACACAAAATAAATTAATAATAAAAACTTTTATTAAATCAAAATAAAATGTAAAAAAGACTGAAACAACGCACTCACTGACATAGCACCTAGATGAGTGCTGTACTATTTTGCAGGTAAGGAAATGAGGCTTAGGCAACACTAAGAAACCTGACAATAATATATCTATTTCACTGACTCCAATAGGTTGAAATACAGGTTACCTTCCCATGATATCCCAAAAGTAATAACCCTATACTATTAATGAAATAAGAGCTCTTTTAAATTTTTACTATAAGGAACTAGGTAGGGTAGCTCAGTACACACTGCTTATTGTGCACAAGGACTTGGGTTCAATATGGAACTAAAACTCTAACCTGAGGCTTTAGGAAATAACTAAAAGAAAACAGAAACTTTTTTTAAATTTATTTTTCAGGTATTTTACCTACGTGCTCATATGTGTAGCACTTGTGTAATGAGAATTCTGGAACTTTGGTTTCTTTAAAAAACACACACAGAGAAATATGATAAGAATGTTTTCATCTTAATCCCAGGTGTGGAGTTATAAGGCTGCTTCACAGAAGCTGACTATGATTTACCTAGCGCTCTAGCAGAGGCCTGCTTTTACCAGCTGCAAATAGTTTCTGAAACTGAACTGTGTGGTATTTGAAAATCTGGAAATTTTTCAGATGCTAAGGCCCTGAGAGGCAGATTTGGTAGTTGGTGGTCATTTCAGGAGGGTAGGTTGAAGTTTGTAGCCGTGCTCAAAGAAGAAACAAGAAAAACAATTAATTATAGATCGATATCTATCTCTCTCTCTCTCCCCCCTCTATCCTTTTTTCTCTCTTATCTAGTGATAAGGGGTGAAACCAGGGGAATAAAGAGTGGAAAAAAGAAGAACTCACCCTTGTGTATCAAAGTCCAGCTACACACTTGTATCCCTGGTACCCACAGAGGTCAGAAAAGAATGTCAGGGAATTGAAACCAGGTTCCGTGTAAGAACAAGTGCTCTTAACTGCTAAGCAATCTCCAGCCCCTAGACACCATCTTTGTGAGTACCTTCTAAAGGGTAATTTTCCCTGAGATGGCATTTTACAGTAATCCCAGCACTCAGGAGACAGAGGCAGATGATGTGCACAAGAAGATCCAGGCCTGACAGAGAGGGGCACATAGAGAGGCCCCATCTCAGGGAAAAAAAAAAAAAAAAAGTACCATTAGCTTCCTTTTTTCTTTTCTTTGGGGGAAGAAGGGGTGCTGGAGTCAATACCAGGGCCTCATACTACCTACACAAGCAAGCAGTCTATGGCTGAGCTGTGTCCCTGGCTCTCCTTTACTTTTAGTGAAAATGCACAAAAGTAGAAAAAATATTTTTGCCCTACACTAATACTTAACAATGGGAAACAAGTGGTATTTTAGGGACAGGAATAGCAATCCTGTTTCTTCCTAGGAGATAAGATTGAGGGGCAAAGAAGATGCTAGGATGAGAGCAATAACGTCAAGAGTGGCAAAGTGTATGGCATGTACACATATAATGAACAGTGCGGAGCTGGGTCACAGTAAGTACTGATGCAAGTTGGAGGCTAGCTTAGTCTACACACGGGGTCAGGAGAGGAATCAACAGCCAAAACTGTGCTTTTCTTAGGAGCAGAATATTGAGAAATAAGCTGGATAGAGAAGAAAGAAGTATATCCACAATTCTAAGGTTTAGTTAGGGTACTGAGAACTGAATCCAGGAATTCACACATGTAATGATAAGGAAACACTACCACTGAACCATATCCCTAGACCTTAAAGACCCATTTTTGTCTGTTTAATTTTTTTAGACAATGTCACACTACAAAGATATAAAACTTTAGACGGGGGTAACTAAGTGAGATGGCTCTTCAGTTACTAGCACATGCTGCCCCTGCAGATCCATATTCCCTTCCCAGCACCCATATCAAATAGGTCATACTGCCTGTGCCTCCAGTTCCACGAGCTGAACTCCATGGACACCTGCATTCACAGTCAGATACACATTCCAACATACAAAATGTAAACTATGTAACTAAATAAAGCTATTGCAATAAGCTAGACCAAGAAAAAGCATCAAGGCTTAGATCCTCACAACAGTGACAGCAGAAGTAGAAAAACTAACAATCTTAAATTCCCTGTGAATGAGATAAGCAAACAATAAGAAAAGCAATCTTGTGGCTTAACCTTTGTAGTAAGAAAATAATCCCAAAAGGAATCCAAAGGGGCAATTGAAACACCTGAGGTAAAAACAAAACAGCAACCTGAGGAAATCATGAAGAAACTTGAATGATCTTTAAGACTACATTTTTGTTATGTGGGGTTTTGTTGGTTGGTTTGGTTTTGGGGGATATTTTTGAGATCAGGTCTCATGTATCATGGAGGCTGGGCTTAATCTTCTAATCTTCCTGCTTCCACCTCCCAAATGCTAGGATTATTAATGTACAGCACCACACCTAGCTTGGCACAATGGTTTAAATGTCAAAAATAGAATCAAAAGAGGGAGAAAAAAATTAGATCTAGTCACTGAAATAACAGCAAAATTACCTGTGCAAGATTCAAGCCAGATAGAATAGTTTGAAGGGTAAATGAACATGTCTATTATACTCTATGTTTAGGCTTAATGTTTTCAGATAAGTACGTAAGCCAGTACACAGTGACGGATCTATATATAATGTATTAAAAGCCAGAATGATAGAAGTCTACTTTTTATCTGTTCAGTTTTCACTTTCTTCAAACAGGGCCCACCCACCTGCATCAGGGAACTGCTCTTACCCCTGACTCCAACTATGTAGTTCTAGTGAGGGTTGCAATTCATAGAGCCCTCCCCACTCCAGCCAGAGGGATGATGGGTACATGATCCAAGACAGGTCAATCAGAGTCCTTCTCAGGATTCTTCAAAAGAGCCCCTTTTCCTGGTAGAAGGGGCTGGGAAGATGAAAGCCAAGAGCTGCCAGCAGTCATGGTTCCAGCCTCATGTAGTAGAGAGTCTGTAGTATAAGAGAATGAAATCAACATGCAGAGAAAGAGATAAGAGGTGAAGTCCTAACCCCAATGGAAGGAGGAAGAGAAAACAAATATACTAACAGTAAGATTTATTTGGCTGATGTAACTAAAGACCAGATTTTACTCTGGGCTACATAGTAGCTAGGACAAAAGAAAAAACGAAGTGATTCATGTATCTAAAAGGAGGAAAATTTCCCAAATCCCCATTGGTGATCCGTTTTTTGTTGTTGTTGTTGTTTGTTTTGTTTTCCTGCTGCTAAGCAACCAAAAATTTATTATTCAGGGAATTTTATGTAATAGTCACCAAAGGACAGACAATAGGGTTAGTGGAGAGTGCCCACGATAAAAAGTGTGAACAGCAAAAGCAGATTTCAAATGCTATCATTTGTAATGACAAGTAGTTATTTCTCAACCACTAAGCTAAGAGAATATGGCAAAGTATTCATATCAACTACTGTTTATTCTTCTATGAAGTTTACCAATGAAGAGGGAAAGATCAATGGTGAACATGTGAAAGAAAGTAAAACCAGAGGAAAGATTCCAAATCATTTATTAGTGGAACAGAAAAAAATCAAGTAGAAAAGGACAAACAGAAGATAGACACCATCAGTTACTAAATTCTAAAGGGAGAGATTACAAGAAAAGCCTGAATGATAGTGAGATTAAAAAGGGCATGAAGCCGCAACTATAAAACTTAATGGACATTACAAGGGAAAGACAGCCAGGTAGTAAAGGACTGCAAAGGAGATTGCTGTGTCTCTGTAGCTCAGAGCATGCTTTAGCATGCAGCAGGCACTGGGCTTGACTATCACCAAAACAAGAAAAACCACAGACTGCACAAAGGGTACCTAAGTCCTAAACTAATTCACCATGTATTGCATAGTTTGGAAAATAGGAGATAATCTAGATGCCAACCAACACAACAAGATGGAGTGATTCATGTGTACAGCAATAGGCCATGAATATAGGATAGTGTTTTCTAAAAGCAACCAAATCAATCCATCTCTCCACGACATGATACCAGGTAACTATCTCTCTCCTGTCCTGAGAAATTGCAATGATGAATTGTCTGGAGATAGTAAACCAAAAGAAATGTAGGCAGGTACCAGGCATGGTGGCATACACCTATAATACCAGCTGGCAAAACAGACACAGTTCAAGACCAGCCTTATCTATATAACAACTTAAAGCCAGCAAGTACTATATACTGCAAGAACCTGTCTTTTAAAAAAGAAAAGGAAGATAAATCTAGAACACTAAAGCCAGCTGAGACGGGATAGTGAAAACATATTAAGGGATAGTGAGAGCACATTAAAAATGAAGAGCTAAATGCAATGTCTAATCCTGCACAGCCCAATTTCAGCAGCACCTGGCTTCAACAGACTCACTGAGAAATAAATCTTGAATTTGAAATGCTGGCTTTGAGTCAAAATTATAAATAATTTCTGTAAAACTACAAAATAGACACTACAAAAGGAAAGATTCCTAGGAACAAAAACAGTTATTTCAGAAAACCAAAACAAATCAAAACCTCAACAGAATTTCAACTACAAATGGAAGAATTAAAGTAAGTTATCACTTGGAAATAACAAAAGAAAAAAAAATGAAAGCAAAATACAAAACACTAAATAAATATAGGGAAGCCCAAGGCCCAAACGCAAAAGCATACAAAAAAAAAAAAAAAAAATCAAACAATGACTATAAAAATGAGCAAATTACTAAAGAAATGATCCAAAAACATTTTCTCTGACCTCAATTCAGATTTCCTAATGAGAGTCATCAACTTGAGTGTGTGCCAGGCAGGCAAGCACTGGTCAACACCTTTAATCCCAGCCAGGAGAGCAGTGGTACGCTTGAAACCATCTGGGAGGCAGAGCCAGGTAGATGGAGGCCAGCCTGGTGTACAGGAGGTCCATGACAGCCAGGGCTACCTATATAAAAACATCCTGTCTCAAATAATCACTAAAAAAAAAGTAAAGTATCAAAAGGAACCTGGGTAAGAAAAAAATATTGAAGTCCTGTCTGGATATGTGACCCAGTGGTAGAGAACATTCCTAAAAGGAGGGAGACCCTGAGCTCAGCCTCTCTCTAACACTCAGGGGAAGTGGTGCATGACTATAATAACAGCACTTGAGAGAGAATGGAGGCAAGATGGCCTCCAAATACAAGGCCAGTCTAAGTGATATGGTGAGTTCCAAGTGAACATGGGCTACAGGATGAGACAAAAAGTGGCAGGGTCAAAGGGAAGGAAGAAGGTGAGAGCAAGAGAAAGGAGAAAGAGAAAAGGAAGAGAGGAAGAAAAGAGGAATGGGACAGAGAGGGAAGAGAAATAAATGAAAAAGAACACATTCAGTGGCAAAGCATGGGTTTAATATGCATAAGGTCCTGGGGTTCACTCTCCAGTAACACACACATACAAAGGGCAGACCAGAACAATAGAAAGGAGAGAAAAAAGAAAACGTTAAAAACAAAACTCAATCCATAGACTACCATGTAGAATGACCCTGTAGAATTTTTGTTTTGTCTTTGAGAAATGGTCTCTATATGTGTCCTGGCTGTCCTGGAGCTCATCAAGTTCCTCCTGTCTCTGCTTCCTCTGCTAGGATTGAAATGTGGGCCACCACACCTAGGCAAACTGTACGGAATCATAAGAGGAAGCAACTAAAAGATATAAAAAGATTTAGCCTTGGGTTTTTAAAGGGAATCTCTTATTTTTTTTAAATTTAGGGTTATAGAAATGGCTCTGAGAACAATGGTGCTTGCTAGCAATCCTGATGACCTGAGTTTGAATGCAGGGACCAGCAGGGACCAGCATAAAAAGGGCTTTGTAAGCATGGAGTTGAGGGCTAGAGAGATGGCTCAACAAGTGGTTAGGAACACTGGCTGCTCTTCCAGAGGTCCTGAGTTCAATTTCCCAGTAACCACATGATGGCTCACAACCATCTGTAATGGGATCCGACGCCCTCTTCTGGTGTGTCTGAAATCAGCAATAGTGTACTCACATATATAAAATAAATCTTTAAAAAAAAAAGGAGTTGGAAAAAAATTTTTTTAAGATTTATTTATTTTATGTAAATACACTATAGCTGACTTCAGACACACCAGAAGAGAGCATCAGATCTCATCACAGATGGCTGTGAGCCACCATGCGGTTGCTGGGAATTGAACTCAGGACCTCTGGAAGAGCAGTCAGTGCTCTTAACCACTGAGCCATCTCTCCAGCTCGAAAATAATTTTTTATTAAATTGTAAAAAAGCTGGCCTAAAAGGAGCTGGAGAGATGGCCAAGCAGTTAAGAGCACTGACTGCTCTTGCAGAGGACCTAGGTTCACTTCCCAGCACCCACGTGGCAGCTCATAACAGCCTGTAACTCCAGTTTCAGGGGAAGATCTGCTTTCTTCTGACCTGCACACACGTGGTATATCATATGAACTAATGCAAACACACACAAACACTAAAACTCTTAAAAACAAAAAAAACAAAAAAAAAAACAAAAAAAAAAAAAACACTGACCCAAAACAATAAATCCCTTCAGGCAAAATGTGACAGCCTTATTGCAACCCCAAATCCATTGCCTCCTTTCTACTAACAGAACCCTGGTTTTATTCAACTCATCAAATGGGCTCAACTTGAAGAGTCCAATCTGGAGGCTTACTAATAGGCAGCATATTAAAGGCTAGCACAGTATGTGGAGGAAAGCGAGCAGCACTTAAAAGGATATACCTTACTTGGGACACGTCCCACATTAGTACCTTACCAGTGGTTCCTTTTTCCTTAAAACTTTGTTATTTTCGGTTTGTTTCAGAGAGGATTACTTTAGCAACTTGGGGTGTCCTGAACTTATTACTGACATGAGCCACCACTCCTTCACAAGCCACCTGTGTGCCTACCAATGCCTATGGAGGCTATGAGAGGGTCAGATATCCTCAAACTGGAATCACGGGTTATTGTGGATGCTGGGAACAAAGCCCAAGACCTCTACAAAAACAAAATACACTCTTAACCACTAAATCACCTCTCCAACCCCAAAACAACTTTGTTTTCTGAGACTCGGTCTCCTGTAGCCAACATGGAGAGGGGTGGGGGGCACACCCACATGACAGTTCACAACAGTCTGAAACTACAGTTCCAGAGGACACAATGCTATCTTCTGGCCTCCATGGGCACTTTACATACATGGTACACAGATATAAATGCACTCAGATTTTTCACACACAAAATAAGTCTTTTTAAAGAAAAAAGAAAAAAAATCAGATGTGGTGATGCATGCTTTAATCACCGCACTCAGGAGGCCAAGGCTGTAAGTTCACAGTTAATACAAGTGCTAGACCAGCCAAGGATACAGTGAGACCCTGTCTCACAAAACAAAACAAAAAAAATAAAAGTTAAAAATAACCTGAGAGGGGGCCGGTGAGATGGCTCAGCAGAGAAGAGTACCCGACTGCTCTTCCGAAGGTCCTGAATTCAAATCCCAGCAACCACATGGTGGCTCACAACCATCTATAATGAGATCTGACACCCTCTTCTGGAGTGTGTAAAGACAGCTACAGTGTACTACATATAATAAATAAATAAATTTTTAAAATAAATAAATAAATAAATAACCTGAGAAACTTTTACTATTCCTACAACAATAAGAAGATACTATAAAAGAAATTACATACTGAAAACTACAAAAATCCATCTTCTCAAAAGTATGAATGAAAAAGTGTTAAAAAATAAAAGACATGAAAAATTAAAGTCTCATACACCTAAATCAGTTACAGAAAAAAAAAATGTAATGAGGTAACAATATTTGAAAACATAAAAAAGATAAAACTTAGAGACAAAGTTTGGAGCTGAGATGAAAGGATGGTCCATGTAGAGACTTCCATATCCAGGGATCCACCCCATAATCAGCATCCAAACGCTGACACCATTGCATACACTAGTAAGATTTTATCGAAAGGACCCAGATGTAGCTGTCTCTTGTGAGACTATGCCGGGGCCTAGCAAACACAGAAGTGGATGCTCACAGTCAGCTAATGGATGGATCACAGGGCTCCCAATGGAGGAGCTAGAGAAAGTAGCCAAGGAGCTAAAGGGATCTGCAACCCTATAGGCGGAACAACATTATGAACTAACCAGTACCCCGGAGCTCTTGACTCTAGCTGCATATGTATCAAAAGATGGCCTAGTCGGCCATCACTGGAAAGAGAGGCCCATTGGACACGCAAACTTTATATGCCCCAGTACAGGGGAACGCCAGGGCCAAAAAGGGGGAGTGGGTGGGTAGGGGGTTGGGGGTGGGTGGGTATAGGGGACTTTCAGGATAGCACTTGAAATGTAAATGAAGTAAATGCTTAATAAAAAATTGGGGGGGGGAAAAGATAGAACTTTTCTTTTCCTTTTTGAATTCAGGGTCTCACTCTGTAACCCAAGGAACTCCCTATGCAGTGCCACTAGACCTCAACACACCTGCCTCAGCCTCCAGAGGGCTGAGATTACAGATATCAGCCATCGATCACCTCTGAAATCATGCTCCCCTCAACTGAAAAAGGAAGGCCAAACCTTGAAAAAAACAGGCTGCCACTGAAGACAAACTCAAGTGAAACCTTACCTCCAGCTAAACAGCTACTATCCTAGAATCCAAACTAATACACAAAACAAAATAATGAAATGCTTAAATACAAACACACTAATAGAGCCTTATTACAATAACCTAAACACACACACACACACCAAATTAAACTTAATTAAATTAACTTCAAATTAAAGGAAAGCAAGCTAGGAGTACAGCTAAAAGGTCAGACAGTGAGGACCTGGGTTCAGTCCCCAGCACAGCAGGAAGAAAAGAGTAAAAAAGACTACAGCATCCCTGTGCATCACAGGTACTCAGGAGGTCAAGCCTCACATGGGCAACGCTGCACCTAGAGCTCACTGGGAAAGGGTTTGCTTACTATGTCAGTGGCCTTCAGTTTAATCACCAGCATTTTTCTTTAAATCAAATACACAGGCATATACTATTCCTGTAAAATAATACAAATTATACATATACCCATCAATGTATATGTGTGTGTACATATATATGTACATATATATATGTATATATATATGTATGTGTATATATATGTGTGTGTATGTATGTGTGTATAAATATACATATGTATACACATACACACACATACATATACATATATATGATAATGCAAATACTGAACATAGATAAGCTAAAAGAGAGTAAGTTAATACAACGTAAGCAGGCAGTGGAGGTACATGCCTTTAATTCCAGCTCTTGGGAGGCAAAAGCAGGAGGATCTCTGTGAGTCTGAGGCCAGCCTGGTCTGCAGAGCTGGTTCGTTCTAGGACAGCCAGGGCTACAGAAAGGAAACCTTGTCTCAAGGAAGAAAAAAGAAAGAAAATTCTTACACTTTTGATTCCCCACCCCTACCCCCACTTTGGAGGATGCCTAAAACAGGGTCTCAATAATTCAGTGTAGAAAATAAACTGGCAGCCAGGCATGGTGGCACACACCTTTAATCCCAGCACTGAAGGCGGATTTCTGAGTTCAAGGCCAGCCTAGTCTACAGAGTGAGTTCCAGGTCAGCCAGGGCTATAGAGAAACTCTGTCTTGAAAAAAAAACAAAAAAAAAAAAAGAAAGAAAGAAAGAAAAAGAAAAAGAAAAGAAGCTTGCCTATTAATAACCTATGTTAAGGTCTTAAGAGACGGCTTAAAGGCTGTCATGCTCCTATGAAGGACCAGAGTCTGGTTCTCAGCATCCACAGCAGGCTTATTACCTGTTGTAACTTAGCCCCAGAGAATCCAGCACCACTAGCGTCTGTTGGTACCAGCTACTCAATGTTAAAATCCACAGAGGTCATAAACATATAATAAAAATGAAAATATAAGCCAGGCATGGTGGCGCACGCCTTTAATCCCAGCACTCGGGAGGCAGAGGCAGGTGGATTTCTGAGTTCAAGGCCAGCCTAGTCTACAGAGTGAGTTCCAGGACAGCCAGGGCTACACAGAGAAACCCTGTCTCGAAAAACAAAAAGAATAAGAAGAAAATATAAAATAAATCTATTAACTAATGTACATTAACAGGTACAGGCCTGTCATACCAACACTTTGGAGGTAGAATGAGGGCCTCCTCCTCAGCTGTACAATGAGTTTTCAGTCAACCTAGGCTATGTGAGGCCTTGTCTCTTTAGGTAGCTGGGGAGGTGCTTGAGTCACCAACAGGAACAGTGCTGGTTAATAACACATACGTGTTCTTATATGTTCACTTCCCAGCACCCACGTCATGTAGCTCGAATACCTGTAACTCCATCCCTAGGCCTCTGCGAAGATGACACATATATTTTATAAAACTTTAATATTTCTTAAGAAATATTAAAGAAACTTAAGGTCATTCTCAGTTACATGGAGAGGGAGTTTTGTTTGGATTCTATTGTCTGATTTGGGTCTTTTAGGGTTTTTGTTGTTGTTGCTTGGTGGGTTTTGTTTGATTTTTGGTGTCTTGTAATGGAGTCTCACTCTACAGAGACCAGGCTGTCTCAAACTCGTAGCAATTCCCCATCCCCAGTGTGGGGATTACAGGCATAAGCCACCATGTCTGTTTTTCCTTTTTTCTTTTTGAAACATCTGCATCTGCCCAAGCCACCTTCCAATTCAAAATCCTCCCCCTACCTCTAGAACTCGGGAACATTCTACAAAATCAAATCAATTTTCACCATGATAAAAATACCAGGTCTTTTTTCCTTCCTATTTTACATTTCTTCTTATTTCTTACTGTTTTTTCTCTGTGTGTTTGTAGGCATGAGTTGGTGTGAGCAGGAACGTCAGAGAACATCCTGTCCCCTCCTCCCAACGTGTGCCTTCCCCGGTTGGATAACTTAGGTTACCAGGTCTGGTAACAAGCCTGCTTACCCACTGAGCCATCTGACAGGCCCTGAATTTAGTTTTCATTTGCTCTCTTCTACTTACTCTTCTTCTACTATTCTATTCTATTTATCTAAAGTACTAACTTTGTGGGGTTTTCTGGAATTAAACATAGGCCTTACACTAGTGAAGCACATTCTACAACACAGAGCTACAGTCCCTGCCTTATTATTGATGGCAAAACCATTCCAGAGTAATTGTTGAAATCACTGAGTCACCTATTATTCTTTCTTTTAAGATGCTCTCTGTGGATCCCTGTGCCCTTCTTTTAAAGTCCTACAAATGATACTATCATTTATCTTTTCATTTCTAATGCCATCTTTAAAATGCATTGTACATACTAACAAAAACAATTTTCTGAACATGTTGCTTTCTTTCTGGATCATTATTATTCGGTAACTATCAATATACTTACAGCCACCTCAACTCTTCCTTTTCTGACAAGTGAAGCATCTCTAATCCAGAGTGCCCTAACTACATCTGAGCAACCTGACCTTAAAGGGCACCTCATCTAAGTTAAACGAATTTGAGTCAATATTAGCCACAAGGGTATAAAATTCAGAATGAGATTTCAGGCTCTTGGGTCAGGAGGTACAGGCTGGAAAGACAACTCAAGTAT
Source organism: Mus musculus (assembly GCF_000001635.26). Taxonomy (NCBI): domain Eukaryota; kingdom Metazoa; phylum Chordata; class Mammalia; order Rodentia; family Muridae; genus Mus; species Mus musculus. Next base: position 18,073,955 of record NC_000068.7, on the reverse strand, counting down.
ATAAAAGAACTTGCCAAAAAAAAAAAAAAAAAAAAAAAAGCTGGGCATGGTGGCACACGCCTTTAATCCCAACACTCGGGAGGCAGAGGCAGGTGGATTTCTGAGTTCGAGGCCAGCCTGGTCTACAAAGTGAGTTCCAGGACAGCCAGGGCTCCACAGAGAAACCCTGTCTCGAAAAACCAAAAAAAAAAAAAAAAAAAAAAAAAAAGAACTTGCCAGCAGTACCACACATCAACCCTGATCACCTACGTTCAGATGCCCAGAACCTACATAAAAGGCAGACTCAGTAGTGCAAGCACCTGTATGCCTAGCAACCCTCTACAGAGATAGAGAGCTAGAGCTGGGAATCCACTCACAGGCCAGCTAGCTTGCTTATGCAGAATCAACAGACTCTAAGTCTCCTTCTCTTTTTTCTTTTATTTTTAGGATTTTGAGACAGGGTCTATGCAGTCCTGACAATCCTATAATATGCTATATTACCAGGCTGGCCTCACAGAGGTCCATCCAGCTGCTCCTGAGTGCTGGGATTAAAGTCATGTGCCACCATGCTCTGCCAAGAACCTGCCTTAAAGAAGACTGACATCCAATAGCTGTCCTCAAAACCACACTCTTTTACACACACACATATTTATTCACACCTCCCTTCCTACCCGCTCTCTCTTACACACACGCCTGTTTTATAGAATATCCATAAGATTTTTGTTGTTGTTGTTTTAAAGCCACATGCTACCCTAGGTATCGTAGCCCTCACCAATCTCAACAGTTTGAGCCAAGAGTTTGAAGCAAGGACTCCACAGTAGGACCTATCTCAAAAACAGAGACTCGGAGGCCAGAAAAATGAAAAGAGGAGCTGAGATACAGTCAGTCATCTCTCTCCACAGGAGGAGATGTAAGAAGGGGAAAAGCAGCTTAATGGCTGTCCAGATTGCAATTCTAAAAACGTTTTTCCCTTAAAGCTATAGTTTCCAAATCTACAAAATGAAAACTACCTCGGGAATTTGACAAATAGAGTAACTGGTGTAAAACATTTAGTATAGTATCTGGTACACAGTTAAACACTTGGAGAAGTTAACTACAAACCACTCTGTAGCAGAGAAAATTTTGAAGCAGGCACTACAGAGAAATAGCAGGACCAGTTCAAGTTCCTGACCAAATTCAAGGTCTTGATTCTGTATCCTACAATAAAATGCTCTACTTCCATTATACAAGCTTAGAATCCAGCTTCAGTCTCATCACTGTCACTACAGGAATTTAGAGGAGACTATGCTTTTTTTTAAATGGATTCCCACATCCCACCAATTTAAATAAATTAAAATAAGACATGTTCCCAATATAACTACTATATTTACCTTAACATTTGATCATTCTCATAAAATAAAAGAATGGAACCAAACAAGTGGCATTGGAGATGCCCACCACATGCCCCAGGGATTCCCTTACTGCATTCCTGCCTTGCTGTACTGTCTGCCGTAGCTCTTCTCATCTTTAACACACTGCACCTGTCCTACCTTGGCCTTCTCACTCCACTACAGTGTCTACTGGTAATTCAAGCATAGTTTCATTTGCTTAGAAAAATAAAAAATAATATCCTAAATAAAAATAAAAATAATATCCTACCAATGAGAACAAAGTCAAAAAGTAGGCTTTCCATATTTCAAGTCTTAAAAACAACTTTTCTTCCCCAGAGAGTCTCTCTTGAAGCCCAGGTTAAGTATAAACTAGAATTCACTATGTAGCCAAGAAAGACTTTGAACTTCTGACCCATTTTAAAGCACTATTGGGGTGGAACCTATGACCTGCACGCACAGTAAGCAAGCATTATACCAACTAAACCACAATCCTCAAGTCTTGAGACCTGCATGATTGACTTCATCCTCCATTGGTTAGTTAACACTGCAATAATGAACTATAATTCTGCTACAGTGGATTCTCACACACAATTGACTAAGAGTCACTATATAAGCCATATGTCTATACACCCAGAATCACTGACGGCAAAAATAAAACTTCTACTTTTGATATTTGCCTAGGAAGATAAATGTATATTTTCTGCTTTCAGGTCAAACTCTAGTCAACACTGAAAGAAACCATCATATCAAGATTGGCTATTCTTTTGTATAACTAATAGAAACTGCATCTTTTTACTGGTATTTCCACTAAGCTTAATTTGTAAGGGGATGAACCTCTTGGAACCAAAAATGAGCCTCCTTCATTTCACAAAAAGTCACCAAAGTGCTAATTAAGGTGACCAGTTGAGTTAAAAGTTTCCTGTTGCTTTGTCAAAAACGTTAAGACATTTGAAAAAGAAGAATACTCAAACCAAAGCACAAAATAATAAAAATGATAGTATCTATACCCCTAAGGTTTTACACACACACACACACACACACACACACACACTTATTAAACCTAGCAGAAATACCAGCAACCCAGCTCCAGTAAAGAGATCCTGGGTACATTGCTGAGGACATCATTCAGTGGAATAGTATTTGCCTAGTATGCACAAGGGCCTAAGCTCAACCCTTAGCTCCAAAATTAAATAAACAAAAATTGAATACAATTTCCTATGTCTAGTTTTCCAAGAACCCCTCCCACACACACATACACACACACATACATACACACATACACAAACACACACACTTGTTTTCCAAATTTTACAAAATCAGTTTAAAACTTGAAGTCAGTATTTAATACTTGGCATCCTAAACTACTTAAGTATTTTAGTATTTTTTGATAAACAGTCCTTACCACTCTGGCTGCTCTCTCCTGAGATTCACATTTCCTACAAAACCACGGTCCAGTAGGTACTTGAACAATGCCATAGCAAGCTGTTAGGAAACAAAAAGAAAAAAAAAAAAAGAAAAAAAAAGTTTAAATTTGAAAATATTTATATTTGAAAACTACAGCAAAACAATCTTTATAAACCTATCAACTACCCCTCACACTTTTCTTTTATTTATATGAGTATACTGTAGCTTTCTTCAGACACATCAGAAGAGGGCAATCAGATCCCATTACAGATGGTTGTGAGACACCATCTGACTGCTGGGAATTGAACTCAGGACCCTTGGAAGAGCAGTCACTCTTAACCACTGAACCATCTCTCCAGCCCCCTTCACACTTTTCAACAATTTGCCTTAAGAAATTATTTTAGAGCCGGGCATGGTGGCACATGCCTTTAATCCAGCACTCGGGAGTCAGAGGTAGGCGGATTTCTGAGTTCAAGGCCAGCCTAGTCTACAAAGTGAGTTTCAGGACAGCCAGGGCTATACAGAGAAACCCTGTCTCAAAAAAAAAAAAAAAAAAACAAAAAAACAAAAAAAAAATAATTATTTTATAGCGAGCAGTGGTGGCGCACGCCTTTGATCCCAGCATTTGGGAGGCAGAGGCAAGCGGATTTCTGAGTTCGAGGCCAGCCTGGTCTACAGAGTGAGTTCCAGGACGGCCAGGACTGCACAGAGAAACCCTGTCTCAAAAAAACCAAAAACAAACAAACAAACAAACAAAAACAAAAAAGGAAAAATAAAAAGAAATTATTTATATAGTGTTTAGTGGTTATTTAATAAAAAGTAAAATTATAATATAAAATTTTAAAATTCAACTTTCCCAGCACTTGGAAGGCAGAGGCAGGTGGATGTCTTGGAGTTTGATGCCAGCCATATTTACAGAGTGAGTTCCAGGACAGCCAAGGATACAAAAAAACCCTGTCTCAAAATCAAACAAATAAAAATAAAATTCAACCTTTTGGGATATTTCCACTAAAATCCAAAAGTGTTTAGTGTGGTAGCACATAGCCATAAAGCGCTACACACTAAAGCAAAATGCCCATGAGTTTTAAGTCACTATGAACTGCATACAAACTCTGTCTTCAAATAAGTCAAAGCGCTATAAATGTTACAGTGGGCTTTTTTCTTCACATTGGGTTATTTTTTATAGGTGATTATGTAAAACTTTACACAAGTTATATACAGAATAAATCAGAAAACCATTAATTCATTCCTTTCCCTATAGGCTAAGTACCAATTGTTTCTGTTGCTTTGAAATAGGATACCACTGACTATATCCTGCCTTAGCCTCTTAAAGTGCTGAGACTACAAACACAAATGAAAACAAAAACAAAAATAAGATGATCAACAGACAAAACAAAATATGCTGAAGTCAAATATTTTATGGGTTGCTAGGGTATAGCTTAACAGATAGAATATAGCATACATAGCATGCATGAAGCCTTGGGTCATCTCCAACACCTCATAAACCCAGACTTGTTGGAGCAAACCTGTAATGCCAGCACTCAGGAAATGGAGGCAGAAGGATCACAAGTTGAAGGTCAATGCTACCACATAGCAATTCAAAGCCAGCCCAGGCTACTTGATACTGTATCAAGATAATAAAGTGACAGTTTATGACAGATCACCGAATGCTTGAACAAGCTGTTTGGATCCAATCTAATCCCCACCAAAAAAAAAAAAAAAAAAAAAAAAGAAATATCCAAAAAGGCAAATTAACAGACAAAGTTGTGGTTACCTAGATACGCAAGAACCAGGGAGAAACAGGAATTGACCTATAATGGACCCAAGGTTTTTATTAGGGTGATGAAAAGGATCTAAAACAGACTGTGATAGTGTTTGCACAACTCTGACAATACCAGAAACCACTCGGTTATATACTCCAAACAGGTGAACTACACAGTATGTAATTCTATCTTAATACAGCTACTAAAAAGGAACTATAAAATGTGCATACGCAACAACTATTCTCAGTCTCATATACCTAATTCACAGCCTCATTGTTTTTTAAAGATTTATTTATTATATATAAGTACACTGTAGCTGTTTTCAGACACACCAGAAGAGGGCATAAGATCTCATTACAGATGGCTGTGAGCCACCATGTGGTTGCTGGGATTTGAATTCAGGACCTCTGGAAGAGTAGTCAGTGCTCTTAACCACCAAGCCATCTCTCCAGCCCACAGTCTCATTTTTAACAAAATTATTGTATTACATTATTGTGTATGAATTTCTACCACATACACATGTGGAAAGCAACTCAGGAATCTCTTCCCTTCGCTATGTAGTTCCAACACCTGATCTCAAGCTATTAAGCTTGGCAATAGCAACTTAACTATCTCACTGGCCCAGCCTCCTTGTTTTGTCTTTTTAAGCTGGGTATGGTAGCACACAATGTAATCCAGCACTTAGGAAATTGAAACAGGCCAGTGTGGTGGCACACACCTTTAATCCCAGCACTTGCGGGGCAGAGGCAGACGGATTTCTGAGTTCCGAGGCCAGCCTGGTCTACTAAGTGAGTTCCAGGACAGTCAGGGCTATACAGAAAAACTCTGTCTCTAAAAACCAAAAAAAAAAAAAAAAAAAAAGAAGTTGAAACAGGCCAGGAGGCCAGGCTGGGTTACAGTGAGATCCCCTCTATAAAATCTGAGGGATGGGGCTACTGCAGCAGCTTAATGGTAAATTAAATACTTGTCTAACATGCACAAAGTCCTGAGTTTGATCTCAGCATAAGACATGAAGAAAAGGAAGGTCTGATTTTTGTTCAGCAACTTCAAAAAAAAAAAGTTTTAGCTGGGCAGTGGTGACAATAACCTTTAATCCCAGCACTCTCAAGGCAGAAGCAGGCGGCCAGGACAGCCAGAGCTGCACAGAGAAACCCTGCCTCACCAGCCTGTACCATGCCTCCTGTGTATACTGTGGGGTGACTATGTGCCAGGTGAGTGAGCAGCAGAGGTCAGAGGACAACTTTCCACAGTTCCCTCTTTCCACCATGAGTCTTGGCAATCCAAGTGGTCAGGCATCTATCCACTTAGCCACCTCACTAGCTTCAAAAGTTGGTTTTAATGTTCATGTTTAATTTGCTAAGATTTTCATTTTTTTGAGAATTTATAAGCACATTCAACTTTCATGTCATAAAATCAATAGAACTCTTAAATACCCAAAGCAAAACTTTGGGGTTTTTTTTTTTTTGTTTTTTTTTTTGTTTTTTTGGAGGGGGGTTGTTTGTTTTGTTTTGTTTCAAGACAGGGTTTCTCTGTATAGCCCTGGCTTTCCTGGAACTCACTCTGTAGACCAGGCTGGCCTCGAACTCAGAAATCCGCCTGCCTCTGCCTCCCAAGTACTGGGATTAAAGGCGTGCGCCACCATTGCCCATGAGTCAAGAGTGTCACATAGCACAGGTTGCCCTCAAACTTGCTATTCAACCCCTGGAAGAGACTTGAGGTTTTTACCCTACACAATACTGTGATTACAGGCATGTGCCATCATGCTAGGTTTACTGCAGGATAAAGTATAAACGCAGGGCTTTGTGTGTGCTACCAACCTGTTTCATTTGAACTATATACTTAATGGACTTGAATTGTAGTCCAGGCTAGCCTCAAACTCAAAAGAATACTCCTGCCTGGCCCAAGAGTTGTAATTACAGGCCTAAGCCACCATGCCTAATCTCTTTTAAACCTGTATAAATCTGTCTACTGAATAAACCTGTATAAGTCTGTATAAGTTTGTCCTACCAGTCAAAAAACAGTGTCATTGACTTGGGAGGAGGGGTAGTAACACACATCTGCAATCCTCTTGGGAGGTAGAGGCAGAAAGATCTGGAGTTCAAGGCCTGCCTCATCAATATGCCCAACTTTCACTTTGGGCTAGATGAGACCCTGTATCCAAAAGGAAAAGGAGAAGAAGAAAAGGAAAAGAAACATCACAGAGTCCAAACACACTTTTATTTGGAAGCACCTCTACAAGGCAAAAGTTAGTATTTAGATGTACATTTTCTGTAGTGACAAGAAAACATTACATAACAAAAATGAATTACCATCCAATTCATGAGCTAGGTAGGCCTTGTCCCGAGACAGAAAAGCAGAAGGGAAAAGGTACTGGGAAAATATATTTAAACAAAGTATAACTGGATATATGTATGAGAATGTCATAATAACCATTATTTGGTATCCCAACTAAAAACTATAACACACACACACAATTCAAACTAAAAGAAACTATGTAAATGTATTGACATACATTTTTCCCTCCTTTTTGCATTTAGCCAAGACTAGGAATCAGTATCAAGAATAATATGTAACTTTCTCCTTTGAAAGATACCAGGAATAGCCAAATGTTCCCATTAAGTTACAGTCTCAATATTATCATCACTTATCTAAATGTCCCCCACCCAACTGGACCACTGAATTCTTTAAAGCATGAATTTTGGAGGACAGGATTTGACTCAGTTAGATGGCAGAGTGCTTGCTTATCATCCTCAGCACAGTATAACCCAGGAATACTGTGCATGCCTCAAGTTCTAGTACTGGGAGTTCAAGGTCAGCCAGGGCTAAGTGAAACTCTCTCAAAAATTCCAGACATGATAGAGAGTACATGCCTCTTATCCTATCACCCTGGAGGTAGAAGCAGTCAGATCTCTGAATCTAGGTCCAGCCTGATACACATAATTGAGAGATCAGCAAGAGCTGATGATACCCTGACTCAAGAAAATGAAAACTAAAATTAAAGCAAAAATGTTTTCATTTACCTCTCTCCCCTTTGGGAAGACCCTCCCATTACATTACCCCCCCCCAAAAAAAGCAAAACCTTTAGGCTCACACCTTCATTTCCCATACTTGAGGGGCAGAATTGTTGCTTGTCTGCACCCTGCCTGGGCTACACAGCAAGCTCCTATGTAAAAAACAAAAACTTCCCAGGTAGGACACACTCCAGAGGCAGAGGCAGGAGGATCTTTAATTTTGAGGCCATTTATGGGCTATAGAGCCAAGTTCCAGGACAGTGAAGGCTACAGAGAAAACCCTGTCTCATTTAAAAAATAAAAAGTAAAAATTAAAACCTTCCAACACTCAGTTTTAACTTCAGGAATAGGAAGGGTGGATCTGTTTAAGACTACACAGTGAGTCACCCAAAAAAACATTATCTAGTCTTTCGTCCTGAACCCCCAATCCCCTAACGACTTGAAAGGGACAGTCTTCAATAAGCAGAAAAACATGCTAAAGAGTTCCCCGTGGGGGAGTGGGAGGGAAGGGGCGATTAAGGGGGTACCCAAAACATTCACCCCATGAGAACATCTAAAAATAGACTCAACCTCCAAAGGCTCTTGGGGCACCACCAGCACTACTTCTTGGGGTCCATGACCAGGTCGGCTCAGCCCAGACACTCCCTCAGGGACACCTTCCAGTGTCTTCGCAGAAGCACCCAGTGGCCCCCAACAGCAGGGTCCATGCCAGAGAGCTCTGGGTGCAGCGGGCAGGGCCCACCTTCTCTCTCTCTCCCTCTACTCAGAGGCAGGTTGTCCCAGGCCACAGGAAGTCTCCTGACAACGCTGCGGCAGACCGGGAGCAGGCAGGGGAGGGGGAGGAGGCCTCCGGTTCCCAAAGCCACCACGCGCCGTCACCGTGACTCCAGCGCGGGTCTCGCGCTCCCACCCTACCCTGCGCAGGACGCGGCCCGACGCCGGCGGCCACCTAATGACACTTGAGTGAGCGCGGAGTCACGTGATAGCCCGGGCCACACGCACTTTCTCCCACAGGCCGGGGCACAGCCCGAGCCCGCGGCGACCACGCCGGGCTCCCGCGGGCTGCGCGCCGGGCGGGGCGGGGGGCGGGGCGAGGCGGCGGCGGGGGCGGAGCGGCGGCGGCGGCGGGCGGGCCGGGGGAGGGGCGGCGGTGGCAGTTGCCGCCGGGCGGGGGAGGGGAGCCGTGACGGTTGGGAGCGGGCCGGTTCGGCCCGGCGGGCGGTTGGGTGTTTACCTTGATGCACCGCGACGCTGCAGCCGTGCCCGTCGCAATAAACCAGCGGGTTCTCGGCCCAGCCTCTCTCGTCTGAGCAAACGCAACAGCCTCCAATCATTTCCTTCATACTATGGGAGACCTCGTCCTCCAGTGACACGGGCCGGTCGCTAGAGACCATCTAAGAGGGAGTTGGGGGGGACCATTAACAAACACAAGCAAGCCACCGAGAGCTCCCCACACGCAGCCCTTCGCGCCCGCCCTCCCGCCAGCCCGATCGACCGACCGACCCCGGCCCGGTCTCCGCCAGCCCGCCCGCCCTCCCTCCCGCCCGCTCGGCCGCTCGCTCACTCGGGCTTTGCCGCTCAGTCACTCACGTTCCGCACAGGAGTCAGGAGCCATGTCCTTGCTGACTCCCCCCACCTCCCCGCCACCGTCTCCTCCTCCTCCTCCTCCTCCGCGGCGTCCTCCCTCCCCACCTCCACCCGGCCGCTAACGCCGCCGCCCGAGGAGGGCACACATAATCAAGCAGGCCTCCGCACAGGCGCACTGGGGGGCTCCCGCTGGGCCCGGGGCGGCGAGGGAGGGGAAGGGGCTGCGCTTCCTCCTCCGAGCGTCACCCGGCGTACGCGTCGGCCCGCCCTGCGGCCGGCGTGAGGGAGGCGGCCCAGAGAGGCGAGGCCTGCGTGCGCGCCGCCGCGTCCCCTGGCCCCTGCCTACCTCCAGGCTTTCCCCTCCCCCGCACCGCTCGGCGGCGCCGAGGTGTGCGGAGGTGGGGGACGAGCGGAGTCGGCTGCTCAGCGCGGCCGGAGTGAGTCTACCGGAGGGCTCTGGGGCGCACGAGGGCCGGGACGTTGGGCGGCCGTCGCCTCGCGGGCCCCGGGCGCGCATGAGGAAGAGGCCGCGGCGGGGCGGGGTGCGGTGGGGGCCGGGGTCGCTGAGAGGCGCCCCCGGGGGCGTCTCGTGGCGCCGGGAACCTACCTGAAGGCCTGTGCCTCGAGAACTGGCCCGCGGGTAACAATGGTTGGGAGAGGGTGCCAGCTTCCATGAAGGGTGTAATGAAGCATGGCTTCCTGCAGTTGGCCGCGCTAACTTCACAGTACTGTCGCAGCTTCGCCACCCATTAAATTCACGTCCTGGATTCTTCCCAAAGTTCACCCAGTGGAAGTGTTACCAGATCTACCGCCCACTTACGCACCTTCTTGGCCCCCGTGGCAAATGAAAGTGCATCACAGACAGGCAAAAAGCCTGTGTTTGGGCTATATTCTGAGCGGGAGCCCCAAGACTGCATTATAGCTTGGTAGGTATACAAGTGGTTGGTCGCGTTAGCAACGTAATAGTCTGATCTGGAAAAATGCAGCTAAAGGAGGAAGGAACCCACGTTCTAGCCTGTCACCAAAGGTTAACAGCATTGAGAGTGTGGTGCCCAGTTTAGATTGAGGATTCCTCTAATCTTAGCTCGATTCTCCAAATTTACCTTTTCAAATGTGATGTCATTTAAATTGGAGAAATATGAGAGCTTCCTCCCAATACACAAATAAAATATAGATTAGATTAGACCAATGTTAGCAGATTAATTAGCTAGATATTGAGTAGTTTTTAAGCTACCAAAAAAATGTTTCCCTAATCCTTTCTCCATGTACACCCAATATTGATTTTAAGCAAAAAGTGTTCGTTCATTAAACTTTAGCATGAAATGGGAATTATGAATAGGCTATTTAAATGACAAACAGTTCCAAGGCAACTTCATGGTTTTTGGTTAATTACAAGTACAAAGGGCTTATTAGAAACTAACAATATAATATGGTCTGGAAAATACACTTACATGATGCTAAAACACCCCAAGTTCTAAGCACTCCACAGAAAATATATTAAGTTTTAAAATGTTCAAAAAGGGTAATGTGGCTGTTCTTTTCCTATTTCAAAATAATTGCTAAAGTTGTAAGAATAGTGATCGATACAGCACAATGTAAGCATCTGTGGTCAGATATATTCAAAAGCTATGTGAAATCCAAACTAATGGGGGATTTACCAAAGCTTGTGATAGGAAGACAATATGTCCAAAGGGACACAAAACTAAGGATTCTGTTTTAATATTAATACATTTAGAAATGGTGACTACAGATTAGTAAAATGACATTTTTAGGAGGATATGGTAATAAATTTCTGGACCTCTAATGATGCTCTTAACATAACTATGACTTGTACAAAGCTAGGGCAACTTTCAAACAGAAGTTTACTGTTTTAACTGTACCAAATATTTTACCTTTACCCTTATACAAAGGAAGTCAGTTCATTGTCTAAATCCTGTTTTGCCTCATAATATAGACTAATTTTGGTGCAAATCAATGTGGAACTTCCCAAACACTGAAGTCAAGCCTATGCACTAAATAATTTAAAAATACATTTCATTTTATTTTTAATACATTGGAGCTTAGTTCTTGAGATGGAACTAATTTGTATGAAAAAAAAGGGTAAGAATCTTACCTCATTCTGTAACACCTAATAAATGTAGGTAAACACTTGCTCTTTTCAAGACAAAAACAAAACTGTCATTTATATGAAGTTTTGACATTTACAAAAAAAAAAAAGGGAAAATGTGTTTAGAAAAAAACAGGAAAGATGCACAGTTTATGCCACGCTTATATATAAATAATAGTATCTGAAGCAGAAATTTTGTGAAAGCATACATGCATACAGGTTGACACACTGGAAGTCCAATTATTTTAAAACTGGTTTTTAACATTCTATACTAGAGAGACATGAAAATCAGGGAAAACACTGGGAAAAAACAGGGCATTTCATTTTTACTCAAGCATCAGACACTAAATGTGTTGCTGTGTGTACAATATTTGATATATTTCTATAATACATCGAGTGCAAAGGAAGAATCGTAGACAGAATAAAGCAGCTCAAATATGCAGTGAATTATTCACTCAGCAAATATTTACTGAACATTCATTGTGTACCAAAAACTCCTGGAATATAACAAAAAGAAAACTGTGTTGGTCCTTTACAAGATATGTAGTGTATCCTACTGCACACACATATAATAAAAACATTTAGCCACATATGTTAATCATCAGGTCTCAGAATGGGTAAAACTTATAATTGCTAAAGTTCAAGTACATTTTTAAAAAATAGTGATGCAAAAATTAAATTGCCATGTGACTGATAGTGTATCTTTCTAGAAAAGAACTTCAATATTAATGTTATCATTTAAATCCAGTTCCTTATTCCCCAAATATGCACATATATCTTATACCTGTAGGAAAGAATGAAAAGCCTATTGTGTGGAATATCCCTCACATAATAGTGTCTAACATGGTACTGGCTCATCTATTTTCTCTAAACTAATCATCTGAGCCAAACCACAAAAAACTCAAGTAAAGTATTTTATGATGTAACCTCTAACCCTACTATAATGGGAAAATGTATTTTCACTCCATGGTAATATATCTTCTTACAATTTTCTTTAGTCTTGAACCTGGACACAAACTTTTTAAATTTTCTTTTTAATAATCATTTACCTAAGTAGATTCTATGAAAGAAATATTTAAAGTTGTGTTTGGTGCCTTGGTTATCCTTATTCATATTTGTGTCCTTTTTAAACTACGGTTTTATCACCTTCTATTATAACTATTATTCTAAGATTGTTTTATAAGGCATAAAAACTAAGATATGTTTCTATATCATTGGGAATATTTCTATAGTAGTAACACTATATACTTTCCTTAGCTAGCTTCCTGACTTTACTATATTGCCCTTACAAATAAATTAGCTGGACAACTAAAAATAACAATAGTCATAGTAGTAGTAGTAGTAGTAGTAGTAGTAGTAATACAATTTCTTATGATCCACATACACTTTCAGATGAAGTTTGAGTAAAAAGTTGCTTCATTCATTTGATACCTATACTTTTACCTTTCTTGTGAAAAGTTTTATCACATATATACATGTGTATATATGTATATATTTGTATGTATGTATATATACACGTGTATACTATTTTAACTAAAATAAGTTTTGAAACTGGTTTTGTTACTTACAGTCAGTAGCTTCTGTGTCTATAGATGCATATCCTAGACATGGCACCCATATTATAATATATTCAAATTTTATTAAAGGGTATTCTTTTCAATTATGTTTTCAGTTGTAATTCTGTTAATGGGTTTTGCAAGGTTCCACTTAATGAGCCATGGTAGTCTTCCTTGATAATTTTTTTTTCTCATCTTAGTCCTCACCAAGTGCCTAGCAAGTACCCTGGAAATAGTAAGACGACAGAAACACTTGTTTAACATTCAACATTGAAAAAGATGAGTGAAGTCTGAAATTTTTTCTTCAGAGTAAAGCAAGTCTTTACTTTGCATATACAATCAAAGGTAAATTTCTAATGATTAACAAAATTTTTCCAAGTCAGTATCTTCAAAGATTTCTGATAGTCAAAATCAATACACTAGACATGAAAGATAAGCATTTTAAAATGTTTCTTAGTATATATTGCACAAGCTAATGAGTTCCATTATGGTCTATTCATGCATCTATTGCATGTACTGGCTTCACCATACTTACTCCCCATCACCCTTCTCTAGTCCCCTCTGCCCCGCCCCCTCCCTTGGTCATCTTCCTCTTACCAAATGCCCCCTTCTGTTTTCCTGTCCTTCTTGTTTTTTAATCTAGATTCAGAATATGAAGGAAAAGATGCACTTTTTCTCTTTCTTAGCCTGTTAGAGTCTGTTTTTACCAAATGACTTAGAACTATGTACATTTGAATATCCACCTTTTCATGTAAAAGTCTACAACTGTATTTGCAAAAGCCTCTTAGAATCAATTATAATTAATATTATTTTTAGATGCATGTAACTTTTGGAAAGAGAGATGATTCTCAAATTTAAATCTAGTTATCTAAATCTAAAATATTTTCAAAGACCAAAACCAAAGCTTCTTCTCTAAGAGTTTGCATTACTTAACTTTGAGTTTGGCTTCAGAGCTGTTTCTTTTACTATAAAATAAATATTAACAAAAAATGTAATACCCTTACATTTTTACATTTTGGGAGATAAAGCGCCAAATAATTTCCAATAGGGAGAATTTCTGTCTAGGATGCCTTTAGAGCTTGTGGATGTTACATAACCCTTAGACATGCAGAGCTGTGTTTTTTCCTGTGATGCAACAACACTTAAAACTGGCTTTAAAGGGAGTCATCAATATAATGTAGAGTCCATTTTCCATTTTTTACTGACATTGAACATTTGCATCTCTGTTATAATTAAAGTGATTAAAGTGACATTCTGCTGTCAGTTTTTAGGACACAATAAGATTATGTAAGTGACGATTTTCAACATGATAAGAGGAAAATCAGTTTTGGAAATGGAAGAGTCCTTAAAGAAATGAGACATATCTGCAACTGAAAAAAAAGAGAAAAGAAAAGAAAGAGAAGAAAAGAACAAATTAAGCTTAATTGCTAAATAGTATTTGGACCAAAGAAGGTCACTTTTTAAGATTTAAATGTTTTCCTCTATGAAAGGGGCCACTCCTTCCCAAATCCAGAAACAAGCCCAAGAATATAATTAAGTGCATTGTGTCCCAGAAAGAATGAGTTTGACAAATTCATTTTTATTCCTTCAATTAATAAACTGTTTGTCTAGCCACCTAAGATTTTTAAAATCAATAATGTGTATATTTGGCATTGTACAGTAGTAGTGCCAAGGACCAACATGACCCCATAGTGGACTCTTAGGAAGCCTAACATTCCTGGTGAATTAAACCCACAAGCCTCAGATCTTTTTGTCAGTCTTACTTTACTGTGCAATTGAGAGCCAGAATGTAGGGAATTTTTATGTGGTGGCACTTTAGCACAATTAAAAAAGCAGTCATCTTTGGCCTAAGCAGAGAAGGGAAATATGACATAATATTAAAGAAAGGTTTTACAAAGACTGGCCAGGAATGCTGCTTGTCCCTCTCTGTCCCCACCCCACTCTTCTTTCCTGACCATTTGCTGGTTTTCTCACACGTATATTCTGAGTTAATTTTTTCCCTTTAAAGGAGACAAAAACACCTAAGCGTGTAAAAGACAGACATAAAGAAGATTCATCTTCTGCTATCAACTCCCAAACAGATAAACCTGCAAAGCTATTCTAAATAGTCAAAGGCTTATCAATAAAAAATGTAAACTGAAGAGGGGTGAAGTGTGAAACACTCAACAGACTGAAACTACTTCATCTTCTACCTCAATCTTCTCCTCTTCCATAGTTATACTTTAAATAGTTATACTTCTCATAATTATACTTTAAATGACTTCTCTGACATAAAATTTCTCCCCGAGCCTTAAAATGAGTGTTTTCCATGAGGAACTGCAGCTTTAGAGAGAAGACCTGTAAAATCAAAGTGTTCAGACGCAAACTACTTTTCAAAAGCAAAATCACACCGTCCACTACCCTTAACTGACTCTTACGGGGTCTTTTCAACATGCTGTTTACCCATCAGCTGTTAACTTCTTTTTCTAATTCAAAACTCTTGCCAAATGATGTCTTCATGATGACGTGTAAATATAATATTCCATCAGAGATCAATTCTAATTGTTTTTTTAAAATCCACCTTGGGAAACAGTGCTGCATAATACACAGATTCATAATTAGTGTTTTAGAGGAATTTCCCGCAAAGTCTATTATAAATCCTAAATCCAAATTACTTTTTCCTAGTGTGCTTTGGGCCACAGGCTGGAATTATTGCTTCACGAGCCTCATGCACGATGTCTTTGGTCTTGTCTACATGACCAGAATCACTTGTTGGAAATCTTTATTTTTAAAAAACTGACGTTTGCCAAAAATACTTTTCTCACATGCTTCACAAAGAAAAACAGTTTCTTAGGATGGGTTGCAAATTTATTTTACTTCCAAACCGTGGTTTACAGTAATAATGGATGTTTTTCCCTTTTGAAATTCCCTGTTATTCTGGAAATGCGTGTCACCTTACCAGGCCCCTTTTTGTTAGGACCCTTCCTTTTAAAATCAGACTTCTTGTACACAACAAAGAGCTGAGTAGTAACAAATACGGACAGAAAAACGTGATTTTCCGAACTCCTTCGAACCCTAACATTCATTTGCGAATCTATACATTATAGATGTTTTAAATATATAATCTGCTCTAATTCCGGTACGGAGCGGGGGAGGAACATTTGTCGTTTATCTAGTGGTGATTTTTAAAACGTATCAATGTGGCTTTCCCTTCTAACGTGAGCAGCAGGCTCCATTCAGCAGTACGTTGTGAAGACGCCTTTCTACGAGGTCAGCGGCAGGGAACCCCCTCCTTGCAGGCCCACGGAGCGTCATAAACCCGGCAGGGCGAGTCTTTAGGAGCTCCGTGGGCCGCAGGCGGAAGTGGAGGAGTCGCAGATCCACACACACACACACCTCCCCAGGCAAAAACACGCCACACGCTTCGGCTACGGCGCGGAACAATGGGAGCACCCAGGAGCCTCGGCCCCAGGGATTTCTCGCTTGCCGCCCAGCTCCGGCCTCCCGACCGCCGCCACCTCCTTGGCCCGGCCCTTTCCCGCCTGCTACATGTGGCGCTTCATTTGGTGATCCCAGCTTTAACAGTTGCCTCCCTCCTATGTTATAAACGTATTTTTTCCTATCTCTCCCTTGGTCTCCAGAAGTGGTCTTCACGTCTCTTTGCCAGCGTTAGGCTGAGTTGCTGTCTCCTTCCGGGGGGAAAAAAAGACTTCCCCCAGAAATCCAAATCTAGAAGGAAATACAGCACCACCTTTGTTTAACTATAACTACACTGTGCCGTGTTAGAAATAAAATCCGAAGCGCGTCGCTCGTCCTAACCAGCGAACAACCAACTCCTATTTCCTCCTCTCAATTCAGTTGTTTTAAACTCTCCAACGAATGCCTTCGGTGGAGAAGATGTGCCCAGGCCGACGCAGAAAGCAGGGTTTTTATCTTAAGCCTCCTGGGGCTGGGGAGAAAGTAGCAGGACGGGGAGCTTCCAGGGCACAAAGCAGCCCGACTGGAAGGGGAGGCGAGCGGGCGGCCGGGCGGCGGCGCAGGCCCTCGGGCCGGCGGCCGCGAGTCGGGCCGCCAGAGGCGAAGGACTTAAATAGCGAGGGCTGAAGGGGGCGGCGGGCCCGCGCGTGACGATACTTTCCGAGGAAGGCTGGGGCTGCCGAGGAGTTTGCAGGTCGGCCTCACCCTCGTCCCCCCACCCCCAGAGGGAAAAAAAAGTTGAAGGGAGGCGGGGAGAGGAGCCACCCCGTTTCCTCCCCCGGATTCTGCGGAAGGGTTGGGGCGGCGCGGCCAAGGAGAGGGCGCGGGACGAGCGGGCCAATGGCAGTCAACAGGTCCAGGCCTAGGCTGGGCCGCGGGCCCGGCCTCCCGCCGCCCCGGGCCCTCCCCGCCCCCGCGGCCCCGCAGCGCCCAGCACCCCGCCCGGCCGGCCTGGCCGGCCGCAGTCTCCGCAGCCCGGGCCCGCGTGGGGGCGGGGCGGGGCGGGGCGGGGCGGGGGTTCCCCGGCGGAGAATCCTCCCGCGGGGCTCGGCGCAGGGGGAGGGGCTGGCGGCGCAGGGGGAGGGGCCGCGAGCCGGGCTTGGAGGAGCAGGAAGGGCTCCGGCTCCACAAGAGCGCGGCCCGCGCGGGGCATCCTGGGTAAAAAGTGGCCGCGCCGCACCGGGAGAGCCGAGAGGAGCCGAGGTCAGAGGTCAGGGCCCTGGAGTCCGGCGCGCAGGCCCCCCACCACCACCACCACCACGGGAACGCAGCGAGCGGGAGGAACCTTTTTGTTTTCCACCGCGCCAGCGTGCTCCCCTATTGACTGGGCTGCTGGAGACGAGCTGAGTTGCGACTCTGCTCAGCCTACCCCACCCCCTCCGCCGCCAACAGGCAGCCCAACTCTCCCCTTCCCCTCAACTCATCCCAGCCCCCCGCATGGGGCTGGCAAGAACGCAGTAAATTTGCTTTAACAACAAGTGGGGGTGGTTGCATTTACTCCTCCCTCTCGTCCCCCTCCCCCTCGCCGCGGCTCTTGACACTACTACAAACCAGGACTATAAACATAAACATGTGTCACTGTAACAGGGCAGGTAATATACGCATTTCGAGGTGGGGTGGGGGGCTTGGTCGCCTCTTGGGGGATGGTTAAAAAAAAGTTTCACGTGCTCGACGTCTTTGCTGCCCCCCCCCCCAACGCGGATCCATTTATATAGAATGAAGAGAGCGCTCAGTCACTTAGTCACACAAATCCACAAAAGCAGACTTGCCAATAAACAGAGTACCCCCAAAGCAAATATATTTAAATACCATCCCTCTCCTTCCTCGGCCACCGCTGCCATTTCTTCTATTAGCAAGCAGTAGCATAATAATCAAATCCTCTTTTAAAATACTCATTTTAGGATAGCGATAGAGATCAACTTTAGACCTAAATCGAACACCACTCTCTTCCCATGGAACAGTACCTACTACACGGTCTGTGCGCAGAGACTTCTTTAAACAACAAGAAAGGTTGGTTTAAAAATGAGTTCGAGACCTTGTATGCAAAGGTTATTTCCTGGGCTGGGTCTTCATGCTTTTTCCAACTTCTGCAAGTTGCCGAGCCAGGCGCACTGCAGATTCGTCACCACAGCCTTTATTATTTAGCCTATTTACATTGCATCTCAACTTTGCTCTCATTCTTAGTTCAACAACCCCAGCAATCTACCAGTTAAGAAACAGTAAAGTGAATCCCATTGCAAGCTTTTCCCTTGAAATCCAGAGAGAAACAAAATGTTCAGATGGGGGAAGTGGTTCCCTTTGTTCTTTCATTGTTTCTCTAGGAACTGGTGGATACAAGGACAAACACTTACCTTCTCTTCTTTTTCCTCCAAAAACCAGACGCTCCCATCAGCCTTAAAATACACAATCCACCTTGAAAGTAACTAGGAACGTCGGGAGAGCTTATATTCCATTCTTTTTTCGCTCTCTGCCCTCTTTTAGCGTAGGATTAGGTTGCGGAGCACGTTGCTGCATGCTGTAGCCCCCGCCTTAGTGAATCGGTCACGTTTAGGACCTTCTAAGTCCACCTAATTCTGCCAGTAGAATTGAGGGTATTGGATCTCTAAACTTTCAAAAGGGAAGGGGCCTGCAACTCTCCAGAAAACTTAGAAATACCCTGAAGGGGGTTTTTTTGGTTTTTTTTTTTTTTGTTGTTGTTGTTGTTGTTTTAACATTTGATTTTTGTACCACCTCACCAAATAGTTTGCTTTGAAATAAAAACAAAATCTTTCTTCAAGGAAAGTATATTATATTGTTGTTCGGCTTCTGCTCAGCAAATCATTACTTAGTCCAAGTAAAGGGCAGATTTGTATAGGCATTTGACGGAATGAGTGCATTTTCCATAATATGTCCTTTGCCACGTGTTTTTAAAAACAAACAAAACACAACCACAGAGAAAAGGAGACAGAAGTTTGAATCGAAATGTTGTAGAACAACTTTAGCCAAAGCATTTATGTGGAAATTACTAGTATGGAATTGTTGTCTGGATTTGAAAACTAAGGTTTCCTAAGTTAGCAGACTTTATTTTTACTCTATAATCACAAAATTAAAAGCCAAATTTTCTTACTGGTGTTTCGTGATCATGCTGATGGGGATGAGCGTTCCTGACCACGTTTAAATCTGATCATGATGTGATTTGCTGATGTCATGAATATGAAATGATACACATCCATAAAAATCAAACTTGTGATTTTTTTTTTTTTTTAGTCTCCCTCTTTTTTTGGGTGTTCCCAGTAGCTGAAAGTGGAAGACAGTGATTGGCTCCAGGGTTCCAAGGAGGAGGATTTGGGCTGAAGCCAAGGGAACGGAACCAGAGGAGTCCCTTTCCAGGGACCATCCCACTGCTTCTGTGTCATCTCCCTCTTACTCTGGGTGCTCAGGATTTTACTGTATCTTCAGCAGACCCTAGCTAGGCCTCAACACTCAGTATAATCACTTGTTTCTCCAAATTTGGCCTCCGTGTAAAATAAACAAAAAACTTGGGTAATCCCACTAAATGTTGGTTCCTGTGATCTGTGTATTATTTGATAGGAGAAGATGAACTCTGCATTCTGTGAGTTTGTCCCCTGTGTTCAGGATCACTTGTGAAAGGTCCATGTGTCTCATAGGAAAATATTGCAACAAAATAAGATAATTGGGGGGAAAGGCAGTTGCAGTAGGAAAAGTGGCTTTTCTCTGATAGCATTTAATTGGAATTAAAAGATTCTTAAGCTGAAGCATTCTTTATTTATTCAGCACACATAAGCAGGCATTGTTTTATCACTACCATAATTATGGTGTCCTTTAAACTGGCTGATAGCAGGAAAGATAAGGGAATGTGGCTGCAGATTCAAATCAAGTCTTACTCCTCCCCCACCTTTCTTCCCTCCTCTTGTGTACCCCCCCCATTCTTTCCTTGGTCACTAGGGTCCCCACAGCCCTTGAGATGAGAAAAGCAGGAAGACTGTGGCCTGGCCATTTCTTACATCATGGAAGTGATTTGTACCACACTCCAATTTAATGCAATCTGTAACCTTCTCTCCTGTGCTTACAAATGTTTAGCTTGCAATATTCAGTATTCATATCTGAAGAGTTGCCTAGTGCTCACCTGCATAAAATCTCATCCACTAAGGTCCCCAGCTTTACCTTTGTCTCATTTAGAAAGCACACTCTTAGGGCTTCTTCAGAACAAAGCCTCACAAAACCCCTTTACCTCCAAGGATTTGCAAATTTATAAAGGCTGCATTGAATTCTAGATGGGTCAGGGGGCAAAAAAAGGGTAGAAGGTCACTGCATTCTGATTATGGGTCAATAGACAACATGGCATATACTCTGTGTCCCAAAGTTCTGTTAAAGACAGGATTTTTTTTAAACGTCTAAGAACAGAAGGATGGACCTATTGGAAGACTTGCCCTGATATATTTGAATGAGATTTTTTAAAAAAGAAGAAAAAGGAGTTTAAAGAAAATATGCTAAGTTATAGTTTATTCCTCATTTTAGCTAATTATTCTTCTCCTCTTACCATTTTCACCTCCAAAAAAGGAGAGAAGACAGTATGTCAGAAAAGTTTAGCTAAAGAGCTGTTTAGTCTGTTTTGTCCTAACTCTTCAACCTATTCAGCCATATGAGACTATTATTTTAAACTTATATTATTATTATCATTATTATTAGACTTTAGTTAACAGTTTAAGAGATGTCTCTTATTCTTCTAACCACTGTGCCTACATTGTTGGGCCCTTTGTGATATTCCTCCCTCTTTTCTGTCTGAATTCACTTTGAACAAAATGTACCCAGCAATCACTAAAACAAATGTATATGGTGAAGAGTTAGCCGGTGGTGGTCGTGGTGTGTGTGATCCTCATTTAAATTATGTATGTATGGGGGAGAGCCTGGATGAAAAAGGATTATTTTAATGCCCTTCAATACTTTAATTATATAACAGTTGTAGTGTAGAAATGCAAAAGTACTCTTAGGTTTTCCTTTAGATTTTCAAAAGAACTTTCCCCATTAGTAAACTTGCTGTTGCATTTCCCAGCTAACCCTTTAAAAGACTGTGAATGCCTTGTGCATTACTTCGCTCCAGAGGAAAGAGGTCAGACTGAATTGCTATGGTATTTAAACATAAAATACAGTGAAAATAAATCAAAATAGAGCATCGGAAGGTGGATTTAGCACACTCATATGGGATAAGTAAAGACAAATATGTTCAGATCATCACAGTCTATCACTTTAAAAACTGAAAGTGCTGCTTTTTTTTTTAACAATAAATGTAGAAATAAGTGAACATTAAGAATACACTTGAAACTGTATTTGCTACAGAGGATTTTCCTTTAGCAAGCAGCCTTGTTTTCAAAGCAAGAATACTTTTCAAGATACTGTAGAATTTGTATTCCAACCTGAGTAAATGGCCACATCTCATTAACACACTCAATGGACATCACATGCACATTGTGATAAATTCACAATTATCCCCTAGCCTTACACACACACACATATATGTACATGTTCATTTGAGCATATCCCCCTACATATGTATATATGTTTGAGAAACATAGAAGTTGATATATCCTCTTTTAAAAAGAATTTGAATACAGTCCATCATCTGAATTGGGTTCATCTTTGATTGCAGAGGCAGCTGACATGGTCAACAAATTTATCAAAGAAACCCCCTGGCTTTTGAAGAATAGTACTTCATACATCTGGATCTGCACATCCAGGCAAACTAAGTAAATTATTGCATAACTTTAAGCATAATTGATAACAGATACCTTTAATTTTTCATCCCTATTCTTTTGGCCAGCTTTCGCATTAATAATCTAAGCCATAAATGTTGGTAGCTATTGATCGAAATCCCCGGTGTGCATGCAAATCCATCTTAAAGTCCCCTGCCTTTCATGTGCAAGCGCTCAGGGGCCTCTGCTGGGTCTTTTTATCGGATCGACCCCCAATGTGCCTGGAGAAGACCCCGGATATGCAACGTGTGCTGATGTCCATAAGAAAGCTGTCTGTCACATTCTGTGAGTGTGTGTGTGTGAGTGTGTATGTGTGTGTGTGTGTGTGTGTGTGTGTACACCCGGTGCTGGAGCCTTAACACACACTAGGATAGAGAAGTTACAGGAACAAAAGAATGTATTAGACAAAAAGACAGATGTGTAATATGCGTGTTTAAGATGTATAAATGTAAAGGGTCATCTCTTTGTGCATACAGACACTTTCTAAGTCGCACAGAGATAGGTCCCCAAGCCCCTTGTTTCTTGCCTTATTTCTAACTGATCCCTCAGATTAGACCTTCAGTTTACAAATAATGCTCAATATTGTACTCGTTTCCAAAAGCACCTATATTCTCAGTTTTAAAAGGTAGAGAGAAAAGATAGAAAGATAAATTTGAAATGTTTACTAAAGCATGCTCCCATGTGCAGGGGAACTAAGAGAGGGGGGTGGAT
Source organism: Mus musculus (assembly GCF_000001635.26). Taxonomy (NCBI): domain Eukaryota; kingdom Metazoa; phylum Chordata; class Mammalia; order Rodentia; family Muridae; genus Mus; species Mus musculus. The sequence continues at coordinate 18,051,261 of NC_000068.7, read as the reverse complement.
CTAAACAAGAATCAGGAACAACTCAAAGTACCTCTCCCCTCCCCCTCAAAAAAGATGCTGTAGCCAACCTTTTTAAATGTCGTCTTAGAGCCCCCACACATACTTTTTTTCTTTCTTTCTTTCTTTCTTTTTTTTTTTTTTTTTTTTTTTAGTTTACTATTTCTTAGCTGTTTGGCTCTTTAATCTCAGTCTTATAGCTGGAGGAGGGGAATGGGCGGGGGTGGTGGGATGGAGAGGGCTGGCACTATATAAGTCCATCAGGAGGAATTTTAAAACACTGTTGTTGGCAATAGAAAGGCTCTGGCCATTCGACTTTAAAACAACAAACACCAGCATTTGCTTTGCCTGGAAACTTAGATTTCTGCTTAAAGCTTGTGCATTTGGCCTCCTGTGAAAGTGAAAGAGAAAAACTCAGTGTGGTAGAACCAGATGCAAAGAAAGCCAAGTCGGTGGATGGTATTAGCTGTGACGAGGCATTGTTCATTGCTGCCTCTCGGTTACGTTTAAAGCCTGAAATATCACGAGATCCATTCAATGGTCCTTCCCTCATTCAAGGGACAAAAATGTAATTTACTGTAGCTCTGATTTCTTGGATGGAAATGCTAGCCTTAGATTTCAAAGGCAAGAACTAGACATCGCGGTTTGTACACACATTGATTAAGTTGAAGAGCGGCGATTACATCTGTGCTGAGAGCTACAGTAGTCCAGGGCTGACTTTTCAAATCCCAACCTCCTGAGTTACAGACCCTCTTAAATAGACTTCCTTAATTTCCGGATGTACTTCTTAAAATTCCCAATCTCTTCAAAATTCCTGGGAAAATTACAAGGAAGATGAGGGTGGGGGTGGGGAGCCATGGCCGAGAGACTTCATCTTGTCAAGCTAACTACCTTTTTGTATGTCTGATTTCTGTTTGTTTATTTGTTTGTTTTTCTTAAGACTTTTTTTCTTTTTTTCTTTTCCTTTTCTTTTTTTTAGTCATACCTGCTCCTGCTGGCCAGATCACAGCAGGGGAAACTGGAACTTTTGAATATGAAGAAAGAAATTATTGTGCTTTTTTTTTCTTACAGGTTCAGAAATATCCGTTCACTCTTTAACCTCACAGATGTGTCTATTTTGGGAGAAGGAGGAAACATGTAGGTGCCTGGGCTGCATTTATGCTGGAGTTACAAATGCAGAAGATTTTGCTGAATTTTGCAAAGCAGCCAACCACCCATCTGAGATCCTACAAATGCAAGTGGAAAGACCCTTCCTCTCACTTGGCAATATTTTGGATATCCTTGAAAACGACAGCAAACCATGCTAGTGACTAAGAAGAGGTTAAAGCAGACTGATCTTCATCCAAAGTGATTTTTCTTAAGACAAATGTCTGGCTTTCACAGGGGAAACATGGGAGCCGTGGAAGAGTCCTCTAACCCTCCAGTCAAACCATCACCAACCACTGAAATGGTCCGCTGCGCCATAGAGCAGCACTTTCTTTTCATTGTTTTTATGTAAAACTTCTGGGATCACCTTGGGGAGCCGTCCCTTTCCTTCCCTTTGCTGCAGAAGGAAGTATCTGCTCCCTGGAATTCGGACCTGTGGACAAGCTTCCAGCTCAGGCCGGTGCTGGGCACTCTAGAATGACCTCACCTCTACTCCAGGCTAGTTAATGGTGAAAAGTGTACTCATCTCTGGCTTATCTGTGCTTTGTTATGGGCCTGACGAGAAACTACCTTCCCCCTGCCCCACTCCTCAGCAAAGAAGCGAAATCCAATTGAATTGTTACATGTTCCTGAGGTGGAGCCTCGAACTGCTTTCTTGGTCAAATAACTTTGTTTCTGGTTGTAAAAGGCATGGGGGGTGGGGGGACTCGAGAGAAATTGCCAACGTAAGTCTGTACTGGGCTGGGTCACCTCAGGGTTTAACTTTAGAGCTCCCAGCCAGTCTCCTCCACTCCCAGAAGGGAAATACCAGGCTATTCTGCACGTTTTCCCTTAAGCTTCATTTTCCAAAGAAAAGAAGGGTGGGGTATATCTATTTGAGCTTGATAATGTTTTTTAAATGCTTTCCTTTGAAACGATAATAGCTGTATCGGTAAAATGCAAATAAAGCAAAAATAGGCAGTATTTCTTTAAAGGGGAATATACGGTTCTCTCTCTCTCTCTCTCTCTCTCTCTCTCTCTCTCTCTCTCTCTCTCTCTCTCTCTCTCTCGTACATACACTGCTTCTGATGAAGTCTGTGAGTCAGGCTGTTTCTGAGCTCCGATAGTTTAATGGAAAGATTTATATACCGGCTGTATTATTTACTTTGGGAGGGGAGGTGGCAGTATAAGGGTATGCTAATTAGTAGGAGATTTTGGGGGGAAGGGGTGGAATATCAATTTTTATTGCATCACCTGTCAGGAGTGTCCAATCAGCGTTGGCTTTAGGGGAATTAATTGATGAAGGTGTCTCCGGACGAGCTCACTTCACTCTGTCATTTTATTTGTAGCTAAAGCAGCGGCGGGAATAGCAGCTGCATTTCTTTTCTCTTTCTCCCTTCACATTCCATTATCATAGTGCTCCAATGGAGAAGGAAGGAGTAGCGGGGCCCAGGTACTGATCCGCATCGAGGACTCAGACCAACACACTGGCAGAGCTGAAACCGGATGGTCTTTTCCCTCTTTTTTAAAAAAACGAAAACCAAAAAAAAAAAAAAAAAAAAAAAAAGCGAGAATCAAGTCAGTGTAATTTCTTGGGGTTTTTCTTCCCCCCCCCCAACCCCCCAGTAATTCGCCTAGAGTTTGGCACTCCCTTCGCCGGGAATAACAGTCTTTGTTATTTTATTAGCAGGATGCCTTGAGACACACGCAGCATCTGGCGGAGGATTAACATACATACATGTGTATGTATGCGTCACGTATATATTTACTGCAAATGGTGGGGATCATTTAGTGCCCGAGATGGGAGACCTGAAGTCAGGTTTCGAAGAGGTGGATGGCGTGAGGCTCGGCTACCTCATCATTAAAGGGAAGCAAATGTTTGCTCTCTCCCAAGTCTTCACAGATCTGCTGAAAAACATCCCGAGGACGACCGTGCACAAGCGCATGGATCATCTGAAAGTGAAAAAGCACCACTGCGATCTGGAGGAGTTGCGGAAACTCAAAGCAATCAACAGTATCGCCTTCCACGCGGCCAAATGCACGCTCATCTCCCGGGAAGACGTAGAAGCGCTCTACACATCCTGCAAAACCGAGCGTGTGCTCAAGACCAAGCGAAGGAGAGTCGGTCGGGCCCTGGCCACAAAGGCGCCGCCGCCAGAGCGCGCCGCCGCCGCCAGCCCCCGCCCGGCTTTTTGGAAGGACAAGCACCAACTTTGGCGGGGCCTGAGCGGAGCCGCGCGGCCCCTGCCAATCAGCGCGCAGTCCCAGCGTCCGGGCGCCGCCGCCGCGCGCCCCGCCGCCCATCTACCTCAGATTTTTAGCAAATACCCGGGCTCCCACTACCCGGAGATCGTTCGCTCGCCTTGCAAATCCTCTTTAAACTATGAAACTGCCCAGCTCCAGGGAAACTACGTCGCCTTCCACTCGGACCCCGCTTATTTTCGGAGCCTGCTGTGCAGCAAGCACCCGGCTGCAGCCGCCGCCGCCGCCGCCGCCGCTGCTGCTGCCGCCGCCGCCGCCGCCTACTACCAGACTGCCGGGCCTCAGCCCAAGGCGGCGACCGGCGCGGGAGGCCCAGTGAGCCTGACTTACCGCTGCAAGCGCAAGCGCGGGGGCGCCAAGAACTGCCTGCTCCCGCCTCACGCCGGAGCCCGGCGCCTGCTGCTGCTGCCCAGATCCTACAAAGCCAAGGCGGCGGCGGCGGCAGCAGCGGCGGCTGCTGCTGCGGCGGCGGCGGCCGGGGCCACTTGCTTGGAGAGGTTTCATCTGGTCAACAGCTTCTGCCCGCCTCCCCACCACCACCATCACCATCACCACCATCATCATCACCATCACCACCGAGCCCAGCAGCCAACGCCGAGTCACCACCCCTCTCATCACCACCGGCCGCAACCCCATCTAGGAAGCTTTCCCGAGAGTTGTAGCAGCGACTCCGAGTCCAGCTCCTACTCCGACCATGCAGCCAATGACTCGGATTTTGGCTCCAGTTTGTCCAGCTCCAGCAACTCGGTGTCCTCAGAGGAAGAGGAGGAGGAAGGAGAGGAGGAGGAGGAAGAGGAGGAGGAGGAAGAGGGGGGCAGCGGGGCCTCGGATTCCAGTGAAATCAGCTCGGAGGAGGAGGATTCTTCCACCGAGTCAGACTCCAGCTCCGGGTCCAGCCAAGTGTCAGTGCAGAGCATCCGTTTCAGGCGCACCAGCTTCTGCAAGCCTCCCAGCGTGCAGGCGCAGGCCAACTTCTTGTACCATCTGGCCTCCGCCGCCGCTGCAACCAAACCCGCTGCTTTCGAGGATGCCGGCCGACTTCCCGACCTCAAGAGTAGTGTCAAAGCCGAGTCACCAGAGGAGTGGAGTCTGCAGAGCTGGGCTCCCAAAGGGACTCCGGTGTACTGCCCGGCCAGCTTGGGGAGTTGTTTCCCAGAGATAAGAAACGATAGGGTATCTGAGATTACATTCCCACACTCTGAAATATCCAGTACTGTAAAGAGAACTGACCTGACAATTAACTGCCATGCAGAGGGGGCCTCTTCACCTAGCCCAAAGACAAACAATGTATTTCCACAACAAAGAATACTCCGAGAGGCTAGGAAATGCCTACAAGCAACTCCTACTACACACTGTGCAGAAAACAGCACAATAGCTGCTAGGTTCTTAAATAATGATTCGTGTGGAACAACAGCAAATTCAGGAAAAGATTCCAAAATCCCTCATTGTCCTGAATTTGCTACGGATTTACCCTCTCTTCAAAGTGATCCCAGAGTGGATACAGCAACAGCAGCAGCAGCAGCAGCAGCAGCAACTAAAGCTGAGAGTCTCTGCACTGGTACAGGTGACAAGACATTGCCATTTCTGCACAATATTAAAATCAAAGTAGAAGACAGTAGTGCTAATGAAGAATATGAACCTGAGCTTATTACAAATAAGCTAAAGTGGGAGTGCAATGATGCCGAGGGTGAGTTTTACAATATGACTGAGAAGAAGGAGGAGGACGCCTTGGTACCCACAGCCAAGGAAGGTTTTGCATGCCCTGAGAAAGAAACGCCTTCCTTAAATCCACTGGCTCAGAGTCAGGGCCTCTCATGCACTTTAGGATCTCCAAAACCTGAGGATGGGGAATATAAATTTGGTGCCAGGGTGAGAAAAAATTACCGGACACTAGTACTGGGCAAACGACCAGTCCTTCAGACACCTCCAGTCAAACCAAATTTGAAATCAGCTAGAAGCCCTCGTCCTACAGGTAAAACTGAGACACATGAAGGAACACTGGATGACTTTACAGTTTTAAACAGACGCAAAAAGGTAGCCAGCAATGTAGCATCAGCAGTGAAAAGGCCATTTAATTTCATGGCAAATTTTCCTTGTCCACCTTCACTCATTATTGGGAAGGATGGGGATTTGTGGCCAGCGTATTCCTTAAACACCACTAAGGATTCCCAACCTCCTCACAAGGCCCATCCTATATGGAAATGGCAGCTGGGCGGTTCTGCAATACCTCTTCCACCTAGTCACAAATTCAGGAAATTTAATTCATAAAAAAATGTTTTGGAAGATATTTTCTCGAACCATATTACCTTCCTTTTGTTGTAAACTGCACAGGATGGCTTGTACCAAGTCCATTAATGGTGTTACACCCCTTTTGGAGTCCTGGTTTATCGCATTTTGAAGACAAAAATCGGATTACTTTTTTTTCCCATTGCGGGTTGTTTTTTTTTTTTTTTTATGGTGGGGGAGGGGTGGGAGAAGGGTTGGTTTACATACCACAGACTACTTCAGGCTAAAGACTCAAGTAACACTCAGTTATTATGGTAGAGCTGGAACACTTTACTGTTTCAATGGTAATAATGCACCGGTACCTCAATTCAACTGCTACAAATAAATGTCAAAAGGTTGAATAATAAATATCACAATGAGCCATTAAGTTTATGCACTAGATTTCAGACCTGAAAGTGTAACTGGTATTCAGTGAAAGTTTGTTAGGTTACATGGTTACACAATGAGGTAGCAAGAAGTTTCTGTGAGCCCAAATGTAATTTTCTGGAGCTCTTATTTGTGGGGTGTCTTTTTTATTTTTTTTCTAAACCCAGATTCCCTTTCCAATAGTAGTTGCACTTAACTGTTTTTTTGTTTTGTTTTGTTTTGTTTTTTAATGGAAAGATTGGGGGTCTGAGTCCTGATTGGATGCTGATTTAAAAGCTGCCCATTGTGTGAGAAGTAAAAAAATACTTTTTTTTTTTTAACCTTTACAGTCACTCCTTGCAACTGGAAAAGCCCCTTCTGCGCTCTCACCCAAACATTTAAAATAGGATGACTCTTGCTGTGCTCCTGCTTGTCTTCTGATCTGAAGATAACTCTTCAAGCTTTCAAAACAATTAAAACATTTCTCTTAATAGCAGGATGTTTAATGGTCTAACTCATCCTAGTGTCCAAGCAGTAAATACAACCAAGAAAAAGAGTCATAACACCCCAAGTGAAAAATAACTGATTTCAGGGCTTTTTGGTATTAGAACTCAGGCACTTGGATTTTATTACCTTATGCTTTTTTTTTTCTGCATCTCTCTAAACTTCTGTTTCAGGCCATCCTGTGTATAGAACAGGAGAGTTTCTACTGCAAGTGACAATCAGAGGTGACTATCTATATTTGCACTTAAAATCAAAGTAGTTCCACAGGCAAGTGGTCTAGCCCTTGGTGAGGCCATGCTGGTGGACTGTGTTGTAAAGATGAGAGCAGTAAATCAAAATTATGGAAATTTGCACTGTTGAAAAGCATGCTTTAGCTTTATTTTCAATTAAAAACACTGTTTAAAATTCCTGGTTCCATACATTTCTACTTATTCCAGATTGAAGAAGGGTTAACAAGAATGAATGGCTTTGTTGACATTTTCACTTGTAATGTTTTTGCCTGAAAGAAATGCATTTATTGGGTGCAGTGTTTTGTGGTAATACTTTGTGATGAGACCAATCAGGTTCTGGGCACAACACTGGCAAACTTCCTCTCAAATAACAGAAAAACTTTTCAAACTTGTTATAGGCCAACTATTAAAAAGTTTCATATCTAAGAAAGTGAAGCATAAATCAGTTGTTATTTTAACGAAAGTTGTATCTAGTAATTTTTGGGTCACCAAATTATGTATCTTAGATCCTGGTTATCTTTAGTCTAAGAAGTTGCATCTACAGACCATAAATCACAAAGCAAAACAAAACACCACTAAGATGTTTACTGTGTGAATTTAAAGCATTATTTCTCATGGAAATTCAGCTATTTATTTTCCTTAACCTTTTAATTCCTACCCCCCTTTGAAATTTTCCCCTTGACTATAAATGTTTCAGATAGTTCTGGATGGTCTCAGACCTAATTGCTGTGTATTATCTGTGGTTTTCCTCCTGTTGTAAAGGACAGAGGCTGAGAATACCTGCATCCAAATACATTTGGATAGAGTGAACAGATGCTTTGAACTGCCTTCCTTCCTTTTCTTCTTGAATGTTGCCAGATGTAGGCTCACTGGAATTTTTTTTTTTTTTTTTTGAATCACAGATATGGTCAAAGCAACATTGGGGGATGTTATTCTTGAATTCATGTTTGTATATATTTCCAAACGCTAGTCCATAGTCTCAGTTAAAAGTGCCAGAAATCCAAACTGGCTTCTGAGCTCGAATCCATTCCTCTTTGGAAGGCAATGAAGAATTTAGGGACAGTGAGTTGTCTTTATAAAGAAAAACAAAACAAAAAACAAAAGCAAAGCAGTCTGTAAAAAGTATGACACCCACACAGGGGAAGTCTGTAATTTCCATTCTTTAATTAGTGACAAGACAAGAAAGTTCAAGTGCAGAAACTGCTGCATTTGGACGAGGACTTTCCATGGTGGCTACAGACTGTTACCAAATTATAAACTGAGAATCTATTTTAAGTCTACAGATCTTGAGTGTGGAAGATTGTAAGATGGGATAAACACAAAATTAAGACAAATATTCCATAGAATTTTGGGCAAAATATGAGGCTGCAGCTTGGACACTTGGTCCCCAGTCCTCAGAGAATCAGTAGATTCAGCTTCTAGGAGCTGATAATGAGCAGAATGGGGGCTGTGGCATACCAGAGTGATCAAGAGGGAAGATGTTGAGTAGTCAACATAAATTTTATCCCACGGTGTTCCTGTAAGACATGAGCCACAGTAAACCCTGAGTTGGGGGTTTCTGTCAGTAAAGTGTACCACATAGTAGGTCTTAGTGGGCAAATAGAAGGTAGTCTTTCAATTCCTAGTAGCCCTCAACTGGTTTCCCATCCTGCTGTGGGAATTAGTCCCAGAACAGTTTATTTTATTTGGGTTGTTTTGTGATTAAAGACAATTTCTAGGTCTTTCTCAGCTGCTATAAATGTCACATTTGTTCAAAAGTTAAGCCTTACTGAGAGAAAAACAAAAGTTCCCTCCATTGACAGGTTGAATTTGTACATCTGAGTGTTTTCAGGGAATAGGTTTGTTCCTTTAAGTCCTGTAAGGCTCTAGGGCCACTGATTTCTGTGGCTACATTAGCTTAACAGACATGGGGAAACTGTAAGAGAAATCCTTTTCTCTGAGTTTTTGGTGAAGCAAACTTATTCCTGGAAATTTCCTGATAAGCCTGTGAAGTGAAGATTTAATTATTTTTTAAAGAGATGTGTGTACTTTCCTTCTCAGTCAGGTTATCTGCCTTATAGAAAAGCACAGTTTTCCCCCACCCCCTAACTGTTTACTTTTTAGAATGGGTGTTCCTTGCTCTTGCCTTGCTTGATCACAGTGGAGTAATCTCAGTAATGGTTGTTTATTTGAAAACCAACAACAAGGAGCCCCCACTAAACAGCAATAACACAAACTAGATGGGCTGATGTGTGGGGTTTTATCTTATTTGTATCTGGATGACTTTCCATGGTCTAGAAATTCCTCAAAGTTCTTAACTAACAAGTATTAGGCTGGAAATTTCTACTGATATGCGAATGGGAGTTTTGTTTGCACACAGGAAAAGATGTAGGTAAAGTAATTCCTCGAAAACATTGTTTTTCTTTCAAAGGAAACAAAAATACTCCACGGTGAAATTTTCCTTAAAAAAAAAACAAAACAAAACAATAAAACAGCACCTATGAAAGAAAGAGATGTGACTTTTGCTTCACCTTGAAAACATCTTCCTGTTGAAAAGTACATGTGGAGAATGGGATTTCCCAGGACCAAAATAGGAAGGAGAAAACAAAAATTCAAGGCTCCCCACCAGCTAAACTCAGTAAATTGGCAAGGAGAAAACAGAGCACCTACTTTCAGGAATCCACCCTGTCACCCCTGTTATCCCCAGGAGTCTCCTTTTCCCTGTGAGGAAAAACTACCTTCCCTCTGCTTTGGGCTATGGTCTGCTCCCTAGGCCAAGGGGCATTCTGCAAACCAGCCTAGGGGTTGGGTATGTAAGGCGTATCCAGGAGGTGGAGAAGGGCTGCATTTTACCTGTTTAGCAGGCCCTCTTTTGCATTAAAAAATGGAAAAGAGGAAGGGGGGAGCCAGCTATCAGTCTTTGCCCATGCCCTAGGCCCCTGCTACTCTAGCTCCTTTTCAAACAGTGGAGGCCTCACAAGCTCCTACTTTAAAAGGCCTGAGATGTTTTGCATGAAGCCCTCACAATAGGGGTTGAGGGAATTGACAGTTTCAAAAACAAGGCCTTCAGTCCTTTCCAGCTGCCGGGTCCGCTCTCCCGCACCAACTCCTGGTTCCTCTCTGCTGGTGGCGTCCTCCGCAGCACACAGCCTCCCTTCCAGCCCTCAAGCCCGCGCTCAGGCCGGCCCCACCCCGCCCCCAGGCTGTGTTTGTAAACAGGGGTCAGTGGCCAGGGGCTGCTGGCGCGGGCTTCAGGCCTATGTGCCTGAAAGGAGAGACCAGGGACTCTGGAGCCGGCCAAAGGCTGCAGGCAAAGGGCTGACGGGGTTTCCAGGGTTGCTTTCCGCAGCTACCGAGCTCTGGGCACTTTACTGACCCAGAGCATCCCTGGGTTCTTCGACCAGGGCCACCATCATCACCAAAAAAGATGTTTAAGTGCCGCCATTTTGCATGGTGGCAAACATATTTCTTTGTGACTTTTTTCCCGCCTAGATCTTGCTCTCCTCTGATCGTGTGACGATTTCGCTCCTCCAGGCAGAAGAGCCTGCACCCCAGCTCGTCCTGCGCAGCTTCCAGTCCAAGCGGCCATAAGGCCGTGAGCAGAGGACAGCTAGGCGCGTCGGCCACCTAGGGCCTTGTCCCCAGCCCATCAGAAACTGGCCTGCTTACCCCCCAGTTTGCACTTCTTTTGTGTGTCCTGAAGTCATCGCCATCCCTGCACTTGCAGTCCTATATTTCTCACCTTCTTGCCTGCTCTCATTCCTCCTCTCCAGGCAAAAGGGACCCAGATCTTTGCATCGCTTTGCGGATTTTGAGGCCTCCAAAATGCGCTTGTGAGAGGCAAGTGGCAAAGGGACTGGGCCAACATGGCTGCGATCTCCTCTTGGGAAGAGGCTCAGGAGCAAAGGCCCAGCGTGTGGGGAGGGAGCACGCTAGCCAGGCCTGGGGCAGCTCCTAACGTGGGAGTAACCTGGGGCCAAGCCTGCCCGCTTTGGCTCCGTGGTTCCCATCCCTTGGAACTTCTCTCAGTGCATCTGCAAGTGGAATGATGACCTGGAAACGGGAAACGTGAGACAGTGACCTGGAAAACCACCCTGGGCTGGGAGGTTGGAGTGCAGCAATGCAAACAAAGCTGCTCCTGGGGAAGAGGGAAACAGAGGTGCTCCGCGCATAGGTCACAGGAAAGTGCAACAAGCTTGTTTTCCCTGGTGTTTAAAATGCAGCCCCAGTTGTAAAGTGTGTGAAATTACGCACTGGTCTCTTAAAGAGTGCCTAATTTATAGTAAATAGCAAGGTCTTTGTAAATGGCTTTATTATGTTGTTTCTTGTTAATTGTTGAGAAAAGCCCCATTGTTGAGTGTGAAAGCCTTTATGAGCTAACCTGGGCCTCGGCGCAATCAGAGGGCAGTAAATGGCCGCTCGACCTCCAAAGCCTCACGCGAGGGCCAAGAGGACTGCGGGGACTTCTCGAGGCGCTTCCTTGGCTAGGAAAGAAAGTGACAAGACTACCCAGCTTTTAATTAATGAGAGAGTGTGTTTTGAACTCGCGAGCACCCGAGAGCAGCTGGCTGAGTGCGACCGGGGGAACGTGGCTAGCCAGGGCTAGCCAGGGCGGCTGGAAGGCCGAGTCCGGGCCTGGGCTCCCCTCCCTAGTCACAGCCCGCAGGGGGTCGCGCCTCGCCCGGCGGCGAGCGAGCTCCGGGCGGGCGCTGATTGGAGCCTCGCTGGAAGGCCTTGGATCCCGGCTTTGTCTCTAGTTCTTCTCCAGCCGCGGGAAGCGCGAGCGCCGGCCCGTTCCGCCTCGGTGGCAGACCCTCTCCGAAATGCCTGCCCAGCCGGGGAACTGGAGGGTCTTCAGGCTGAGCAGGCTCCGGGGACGGCTCCAGGCCCCTACTTGGGCCTCCTTGTCTTTTGTTTAAAGAGCTCTCTCCTTCCCTCCCTCTTTTTCTCTCTTATGAGCGGTGACACACACAGTCTCTTCATTAGAAACCTGCAAGGGATTCAGAAAATGAGAGAAATGAGGGAGAAGTTTGGTTCTATTTGTTTAACATGGAAAAATAATTTCTTTAATCTAAGATGAAATGTTCCTATCTCATTTTTCGGTCACCTCCCAGTCCCCGTCCAGCCAGTTAGGACCAAGGACCTGAATGGCCAAAACCAGGCAGGCGCTGGATTCATTTCTAGAACTTTTGAGGACAGAATTCCACGGGTCCTCCTGGCCCTGAGAGGGCTGAGGGGCAGGCAGACAGTGCCTCCTCCAGGGCTGGGTCCCGCGGCCTTTCCAGGGTCTTAGGACCTGGTGGGTCCAAGGGAAAAGCAGCCTGACGCCTGCCTTGCAACCTTTCCCTCTGACACTGCAGCTAGAAAAAAGCAGATTTCTTCTTGAGCCTCCACTGGTGTCAGAAAACCTGGCTTGGGTGGACTGTGAGGGTTTGGACATTAGCTGATGCAAATCACAGGGAAATGTTAATTCCAGTGAGGGAGAAACCCTGTGTTTAGCTATCTTCCTTTCCCTTCTTAGATGGCCCTGCTTCCTTCCGCACTCTCGCTCTCACCAAATTAGCTAGTCCATGAAATCCCCCTGGGTTTAGAGCACTTGTTTCGCGGATTGGCGTACAACCCATATTAACTATGCACTTTCTGCTATTCCTCTTGTGACTGTCCCTGATTCTTCCTTCTTTGCGGAGAGTATGATGCATTTTATTTTAGTCAATCGATGCGCACAAATACTGGGATAACACAACCCACACATCTGCGGTGGAGGCTGCTTTCAAAATTGAGTTTAGGGATCAATACTAAGTCGGAATGCTCCAAATTGCATGAATTCACCAAATTCAAGCCTTGGGCTCCCAAGCCCTTTTCCTGAGTAATTAACACACTCACAGGTTATAGCTGTGCATCTACACTTCCTGCCTCTCTCAAAACAGGATGCTTTCCTCCTGTGTATTTGGCTTTACCTAAAGATCACTTGGTTGCTTTGAAAAACACGACCCCCAAATTAGTGGAGCCAAACCCTGTCACCACCCTTCATGCTGATCTCCTCACCTTATTTTTCTAAGACCTAACAGTAGCACTTAGAAGTGGGCTAGTGGATGCTCCACAAACCTTTGCCCAACTTAATATTTCACTCGTGAGGGAGCAGCCAACACTTGGCTCCCAGGATTTCTAGATCTGTGTGATATTAGAGTTACAATACATGCCAAGCAATACTTTGTTGGATGATGGTTGGTTGGTTTTTATGGCCTGGATCTTAGCCACATAGACTGGTGTCTAACTAGGGGAGATGGACAGCAGTTGTCCTCTGTTGCAAAGGACAGTGAGTTTGACCAGAGACATGATTGGCTTCTGAACAAGAATTAGAAGAGCTTGCAGCCCATTAAGACTCTCTCTCTCTCTCTCTCTCTCTCTCTCTGTGTGTGTGTGTGTGTGTGTACAAACAGGTAGTCTGAAAGAAGTCCCTAAGAAAAACCACCAAAGAAACTAGGTTTATAGTGCATTAGAATATCCCAGTTTTGAAGCTCATGTCTGAGTCTTCCTTCAGGTTAGGTGTCTGGAAGAAGACAAAAGACTCTTGTTCTGTCCCGGGAGGAACTGGGAGTCAAGAAAAGCTTTGAGGTTCTCCAGAAGGAGCCACTCTTCTAATCAGGGCTATCAATATGTCTGTGTTTAACCCTATTGGATAAAGACTTAGTCAGTAGACTTAGACCCTAAAATAGTAGCAGCTTAGCAAGGAGCTCACAGATCTGTCAAAGCCTTCCCAGGCCGGAAGCTGGGGAGGAAGAGAGAGGGAAACGCCATTTGTGTGGCTACCATCCTCTTGACTAAGATGACAAACCAACCATTTCAACAGAACTCTCTTGGAAAGTTACTGAAGAAGCATTCAGAGACACTGGAAGGCTGGAAGAGAATTTCCATCCTTAGTGCTTGCCTCCTTTGGGTTAGCTCCAGGAAAAAACACAATGCTGTGGTAAGTGATGGTCTGTGGTGAGGCACAGAGGGACTGTGCCAAACTTAGCAGCCACCTTGCCCCTCTCCTGTGAAAGTTGGATGTCACACAAATGCATAGGCTACAGCTTGCTCAGGGGCTGAAAGGGCAAACTCCTCAATCTCTGAAACACCCTGGAAGGGCCTGGACTCCTGGATCTGCCAGGAAGAAAAGCATGACTCACACTCATCCTCCTCAAGTTCCCTGTTTTCCCTCCTTGCAGATGAATACCCTGATCCCCTGATCATCAGCAGGGAAAATGTCAAAGGGTAGTTTGCTTCCTCTGCGTTGGGTCCAAAGATGCAGTCCCAAGGAAGGCTAAGCTTTCAGATTTTTTCATCACTACACCTATTTGAATTAAAAACTGTATGTTATAGTAGAAATTGCCATAGACAGGCTTATTCACCCTTTTCCTGTCTGTCTTCCCTTTTTTCTTTTTCCACCCTCTTAGCTCCCCCCATTCTTCCCCCTACCTAACCCTCACACTCAGGTGGAAGCCTTTCTCCTGGAGTGGAAAGAAAGGAAGAGCTAGACTTACAGCAGAGTTGAGAGAGGCAGTATGGAAGCTGTGGTCACTACTGCACTTTCTTGCTGGGATGAAGGGTCAGAGCATCCCAACCTCTTGGCCCTCAAATGCTGAGATGCTCTGCTTTGAGTGTGGCAAATAGCATGTACACCACACCCAAAGAGCTCCATTCCATACACACCCATGCACACGGCTATGGGTCCGACACAGAGTGCATTGCCAGATGCAAATGTACAGAGGTGCTTTTAATTTTGTTCCAAGTGTTACACATCATGTGGCAAATTGGCCTTCAGAAAGCCAATTTTATTTTTTTCTGTTAATAATAAAAGACTTCTTAAACAAGCTTAAAGTATGTGATTGAGAATTAAGAGTGTACATCTTTATGGCTCAAGTGTTTCTTATCTGATTTTAAAAAGAAGACTAATACACTTTTTTTTAAATAAGGAAGGTTTTTTTGTTTTTTGTTTTTTTTAATGGAAGAGTTTGGTTAACGTTAGAACTGTCCAGTGGTTCTGCTGTTCACATGCGTTTAAGAAAATAATAAGAACATTTAAATCCTTTAAAAATCCTTTTACATTTTTAATGGATTGTGAATTTTAAAAAGTAAGCTAGGAAATTAGTCATATACTCTTACCATCTTCTTGATAAAAATTATCTATGAAATGTCCACTTTACCTAAACTATCAGCATTTCATATTATCTTAAACATTTCAACCTGTGTTTGTAGTTGTAATATGAGATTATAGTAAAATACAACGGAAGCATAACTCATTTTGTGAAACTTACATGGGGAGAAAATATTACTTATTTTGCAGGTGGGTAACCGGGATTCTAAAATCTTGTCACTTGCATTAATCTCTTGTTGGTCTGACCTGGTTGAGATCTGACACAACAGAAGGATTTCCAGATGAGTTGGAAGCACCCTGATTGTGAACTTCCCACAACTCTCTGAGCTGAACTTTAGTGTATACTTCAAGACTGGTCTTAAATGTGGTCTTCAATGGGAAGAAAAGTGCAAAAATTTTTTTGTTAAGGAAAAGAAAATGAGGAACCTTTTAATAAATACTGTTAGGACCATTGAGTCCAGTTACCTTCTATAATGTGAATGGAAGGAATCATTATAGCTGACTGAGCCGTTGACATGGTTTCTTCATTCAGGATCCTGGCCAAAGGAATAGCATGTCAATGTGTAAAATTCTAGCCAAAGATAAGCCATTACAATGGAAATCGCAATGTGCAAAGTCTCATTGAAGCCAATGAAATTGAGTGTAATATCCATACAGCATTCTCATCTGCTTGCTCCAGGATTTAGTATGCAGCTCTGCACTGAAATGAGATTATGCATATAAAATGCCAATATAGAATACACTGCCCAATAAAACATTAGAAGAGCAACTTACAGCCCATAGACATGGGCTTTACTTAAATTTGAACTTCATATACAAAATAAACCAGAGCCCCATCAGAACACTAAATCTACACCATGCCCTAGATCTGGATTTTCATGCTTCTTTCTGCATGACTCCCCGACCCCCTCTCCTATCCAAACACAATTCTTTTAAGGGCACTCTTCAAATCATCTAGCAATTCCCAAAGGGAACCCAGGAGTCTCTTAAACTGCCTTTCTAAATTAAAGGGCCCCAAACAATGTAAGTGCATTTTTGACCAAATACATATATTTGTATGTGAATGGAATTATATATACATATATCATATATACATGTACATATTAGAAAGCATTTGGATCTGAGAACCTATGGTTTCATTAAAAAAAAAAAAAAAAAAAAAAAAAAAAAGCCCAAAGGCACCAAAGGGAAAACACCCCCACAGTGGATTACAGGGTTATGGGACAGGTCACTAGGAACGGGAAATAAAACTCAATGTTAGGTTTGGTCTGTAAATTATGCACCTTTCAGGAAAGGGGGTTGAAGGTCTCTTCACTCAAGGGGTTTTTTTTCCCATCCATTTTGCTATTAATTCTTAACTCTTGGTAGGCAGTTCTTTAATGAGGTTGTTTGTGGCAGGTTAATTTTCTCCAATCTACTAAGCTCCTCATTTTCCCTTAAGTGTGCTGTTGCCCAGAGCTTTCAGAATTGTCCATACTAGAAGAAAACAGAATAAACATGCTGAAGTTGTCTGGGTGGGCTTCGAATTAAAGACGTTATGTGGACAGATAAACAGAGGGCCTCGGACAGATGGGAGTGGGAGGGTAGGAGCCAGGCTGAGGTGAGGGCAAGAGGGAGAGAATTCCGTCTTAGGAGAGCAATGACCCTAGGAGTGTAATATATTAAATATTGCAGCGATCGATTTCAATACCCCAAGTGGACACGGGAATAAAAATTCACCAACAAGCTGAAGTGATTAGGAATGCTTTGTTGCGAGGGAAAAATGTGATTTTCTTCAAATCCTTTTTGTTCAGGTTAGAAGAGGCCCAGACAATCCAAATGTAAGCCCCAGACTCCCAGTTTGGGATATAACCCTAAAGGTTAGTCATATCTCGATGGTACTTCTGCATAGTGGAAAGATGAGCTGTGTACCAAGGAGGATTAAATAGCAGCCACAATTATGGGCTGGTGACTCCCTGAGCTTTCCTCCCAAATCAGAGAAGAGGGCATTTTGGAGAGCTTTCCCTGTGAGTTAGTCTTTGTTTCAGCTCTGGGACAAAGCAGTGGCTTGTACAATTCTTCTTTCATTAAAATCGAAGGGGGGAAAATACACAATACGGTTTACAGAAGGTTGGCCTACCATACCAAGATGTGAAAACCGCATTTCCTGCTATGTAGGAGAAAAATATTTTCAGTGTCATTCTAGGAAGAAAAGTATGAAATTGTCATACACATAGGCACAGATACCTGCTACCACACACGATTTTATTACTGGTTTTCAAATTGAGTAGGACTCTTGCATTTAGATCCTCATGCCCTGAGCTGTTCTCTCTCCAAGTCCAGGAATCTGCTTAGGGATTTGGGGTAGTCATTGTGGAGGCTGCTTGGAGCAGGGGGATTGTTTTCAGTCACAGACTAATGGGCAAAGCCTGGGCCTTACACACTGGGGACAGCAAGTCTGCTGCTAAGGACACATTGCTGGATGCCTGCAGGTAGCAGCAGCAGCAGCAGCAGTAGCAGCAGCAGCATCGATAGCAGCTGCCTCCTCCTTCAGTGTGGCCGGGCTACAAATCTAGGAAAAAAACACAGCACTATACAAAGGATTTCTTTAATGAGGAAGAGTTCCTCAGATGGTGCGCTGGGGATGCTCCAGCGTCTCCTTCCCTATAAGACGCTTTCTCTTTACGTAGTTCTTTATGTGATAACTGGGCATTGGAAATGCCACACACACACACACACACACACACACACACACACACAAACAAACACACTAGCATTCCTTGATAACCCAGACACAGACATCTATTAGAAGGTCCGAATAAAGCTGAATTTCTGCATTGGGCAGAAGCAAACCTCTCTGACACCCTGCTCCCCTCTACACACACAAATTCTACATCATAAGTGGTCTAGTCTTGTATTCATCACAGTGATGACTAGCTCTCACTTGCAAGCATGGCCCTAAGGACCGGCTGTGTTTCTGTGAGCGCATCTCCTCATGATGGAGCAGACCAGGCAGGAGAAGGAAGAAACCCTAAGCTTCCTCAGTTCTTTCATCTAATTCGGGCTGAACATGGTGGGTTAAAGCTGAGACTGGTTGTGTAACAGAGCACTTAGGTTCCTGCAGCTTGAATCTCCCAGGCTTTCTGTGAAGAGCAGAGCAGCTACAGGGAGGCTATTATGCCCTATAAAGCTGTTTATCTCTCTTAAGCTACATGGCTCCTTCCTCTCTTAAGGTTGTGTTCAACCAGGTTCGGGTGTGAAATGTCACTCAGGGAAGTGACCTCGAGGAGGTCGTTACTGAGGCCGGGTATCTCTTCCTGAACGTGGGGAAGACTGAATTGGGGGACATTTGGGTAAGAAAGAGCTTGTGCCCTGTTGTGAATCCCATCTTTTATTTTTCTACGCTGGTCCTTTTCTGCTTGCTTCAGCCTCTCTTCTTCACCATCTTCCTCTCTATTTTGAATCATGTAAGAATATGTACAAAACCAGGGCCTGCCTGTGCCTAAGCAGACAGGAGAATTCTGAGATTTATGGTGTTATGTGACTCTGGAGTAATCTGGAGAGAAGGCATCTCCCAGGGGAAGACACGTGGTGGGGGCCTTTAGTCTCTGGTCACTGTGGTACACCTACTGAGTCCAGGGCCAAGGCTCTGGACTGGACTCTCCAAAGCCTGCTTGGTATAGGTACCTGTTGCTTGAAGTGTCTGAGGAGTCTTTGGGTCCCTAACCTATTGTAAGTCTTAGACTTTGGTCATGTTCCCCCTGGGGCTGCTGGATTCACCTGTCATTATAATCGCTGCCCAGAGTTCTTGACAAACCTCTACAATGTGTGTCCGCACAAGGGCGCTTAAGGTTCACTGGTCTGTGTGTCGAACTTAGCAAAACTGCAAATCAGCGAGAAAATGTGTCTATTCTTGTGAAAGGAGATACAAGTTGGTACTTAACGTGGAAGCAGGAGAAAGAGGGGTGGGTGGGTAGGGAGCCTAGCCAAAAGCCCCACTGTAATCTCCAGAACAATTTCATTTCCTCTGCAACACCCTGGCTACCCTGGCCCAGGCCTCAGAAAGGTCAAGGAGGAGATGGAACTGAAGGATAGGGTTGGGTGGGGTGAGGGGCTAAGCCCTCAGCCAGGTCGCAGGTGAGAGCAGGGCAGGGTGGAGCGGAGACAACTAGAAGGAAGGACGGGGGAGGGGCAGAAGTCTGGCTTCTTCCAGAGGGGCTTTTCCTCTGGAATTCGCACAGCCAGCCTCCGGGGCGGCTTGCTGGGCTCTCCCCCGCCCCTTCTCGCAGAGCTGGTCGCAGGGAGCTCGGGTTTCCTGCAAGCCTCTGGTGCCTCCAGGCCGCCGGCTTTCAGCTCCCTGAGAGATCAGGCCTTTCCCGCTTGCTGAGAAAGGGAAAAGCGCGTGCGGCGCGGGCATCAGCGCCGGGGAAACCGGATCCTCCCGGAGATGCTCAGCCTCCCTGCGGAGCGGGCTGCAGCCTGGGGTCCCGGGTAGGGTTAACAGGCTCCGAGACCTCCATGCCGCTGCTCAGAAGCCCCGGGTAGCGAGGACAAGCAGGCCGCGGGAAGCTTTCCCTCTCTCCTCCGAAGGGGAGCCTGGATTTTTTTTTTTTTTAAATCTTTTACTTTAAATTGATCGATCACGACCCTCCCGAGAGTGACTCCACCTTCTGTCCCCACCTCTGCGGCCTTCACTTGTCACCTCTGCTCGTGCGCGGAAGACGCGCGGGCCGTGTGCGTGTGGCAAAAGGGTGTTGCAAGTAGCCCGAGCCTGCGAGGCTGTCGCGTTTGCATGAATCCCGATCTGAGAACCCATAGTTAGAGGGTTGATTCCTGCTTCCTTACCCATAACCCTGTAGGTGAAAGTCTCCATCGATCGCTTTTCCCCTGACATCTGTCCCTGCACGCCTGCCTCCCTGTAAGGAAATGCTCGTAGGAGCCGGGCTCCATACCCGCTGCCTTCAGGGAACTGAGGATAAAGGCTCAAGTCCTCCATGAATTAAGTTGATTATTAATTTGGGCTGTTTGGAGCTGGTAACACTATAGACGCCTTCAGCTTTGGGAATTGTCTCAGGGCAGGGACACAAGCACGAATGACCCAGAATTGTGACTGGGAAAAGCGAGTGAGTTCTGGGTAGAGGCTCCCTGAGTGGGCAGGGGAGAAAGCTTCCTAGTGAAGCTTAGCTCTTCCCAGTTCCCCAATAAATTCTTAGTTAACTAGTGTAAACACATCAGTATTATTAGATGGGTGAAACCCGGTTGGATGTGGGGGCATGTCAACTGAACCCCGCCCCGTAATACTTTCTTAGATGACAAATAAGTACTCTTACCACACGAAAATAGAAATGTAACATTCGACTGGACGAATTAATTTTTGACGGATTTACGGCATGATTTTCTTTCAGGAGGTATTCCTTGCCTCTTTTTTTTTTTTTTTTTTTTTTTTGTCCTATCCACAGTGCTGTCCAAAGATAGAAATATAAACAAGCTCTCTGCCTTGCGGAAGCCCCTTAACAGTATCTCCCAAAGAAAGATCAAGACACTTTGTGAATTTTCCCCAGATAATGCCTCATATTCCGAATGACTGATCAGAGAACTCCGGTATTGTTCAATAAAATGAGAGGAAGGCGAGTGACGTGGGAGCCGAACAATGGCATTTCTGAATCAGTTTGCTTGATTGACATTTGGGAGCTTCATGACCGCAGGGAATAGGACTCATTACTGTGAATACCCCAAAACACCAACCGAGATTAGAACTCTAGATCCTGTTTTAATCCCATTTCAGCCTAAATTATAGTGGGAAAATATAAGATCCAAGAAAAGAGTATTACACCAGCATAGACTGACCGAAAGTTTTAATTGTAGTAAAGGAGAATTAAAGAGTGAAGCTGAAGTACTTTCCAACAGTTTCAGGACTAGTGCTGATAATTAAGCAGGATGCTCAGATGGATGGAGCAGAGTAGATTCTAAGAATATTGATGTGGTATAAAATACTTCATACTTACTTGGGGTGACACGTGTTTGGAGAGAGATATCACAAGGTTTTCCTAACTTTGTACATATGAGAAAAACATCATATGGCCTTTTAGATTGGTCAAAAGGCAGGGCCATTAGCAAATTCATGGTGAGAAATAACTAGACACTTTACAGTTAGAGTCTAAATATCCATTGTTATTTGGAAGACCTTATTACTGTGGAGAGGATTTTATATTAAGGCCAAAAGTTGTACTAACACTAAATTTAGTCCAGAAAACTGCAGTAGCTGTTTTTCAGTTCATGTTAGAAAGGGGGAATGTGTTTTGCAGTTTTAATAACAGAAAGGTGTAAGCTAATGCAGGTTGTGGGTTTGATCAGAGTCTGGTGTGTGGCAACCACTCTACAAAAATTTTGATTCTTTAATGGAATTCGTCTTCAAATCTTAGAAACGTAAAATATCGAAAGTCTTAGGAATCATGTATTAAGCTGCGTCAATTGACTACAGCAAGGAGACAAAGCAGCAATACAAAGATACGTATGTTCTTGTATTTTAGCAAGTCACAGCAAAGGGAAATGTGATTAGACATGAAGGCAGAGGTGCAAATTCACCTCTAATAATGGAACAGGAAGAGTTGCTGCATGGCATAGCTTCGCAGCCATTCTGAGGGGTGGGCTTTAACAAGCAGCCTCTGTTGCATGGGAAACTGGGACTCTTAAGAATTATTTTTGCATCAAGAAGGGACTAAAATTAATTATTAGAAGCTCAGTAATCACGAAATAAACTCCGAGCTTTGAGGTTAAAAACAGATGACTATCTTCATGTTCAATTATACAGTATCAATTACTAATACAACCAGTGTTTCAGTGTCCCAGCACCACTAGATACCATCTTTTATGAAGATACCTTGGTATTAATTAATGACTTCTTTATTCTCATTATTCACAAGGAAAAATAGGGGTCGTGTCACACTAAAATTAAGATTATCTTAGTTTATCTGGGCTCTTAAACAAAGATCATTCAAACTAATTATATTTTGAATTAACAGGGGTAGGCAATTTATCGCTTAACTTTTTTTTTTTTGTTCAAAGACAGGAAAATAAAGATCAGAAATAAGCAGAGTTTCATTTTAAAGGCAGAAAGAAGCAAACATGTCCTGACTTTTGCAGTATTTCCCTTGCTAAAGGGGGAATGAAGGAACTGTAAAAGACGTGACTTTGCAAAGTCAAGTCCTTTTTAAAAGACTTGGATCGAAATTCTTGCTATGCAACAAGGATTCAAGTTTGATTAATTTTCTGCAAGCGACGTGACAGCGGTGTTTTAAAAGATTAATTAAAATTGAAGTGATACGGAGCAGGAATCCAACCTGCAGAGGCGTCCCTGGCGCCTTGGGGGTGCGGGGGGGAGGCTTTGCAAGCCAGTCCCAAGCCCGAACTACCGGCTTTCCCGAGCCTGGGACGCAATTCCCCGTCTCCTGGAGAGGAACGCGGAATTTGGCAGGGCGCCCGTCTGGCCGCCTGGCATACCGAGCTGGCCGCCAGCTCTCAGGGGTGGGGACGGGGTGTGTCCCCCGGAACCCGCTGCGGAGAGAAGAGCTAGCGCGCCTTTAGACCAGCCAGTGAGGACCTGGGTCAAGCCAAGAGGCGGGAGGGGGGCTCCCGTAAGCCTGGAGCCTACATCCACAGGCCGAGCAGCTACTCCAGCCGCTGCACCTACTTGGTGACACCCTGCTGGTACGGAACCCTCCCCCAACCCGGCCGAGAGCAAACGTGCTGGAGTGCGAGGAATGAGGACTGCAGTCTGCGGAGATTGGTGCACAGGGCGGAGGCTGGGGAGAGCTCCGCCGGGCTACGGCTCCTGGGCCCAGATTCTGGGCCTGGATAAGCAGTGCTGCCTGGTCACCTCGGACACGGGACCCTTCACTGTGCAATTGCCCTCCCCTCCCCCGCAGTTTCGCGCTCTAGCTCCCCTCCCCCACCCCACATCCTGCTCCCCTCGCTTTACTCCGCGACGCCTTCAAACAAGTAAGAAATTAAGCCGAACACAATTGTAACTGTACTCAGGGAGACACAATCGCCCAAGCCCTTGGGGTCACGCGCAGCAGAGGGGCGACGC
Source organism: Mus musculus (assembly GCF_000001635.26). NCBI lineage: Eukaryota > Metazoa > Chordata > Mammalia > Rodentia > Muridae > Mus > Mus musculus. Next base: position 18,028,328 of record NC_000068.7, on the reverse strand, counting down.
GGGTGGTGCCGCCTAGGGTGGGGTGGAGAGGGCGTTCGTTTGCAATCAGACTCCTGGGCGCGACATACAATGTCCCATTCTCCCTTCTAGGGCTCTGGGGTCCTCACGAAGAGAGGCTGTGCCGGGACCATGCGCCCAAGGTCCGAGGATGTCCTCTGCGACCTGCGGCGGGCGTGTGGGTTCAGGCCCAAACGAGTCCCAGGAGTTTCTCAGCGCCTGGAAGTAGACGTGGTCTCTCTAGCCCCTGGCGTCAGTCTTTACCCTTCCTCTTCCTGGAGACCCGGGAGGCCGCGACGTGGAAAGAGAGGCGGGAAAGCCCGCACGGAGCTGCCCAAGTAGAGGGCGGTGGGGCTCAGGGGACTCTAAAGGCGAGAACTGAGGGTCGGAAGCCTGGGGACAATCCTTTCCCCTCCACGTGCAGCGGGGACACCTCCTCCCCGGGGAACCCATCCAGCTGCTCCCAACCTGGAGAACAAAGGGTCTGGGAAGCACGGCCGGGGTCGGAGAGCGGAGGTGGAGGGACGCAGGAAGGCAGGCGGTGGGGGCAGGGAAGGGCGCCTGCTTGCACTTCCTCTCTGGCCCGAATGACGGAAAGCTCCATGGTGCTAGCGCCTCGTTGAGGCTGTTTTTCAATCCTGGAGGGCTCGGGTTCCTTACCTAGCGGCCGCACCCGCGCCCTTCCTTCCCTAGGGTCCCCACCCCCTCCGGGGACTAAGGCCTGGAAGCTGCAGAGCCTGCTGTGCCCTGGCGCGGGAGGAACCGCGAGGCACCAGCGCCCCCTGCAGGTGCCAGGGATCTCCGCAGCCGGGCGCTCCGGGACTCTTAAGGTGGAACTGCCTGATAATCTATCACGCTAGTGAATGTGGGTGGAGGTTGGTAGTTCTCGCCTCACCCTCGTGCGCAAGGGTCCCCCAAGCGAAACGGGCCTGACGGACCAGAATCCCGGAGTCTGTCCCTCACTGATGTTATTTTCTGGACCCTTGGCCTCACCATCTGCAGAACCTCTTCTTTGGATGTCCCACTATGGATCGACAAGTCACACTGATATTTCCCAGCAGTGTAAGAGGATGCCTAAATCTTGCTTCAAGGCCTTTCTATAACTGGAAAGCAAACTTTTACTTTTCTTTATTATACGTAAGTGACTGTGAGCATGGGATGAGATTGGCCAATCTCGGAATCTTCTCACTCCCAGCAAATTCGTGGACAGGTGCACGTACTATAGGACTGGACCACGCGTCCAGCCTGTGTGGGATCTACGTCTCGCATCTTCAGCGACCTCTGCTCGGTGTTATCCTATACTTCTTTTTTCTTCTTTCTTTCTTGAACCGACTGATAAACATGAAAACTCTTGAAAGTGTCCTCCACGAACTTCAGCTTCTTGGAGGAAACCCTATGAATGAGCAAGTAGAGTTCCGCGAGGTCTCAGTCTATTCCCTCTCGGTTGGCGCCTGGGAGCATGGGGCTGCAGACTGTCCCTGGACTATGGCACACCCATGACCCGGGAGCGGCGGAGGAGAGCCGGGACTGGAACGCACAGGGCTTGAAGGCCGGCTGCTGGCATTGAGTGTGCGGATAATTCACACCGTGGGAACTCCCCTCCCCCTGGGCACTGGGCCTGGGAACCGCCCCGCGGGTGGATGGCCGATGGTCCCTGGGGTAGGTGTTAGCGCCTGAGAAGCGGAGTCCACACGCTAGGCAGCTGCGGGCAAAGCTCGCTTGGGCAGGTGCCTCCGGGTCAGACCCGCCATGGGGGTTGCAAACCGCAAGCGAAAGTCGAGAAGGGCAGGAGCTTGCCCACTAATCCGTTTTACACTGTGAAAACCGCAGGCTTGTCGCCTAAGAGGCCACTTTTTAATTTGGAAGCACATGGAGGGGGGAAAACCAAGTTAACATGCGAGCACACTTCCTTTTCTTTTTTCCTTGTCGTGCCCCTCCTCCCCCCACTTTTCAACGAAAAAGCTGTCCTACTGGTAAAGAGGGAAATTGATCTGCGCTTTGGATTGCAGGGGGAGACTTGGGCAAGCAGGGAGCCCGGCGGGGATTCAGGCACATGCTGTATCCCTGCCTGCCAACTTCTTCCCTGGCTTCTCACCCGCGTGCCTCCTCTCTACTACGAATCACCGGAGGCCACGTGCTTCAGGCAAGCCCCATCCACTGTTTTTTCGCTGTGAATGAACGCCAGCGTGCATCATTTGAGTGTCGGCATTCCTTGAGAGAGCGCCTGCTCGGTCGGTGGATCTACCGAAAGGATAGGGGATTGGGTTGCCCCGACCGAGCTTCTACACACAAGCGAACCAGAAGAAACACTCAAAGCTTTCCATGGGGAAACCTACCGAAGCCTCTAACAAAACTCAGTTTACTGCGTGCGGACCTGAGGTGCTCAGGCTCCTGGAAGAACAGCCAGAGGAAGGAAGAGAGCAGGAAGGGGTCGGATGGGGAACGCTGAGGGTCAAGTGGGCAAGTTCCAGAATAGTGGTTCCCTTATTCCTATGTTCCTCGCGTAAGGGTCCTATTTAAGAACTCTCTCCCACCACCCAAATATGTGCTAGTGGCGATAGAAAGGGAAGGCAGACAAAAGAAAGCCTTTATTTAAAAAGTAAAACTAAGATAACTTACTCGTTGAAATAGTGTTGGGGGTGGGGGTAGGAGGCAGGACGGATGGAGGCAGCTTTTTTACTTCTTTTTGGTTTTTGAAACATAGAACACTTTAAAACTCCAAGGTGTTGGAGGAGCAGAAAGTCTTGTAAAATGTTTGTACAATTGAGAGGTACTGCTCATTAATTCATTTTGAAAGGTTGCTGGATTGAATGAAGTCTTTCTCAGTCTCTGTGAGAAGCTCAACTAATTTTGATGTAGAGCAAAATTGGGGTCAAAACTTCATCAACAGACAATGTGTATAGAACTTTATAGCCCTGGGGTCTATTTCTGGGACAAGAAATAAAAAAAAAAATTAAATGAGATAACTTCAGCGTTTGTGACCCCACCTTCTCTCCCACGTGTTTGCTTTCTCACACGTGAGCGAGCCGGCACAGACCAGTACTGATTTGTCTTCTAGGCCTGTGTTTGTTTTCACTCAAGTTGGAGACCTACCTTGTTTTTGCTTGTATGCACTTTATTAAAGATCACCTGTTAACAAATAAAATAGCCTACTTTGCTCTGAATTTATATCTTTGCAACTAAAAGGGAAACAACATTACTGAACTGTTCAAAGTCATGTTTTTGAATCAAAAAGATATCGAAAGATATGTCACAGTCGTTCCAAATGTTCAGAAGGACGGCTTCCCACTTGTAATCATATTTTGATAAAGTTACATCATAGTAATTAAAAATGACTAATCAGTATGTGTATTCCATAAGGATAGGCTTATTCATTTTGCTGTATCCCACCATCAACTTAAAACTATCTGGTTTAAATTACTTAAGTAATGCCTATAGAAAAAAAAAGGTTTGGAAAATTAGTAACTGTGCAGTTTTGGTGTCTTTTATAAAGTTTTAATTAAATTTAATTTTTGCTTGTGGGGGTAGGGTTGGTGATAGACAAAATTCAAGAATCCATTAAGTGGTCTTTAGAACAATGTGATTATTTATAAAATTATATCACCAAGTAACATTTTAGTGAAACTTGATTAATATAGATGCAATTAAGTGCTTTCTCTTCAAAGATTTTTTTTTTCTCTCTCACAAATATGAGACATAGAAGAACTCCAGCTTAGGTCCTTTAATTTGTCCCATAATAGGAAAACCAATGTTGGTTTTCTCAGGGCATCTTAGTTTATCGAAGGAACGGTGCCAAAATCATGTGATAAGCATCACTTTTCCTATCTCTTCTTTGTCTACTAGAGATTCTATCAGAGGAAATATGCAAGAATATTATATTTGCTTCAGACGCCTGAAAATACAATACACTATAAAGTACCGAAAATGTGATTCCAGCTTGACAATATCTTAGAAGTGGCCCATGTATCTCTTTTTGAAATGACTTTAATAATGACTGACTTTAATAATGTCAGGAAGGAAGGATTTCAACAGCAGGCAAGCTGTGATGAACGAACCTGAGGAACAATGGAGCTATTGACAAAACATGCTAACTTTTAGAATTCTATCTAAATTATTACTTTTCTTTCCGGTGCAGAGGGAGACATGCAAGTGTATCAATGTTCATCAAACTCGGGGTAATAAAAATGTGAGTGGCAGTCAATGGCCTGTGACTGTAATATGCTTGTTAGTGTAGGTGAGCCATGGAGCAGAGCATTTGCTCTTGTTTAAGAAAGATCAGTGGTCCACAGTTGAGGTGGGGAGTTTGTAGAAAATGGAGACCCTGAAGGAGATGCAAGAAAGAAGGCTCAAAAAAGAATAGAGCAGATGCCATAATTAAAAAAGATTTGTTTTCTGTTTTAGATTTCGCTCCCGTCAATTGTTCCTGCTAGCTATTTAGATGAAATAAATGGAATATCACTTAATAGGCACAGGCGTTGATACAATTTCCTCTCCAAAGATCTGATTCCTAGCATCCGAAGGCAACGAATTCAAGTTAGTATTGAACTTGAATTTGTTCTGCCAGAGTGAAAATTGGTTCCATTAGGCATCAGTCACAGAACTCCTGGAGACCTGACTGGCGCTGTGACTGCGCTCTCTCCAACTAGCTGCACCAGTAACGTGTCTTAAGTAATGCTGGGTGCGCTCTGGGAAACCATCCAGGGAGGTTGGATTGTTTTCTAAATTAAAGTTTCTTAATTTGATATTCTTCATAAATCTGGACCAAGTTTAATTAAGGTCATCGGTGTGGGCAAAGCCTTAAGGAAGGACCACTTAGAGGGCACATGATATTTGGAATAACTTAGAATATGAAATATTCCATTGTGTACTCTCTTTCACAGGGACTCTTTCCTTAACATTTTTTTTCTCACTTACCTATATTTCTACTTCCTTCTCATTGCAGATTTATAGCTCTCTGGGGAAACTCCTGGAAGAAGTAATATATCTGACAGATATACTATCCAAAGGCTTAGAAGTTAGTATCTGACTAGATAAACAAAAATCTAAACAATAGCTGCAGGAAAGAAAGGAACAAACAAGCCAGTTTGGTCTGAGGTGAGTAAGTGTGCCCAGTCTATTAAGAGGAGTGAAAAACAAAGCATGCCATCTAAAAAGTTCGTACTTCAGGGGCTGGAGGTGGAGCTCACTTGGTGGAGTGCTTGTCTGGCATACAGGGACTCTGGGGGCTGTCCCAGCACTACACAAATGCATGGTGGTGTATGTCTGCAATCCCCAGCTTCCCACCCCAAAGGGGAGGCAAATGTGATAGTGAATTTGAGGCCAGCCTAGGATATACAAAGGGAGAAGTGTTTATATTTTACCTGGAGGCTTATGAACTGAACCTATTTTTCACAAATAAAATACATTGGTTAGGAACCTTGGTATATTCCCATTATGAAAATATTTGATAGCTTTTGATAGAAATAAGTATTATAAAAATATCAACATTACTAATGAGAAATGATATTCAACTCAATAAGAAAGTGGCACAACTTTAAGTTCTTTTTAATTTTTCATTCAAATTTATTTCCTATTCTTTTGAGCAGAACATTGGTAAACTTGCTTTTTCTACATCAGTTTCTCATTTTATGTGGTTTGTTTATTTCCTTCTGAGCAAATACTACTAAGTTAATAGTACCAAACATGAACGATAGAATCTCACAGGTAGGGCTGGAGAGACGGCTTGGGAGTTACGAGTGAGTATTTTTTGCCTTTGTAGGAGATTCCGGTTCAATTTCTAGCATCCATGTGGCAGCTTACAGCCATTTGCAATCCAGTTCCGGAAGATCCCATGATCTTTCTTTTACTTCCCTGAGCAGCAAGCATGTAGGTGGTATACATACATACATACATACATACATGCATGCATGCATGCATACACACACATACATGCATACATACATACATGCATACATACACACATACATGCATACATGTATGCATACATACACACATACATACGTGCATATATACACATGCACACATACATACATACATGCAGACCAAAAACTAAATAAAACAGTAAATCTTGTTTGTTTTAAGAAAATCTCATAGGTAACATTTGATAATAGATAGAATGCAAATTTAGAAGTACTGGAAGCTTACTCTGTGTGTGTGTATGTGTGTGTGTGTGTGTGTGTGTGTGTGTGTGTGTGTGTAGTCCTGGGTATCAAACCCAGGGCCTTTTGAGTACTAGCCAAGCATCCTACCAACTGAGCTACATCCCCAGCTTTTGCTTTTTTTTTTTTTGGATACAGGATTTCTCTGTCTGGAGCTTGGTCCAGGGCTGTCCTGGAGCTTGCTTTGTAGGCCAGGCTGGCTCAAACTCTCAGAGATCTGATTGCCTCTGCCTCCCCAGTGCTCAAATAGCATATGCACCATTATGCCTGGCCTGCACTAGATTTTTAACTTCTTTTACAATAGCAGATACCAGTATTTTCAGTATGAGGAAAAATTTATGGTGTCTTCAATACATTTGTAATTCAGGACCCAAATTGGGCCTATTTTAAGAAAAATAGTTAAAACTAGGTGAAGGAAGCAGTTTGCTTTTTTTTTTTTTTTCCTAAATGAAATTGAGAAACATGCCTCAAAATACGTAAAGTCTTTTTTTTTTTTTTAAACTTTTTTTGTTTTTGTTTTGTTTTCGAGACAGGGTTTCTCTGTGCAGCCCTGGCTGTCCTGGAACTCACTCTGTAGACCAGGCTGGCCTCGAACTCAGAAATCTGCCTGCCTCTGCCTCCCAAGTGCTGGGATTAAAGGCACCACCCGGCTTCTTTTTTTTTTTTTTTTTTTTTTTTTTTTAAATTTTGTATGTGTGCCTGAGTGTATATCTATGTACATATGTGTGCAGTACAGATGGTAGGCTCAGAGGAGGGTTTGGGATCACCTGAACTAGAGCTACAGATGGTTGTGAGCCACCATGTGGGTGCTGAGAATTGAATCCAGGTTCTCTGGAAGAGCAGCCAGTTAAGATGGCGTAATTGATGAGCCATCTCTTTAGCTCCAAGTCTTCCTTTTCTATTACTGTTGTTTATACAAATATAAAATGGCTCCAGAAAAAAATTACTGAGTAACAACATCAGTGACAACTGCCGTGGTAGTGGTACATGGATATTTATGCAGACAGAACACTCATGCATAGCTGAGCATGGTGGCACACATCTTTAATCACGGCACTCAGGAGGCAGAGGCAGGCAGACAACTTGAATTTGCGGTCAGCCTGGTCTACAAAGCAAGTCCAGAGCAACAAGAGCTTGTTACAGGGAGAAACCCTGTCTCAGCTCGCCCCCTCCAAAACAAAACAAAACACAACAACAACAACAAAAGCCACTAATGCATAAATAAAATATATTAGATAAATAAAAATAAAAAGAAAAGAAAAAACAACAATTAAAGTTAAATGTAGCTAGCCATTACTACTTTGTGGGTTCTTTTTCCCTTCCTTTATGTAACCTTTCAACCTCCATTTTACTCCCTAACACTAGATAGGAGAGAAGGAAGGAGAGAAGGAATTAGGAAAATCCACAAAACTAATTTGACCATGGCTACTAACAAATCTCAGCCAACTCCCGGAAACAAGTAATAATCACCCACCCTGTCTCTTGAGGCTTTAGGATTTATATATCCTCTGAAAAGTTCCCAGAAGTCATGCAATCACAAAAACTATCTGCAGCTGGCAAAACCATGCCTCTGCTAGAGCAGTAGTCAGCTACTGTGGACAATCTGAAGCAGCCCCTTCTCCCACACCTGGCATTAAAACAGAAACACTTTCTTACAATATTTCTGTGTTTTTAAAAGAAATCAACATTCCAATATTTTCATTACAGTTAAGGCTTACCTGACTTCTTAAAAGTAGCTGTATAGATTGTATCAGAAGTTGATCATCATAGTCCACCTCTTCCCATGTTTCCCCTACATCTATTGAAAGTGCTTTGTTCTTTCCAAGAAGGGGTGGTGGTGGTGGTGCCATGGGCAACTGCAGGAACACTGTCTTTGACACCATGTCTCAGGGGTCTTAGCTGGCAAGTGGCCAGTGTAAGTAGGAAACTCAGTTAACTGCTGGCCTGCAAAACTGAACAGGCATTGCCATGGCCAGCTAAAGAAGGGAAAGGGAGCAACTCATTAAAAAGAATTAGAAAGCAAAAAATCAGGTGTGTGTGTGTGTGTGTGTGTGTGTGTGTGTGGTGTGTGAGTGTGTGTATAACCACTTGCATGTAGATTTTTCTAAAGCCTTTGTACTAGAGGTTGCACCTAGGTTCTTATGCATGCTAGGCAACTGGCTTGTCACTGAGCTGTAGTGTTTACTTTGGTGACAGTCTCAGTTAATTGCCTAGGCTGACCTTGAACTCAGTGTGTATGTAAGCCAGGCTGCCTTTAAGCTTATACTATCCTGATTATAATCACAAAACATCAGGTTCATATTTTTTGATAATAATCTTATAATTTTCAAATAGCTTTATTTGTGTATTGTTTTTCTTCATGTCTTAGAAATCAGAACTACGGGGGCTGGTGAGATGGCTCAGTGGGTAAGAGCACCCGACTGCTCTTCCGAAGGTCCGGAGTTCAAATCCCAGCAACCACATGGTGGCTCACAACCATCTGTAACAAGATCTGACACTCCCTCTTCTGGAGTGTCTGAAGACAGCTACAGTGTACTTACATATAATAAATAAATAAATCTTTAAAAAAAAAAAAAGAAATCAGAACTACAACTATCCTATTACTCCTACTATTATTGTTTGCTTGAGACTTCTACCAGGGCATGCCAGGTAAGTACTCTAGTACTGAGCCACATTCTCACAGTTCTTGTGAGTGCCTTTCTTTTAAGATTTATTCATTTTAGATATAGGAGTGTTTTGCCTGCAAGTATGTGTGTGCACTACACGTGTGCCTGTCACCCAGAGTTAGTGTGGGAGCTCATTGAGGAGAGTTGTGGGACATCATGTAGTCCTGGGAACCAAACCTGGGTCCTTTTCAAAACTGCTGAGTCATCTCTCTTGTCCTTTTGTTTTGAGTCAGAGTCTGGCTATGTTGCCTAACTTGACATTTGAATTCCTGGGCTCAAACTTCTGGTTCTAAACCATATTACTGCCTTGGGCTTCCCAACTGATGGTTTCTGGTTTTAAAATTGGAATTACAGAGTTGCCTATTATGCCAGCATTCTGAAAGATGGAGAAGATCAGAAGGTCAAGCTCATTTCCTCTATATAGTGTAGTCATCGTGTATTTTTAGAGATCCCCTCAAAACAAAACAAAAAAGCAAAAAGGAATATGTGGGAAAATAATTATATCATTAACCTCACATTAGTCCAGTTTGGTCTTTCTATAATAGAAAAAATGTATATTATATGAAATTATCATTTTCAGGAATTATTATTACTATTACTATTATAATTATTTTGTATGTGTGTGTGTGTGTGTACCCACATGTGCATCATGGCTTGCATATGAAAGTAAGAGGAGTAATTTCTGGAGTTGAAAGACCCACAATGTGAGGACTCCCCCACGTTCTGACTCAGGAGAGGCGACACCCCAAAATCACCCACAAGAAACGGTCTTGCTGCAAACTGCAAGAGGATTTTTATTCAAGAGCGCTCTAGGGCCCACGGTCATACACCACGCAGGGGTAGAGGACCGTGGCGCCCCGAGTAGCTGGATAAGGGGGTATTTAAAGGAAGAAACCACAACTCAAGGAAGTGGGGAGGGCGTTGTTGGAAAATACTAAAAATACCAGTTAAGAGTCACAAGGAAGTACAAAGTGACAGGTGTCACAAGGAATACCTGGTAATTGTGAGGGTTATTTCTCAAGACAGTTTCTATGAGCCCCTAACAATAGCACCTTTGCATAGCTGGTTCCAGCAATGGTCAGGGTGGGTCAGGGTGACTTTCTTTGAATGAACACTCCTTGAACCCAGGAAGCGGGTGGGTGGAGGAATGTCGCTATCTGTTTTATGATTAGCATACCTTGGAGCACTGAGTTTACTCTTTCAGAGTCATTTCTGTCCTTTCACCATGTGGGCTGGGGAATTAAACTCAGGTGGCCAAACTTGGCAGTAATGCTTTTTACTAACTGAACCATCTTGCAGACCCAGTTTGGTTCCTATTCATTAAAAAAAAAATGTATATATTTACTGGGTATGCATTCACCAGGGTACAAGCATGAGGGTTAGAGGCCAACTTTTCATGTCTATTCTGTCCTTCCAACTTACTGTGAAGTCCAGGGATTGAACTCTGGTCACAAGGCTTTCACGGAGCCTTTACCAGGGGTGCCATCTTACCGACCCTGGGGCTGGGCCTTCTATCTCTTCTTTAATATTTAATATGTGCATTGCATGTCGTACTAGGACATCAGATGAAGGTGTCAGATTCCCTGGAATTGGAGTGACAGCTGCCATGTTGGTGCTGGAAACCAACCTCAGATTCTTCTGCAAGAGCAGCAAGCTGGGCCATCTCTCCAGTCCCCAGCTCCTTTTTACCTTTTATTCTTTTTTGTTTTTTTTTTTTTGTTTTTTTTTTGTTTTTTTTTTGTTTTTTCAAGACAGGGTTTCTCTGTATAGCCCTGGCTGTCCTGAAACACACTTTGTAGACCAGGCTGGCCTCGAACTCAGAAATCTGCCTGCCTCTGCCTCCCGAGTGCTGGGAGTAAAGCCATGCGCCACCACGCCCCGCTCCTTTTAAGCTTGAGGACAATTTTATTAGGATTGGAGAGAAAAACCAGCAGTACAGGTAGGCTGAAAATCCTGGCAGCTGTAAGGAGGGGAGATGGAGAAAGAGTGATTCCTACTAAGTTAGTCATAGAGGTCAGAGGAAGTGAGAAAGCCAGAGTGCTAGGGAAATTGTGCTTAAGAGTGCTAAGCCTCGGATCTGAGTTAAGGCTGTAGATCCCTGCCTTTGTGTCCTGGAGCAAGAGTCTGCATCAGGGTCACTGAAATAGTTTATTGCTGGGTAGTGGTGGCTCATACCTTTAATCCTAGCACTCAAGAGGCAGAGGCAGGCTGACCTCTGAGTTCAAGGACAACCTGGTCTACACAGAGAGACCCTGTCTTGAAAAATAACAACAAACAAAAAGAAAGTAGCAAGATATAGTGACATGTGTCTTTAACAGCAGCATCCAGGAGGCAGAGGCAGGCAGATCTCTGTGGGTTCAAGGCTAGCCTGGTCTACAGAGAGAGTTTCAGGATGGCCATGGCTACATAGAGAGGATACCCTGTCTCAAAACAAACAAACAAACAAACAGGAAAGTATTATCAAAAAGGGAAGTAGGCTGGAGGTCTCAGAAAAAATCCCCCCTCAAAGTCAGTTTATTTGCTCTAAATTAAAAAAATAAAACAATAAAAAACTGCATTGGAAATGCATGTAGTCTGCTGTTACCCACCCAACATACAGTGAACGCTGCCACCCAATTAAAGAAAGAGATGAAAAGGTGGGAGGGGGCATAAAAGGAAAAAAAAAAAAGAGGAAGAAGCTGGGTGTGGTGACTCAAAACCATCATCTCAACATGCCTGAGGCCACCAAGGAGGATGGCTTTGAGGCCCACCTGCACTACATAGTGAGTTCATGCCCAATCTAGACTAAATAGTAACCCCCCATCTCCTTTCCTTCTCTGTCTCACCACCCATCACCCCAACAAACAAACAAACAAACAAACAAACAAACAAACTGAAACCAAACAAAAATTCAACCATGGAAGAAAAGAAGCCAGGTTCATGCTGGCTCTATGCAATCCTGGAATCCGACTTGGCTGACATGTGTCTCAGTAGCCTGGACCTTGCTGAGATTTTATTTCTCCATGATAGTCAGTCAGAGCCTGATGTGATGCCTACCGGAAGTGCCTTCTTATTTCATTACTCTTTGGGCTCTTGCCCTCTTCATTAAAAAGAGCTGTGGCTGTGGCTGAGCATATTCTTCAGCTTGCCTTCAATAAGAGATCCAGAGCGGGCCTAGAGAGCTATGTGGACAGTCTCAGTAATTTTTATCCTCGGCAGCTACAAAATGGGGAATAGTTCCTATGTCTGAGAGTTAGGATCTACTTAACTAGACAGACAACTTTTCTTTTCTTCTCTTTTCTTCTCTTTTCTTTTCTTTTCTTTTCTTTTCCTTTCTTTTCCTTTCTTTTCCTTTCCTTTCCTTTCCTTTCCTTTCCTTTCCTTTCCTTCCCTTCCCTTCCCTTCCCTTCCCTTCCCTTCCCTTCCCTTCCCTTCCCTTCCCTTCCCTTCTCTTCTCTTCTCTTCTTTTCTTTCTTTTTTTAAAGATGAAAACAAAGGTTATTTTCATGTCTATTTGCATGTGGGGATGTATGGCACAAGTGTGGGTTCCTGTGGAAACCAGCAGTGGTGTCAGATCCCCTGCAGCTGGATTTACAAGGGATTATGACCTGACATGGGTGCTGGAAATTAAACTCAGGTCCTTTGGAAGGACAGCAAATGTTCTTAACTGCTAAGCCAGCTCTCCAGCCACACACCCACGATTGTTTTTGAGCTAGACCCATTCCTTAGATGTATTCACAGTTATGTGGAAGTCAGTTCTCTTTGGGACCAAGTCCTTTGTTTCCTAGAAGTCCTTTTGTTTAACTGAGAAATTTCTAGGCTCTGGGTTTAAAGGTTTCCAGAGTCTCATCTGCAGGACATTCGAGCCTAACTCTGGACTCTCCCCACCCCCAGGCCACTGTTTCTGAGAAAATTCTGCTGGCTGCATCTGCAGGTGCGTGTGTCAGAGGTTTGTGTCTATCATAAGCAAATCCTGAATTTTGTTTCATATATTCTTTTTATAATTTGACAAGTAAAAATTATATGCAGTTGCCACTTGATGTTCATTATGTTGGTTCCAGGATCCAAATAGATAGATACCAAAATCTGCAGGTGTTCACGCTCTCCCTATACAATGATGTATTTAAATCATCTTTAGATTACATGTCATAACTAATGAAACATAAATGCATTGTAAGTAGGGTTTTCAAAGTTTTTTGTTTCTGAAATAGCAAGAAAAAAGACTATCAAGCATTTTTTCTTTGAAAAACAATGATTTTATTATGTGTATGTGCATATGTCTTCATGAGTTTTATGTGTACCACATGCATGCAGATGCCAAGGAAAACTGGAACTGGGTGTCAGATCCTCTGTAACTGGAGCTACTAGTGGTTGTGAGTTGTCTAACATAGGTGATGGGAACAAACAAGATCTCATTGTGCAACCCTGGCTATCCTGGAACTAGATATGTGGGCCAGGTTGGCCTAAGAACTCCGAGATGCCCCACACTCTGCTGTGACTAAAAGCCACGCTCTGCTTTGCCAGTTTTTTATTTGGAATTTTTTATCTAATTGTCTAAAGCAGAGGAGGAGGAGGAAACCTGAGTAAAAGTAGTATAGACTATAAGGTAAGATATTTAAGATTTCTTTTCCAGTATTTTATTTCATTTACTTTGTGTGCCATGGTGCACTTATGGAGGTCAGAGGACAACCCGAAAGGGTCGTTCTCTTCTTCTCTGTGTGTCCTGTGGGTGGAACTGGGGTTCTGGGGCTTAGAGGCAAGCTCTCACCTGCTGAGCCATCTCATCTTCCCAGGTTTTGAAATGATTATAGATTGTGGAGATAGTACATTGAGATAACTTCGCATGCATTATCTTAGATACTCTGTTTTTTTTCTTTTCCTTTTTTGAGACAGAGTCTTGTTATATAACTCTAGTAGGGCTGGACCTCACAGTGTTGACTTTACCATGGTTCTCCTGCCTCTACTTTCCAAGTGCTTAGATTACAGGCATAGACCTCTGTGCCTTGATACCAGACTTCTGAGAATGCTTAAAATCAAGGTCAGTGACTTTCAATGGTACACTGTTATTAGCTATTCTCACTGTGTCCTACGATAGATCTCTTGAACTGACTCCTCTTGTCTAACAGGTTCCTCTAAGTTCTGCTTGATAATTATGGTTCCTTCTTCAGTCTTTCTCCTAGTCCTTTATCAGTTCACCTAGACTAGCCAAAGGGTGCCTTCAAGTATGTGCCTGTGCACGTGCATGTGTGCATGAGTGCATGTGCGAGCATGTGCATGTGTGCATATGTGTGCTCCGTTAGTGACTGGGAAGTGACACCAGGGCCTTGTGGATACTAAGCAAACAGTAGCTTACATTTTTAATTTTTATTTCAATACAGGGCCAACCTAAGTTGCTTAGTTAGGTTTTTGTTTGTTTGCTTGTTTTGTTTTTGTTTTTATCAGTTTGACACAAGCTAGGGTCATCTGAGAAGAGAGAACCTCAGTTGAAAACCTCTTTCCATCAGATTGGCCTGTAGGCCAGCCTGTAGCATCTTTTCTTGACAGATGATGGATGTGGAAGAACCCAGCCCACTGCAGTAAGTCCTGACCCTGGACAGGTGTAGAGGAAAGCAACAGAAGCAAGCCCTGACTTCACTTCATGATGGACTATAGGCTGTAAGATGAAAAACCCTGACTTCTCACGTCGCTTTTGGTCATGGTCTTTTTCACAGCAACAGAGAAGTAACTGGGTTTAAACTCTTTTATATAACCCAGGTGGGCTCTGCCTTACTCTCCCAAATAGCTGACATTTCAGCATTCATCAACACGCTCTTCTTGCTTTCAGTGTTTTACTTGGAAATCACTGTAGCTCAGTCCAAAAGTCCATGAGATGTGTTCACTCTTCTCCACACCACTGTCCATGACATTCTCTACCCGTTTCTGAGTTGTAGAATGCAAACATTCATTTTCAGATTACAGTAAGACTTTCACTTTCTGGCCTTTGGCCTTGGCTAATTTTACTTATTTATTATTATTTACTTTTATTTTTAAAAAATTGTTTGGTTTTTGTGTTTTGAGACAGGGTCTTACTATGTAGCTCTGGCTGTCCTGGAACTCACTGTGTAGACCAGGATGGTCTGGAATTTCCAGAGATCAGCCTAGCTGAGTCTCCAAAGTGCTGGGCTCTTTTGTTTTGTTTTGTTTTGTTTTGTTTTGTTTTGTTTTGTTTTGTTTTGTTTTGTTTTGTTTTGTTCTGAGACAGAGTTTCATTGGGTAGCTCTGGCCATCCTAGAACTCTGTAGACCATCCAGTCTCACGAGGCTCTGGGATGGGTAGACTAGGTGTCGCTGCAGAGAAATTCTTGATGCACTTGTACCACTCAGGCCTGCAGTGGAATTCCAAAGGAAGACACCACTGAAAGTTCTTTCCAATGCTGTTGCCTCTGTGGTGCTTCTCTGTGGCTCCTGGTGGCTTGCCTGTATCTGTTATCTGTAGCTGGGAAGAGGCTCTGGATGCAGCGTAAAGTGAAAGGCAATGCTGATTGGCTGGGCTCCCAAGCATCTGAGAGTGTCCTCTGACTTTAGACCACTAATGGTCATTACTGCTGATTTGTGTCCACCTTTCAGATTCCAGTTGATATCACTTTTTTTAAAGATTTATTTATTTATTATATATAAGTACACTGCAGCTGTCTTTAGACACATCAAGTAGAGGATGTCAGATCTCATTACAGATGGTTGTGAGCCACCATGGATATCACTTTTTTTAAAAGATAAATTCTAACGTGAAACCTAGAGGGACAGGCATTCTGGGACCTGTAGTTAACTGAGTTGACAAAGCATAATCCATCTCTCAATTCATGCTCTTCTCCTTGGCTCCTGGGGAAGCGGTAGCCCAGAAGAACAGAAGCCATGCGTTTATGTGTATGTGGGGGAGAGGATAAAAGAAGAGTGGTTGGTATGCCAGTTCCGTAAATTGGCATGATTTGGGTCAGTGAGTGGGTGAAGGTGTTTCCTGCCAAACTTGATGACCAGAGTTCAGTCCCTGGGACCCATATGTGGAAGAAGAGAAGGGACTTCTGCAAGTTGTCCTCTAACCTCCACACATGTACCATGGTGCACACAATAAGTGAATAAGTATATAAATAAAATACCAAATAAAGGCGATTCATACAATTGATTTCCTGTTGGGAAATAGGAGTCAGGTCTCCTATTCTACACCCGGAGTTTTCAACATATGATTTCACATTTAAATCTACTCCAATATCCTGTGTCGTGTATCCTTGCCATCTCATTGAAATGGTCAAGGATGTGAATGGCCTCTTAGATACTAAATCCAATACACCTTAAAAAACATTTTATCTGTGAAGGAAAGAGAAGAATTATATTCTTCCTCCCCTCCACCTGTGCACCTGTGTGTGTGTGTGTGTGTGTGTGTGCACGCGCATGTGTGTGTGTGTAGTGTTTTGTGTAGTGTGTGTATGGGCCTGTGCATATGCCTAGAGAGACTAGAAGATGTTGGTTGTCTTTCTCTGTTGTTCTCTCTCTCTCTCTCTCTTAAAGATAGATTTTCCTGCTGAACTTGAAGCTCAATGTTTCAGCTGTCTGTGTATCTTTAACCCAGTGCTGGGGTTATGACATGCATAGATTTTACCTGGCTGCTGGAGATTTGAACTCAGGTCCTCTTGATTTCACACCAACCTTTTTACACACTGAGCCACCTACTGAACCTCTCATATCCTTTCTGTCTGCCGTTCCTACGTCGGAGTCTTCTTTCACTTCTTTTGTTCTGTCTATCCTTTAAGGACTGAGGGTAGAATTGTGTTTGAAGCTTTCTTGTATTTGGTGGTGTACTGGAGCCAGCTCACAGAAGCTCATGAGAACCAAATGGGTATGTCTCTTCGCAACTCCACATTCAGTGATGACAAGTTGGTAGCTTGAAACTGGTGCGGGTGTTTATACTACAGACACCAGCAAATGCTACAAATTAGGCCTCTCGTAGCTGGAGAGATGGAAGCGAGACACCCAAATATCGCTGCTTCTATGCTTGCTCTTCACACTCACCCTGCATAATCCACAGTTCCAGGCTCTTCTCTGTACTCTCACGTCTTTTCTCTCCAGGGAAGAGCTGTCTTTAGGCCCAGTTTTTCAAATTCCTTCTGGCTTCACTTGGCTGTTCCACAGCCAATCATACTTCTCCTTAAAACTGCTCTTTCTTTTTTTATTTCTCTCTCAGTACTGTCACCATCACCACCCTCTCTCTCACCCTCGTTCAATCCTGAAATTTGTTCTCTTTCTCTCTCCCTCTTTCCTTCCCTCCCTCCCTCTCTCTCCTCCCTCCCTCTCTCTCTCTCCTCCCTCCCTCCCCTCCTCCCCCCCCCCATGCTGGGAACCATACCCAGAGCCTCACACATGCTAGGTGAACTCTTTTTTTGTTTGTTTTTTGTTTTTTTTTTTCGAGACAGGGTTTCTCTGTATAGCCCTGGCTGTCCTGGAACTCACTTTGTAGACCAGGCTAGCCTCGAATTTAGATATCTGCCTGCCTCTGCCTCCCAAGTGCTGGGATTCAAGGTGTGCACCACCACGCCCGGCTGCTAGGTGAACTCTTACTAGTGAACGACACTCTCAGCTCTATGTTGTTTAAAGTGTGTGTGTGTGTGTGTGTGTGTGTGTGTGCCGCTCAGGCTGAACTTGCATTTCTGAATGATGGAACGACAGTTAAGTGCCACCACACCTGGCAATCCTGATTCTTCCTGAAAGCCCTCTGCACCGCATACCCATGGCAACAGCCTTCTCACAGCATTTCTTTTCTAGATTATTGCAACAATTTCCGAATTGGCTTGTCTGCTTTTGGTCTTACTTCCTTCCAGTCTGTTCTCTACAATGCAGCCAGAATGATCTTTCAGAGGTGTGGGAAGCCACATATGCCATTACAAGGTGGTGCTGGCTACCACTGGCCACCACACATACGTCTGGGTAAACAACCAATGTGTACATATGCAGTAAAGTTTTTCACCAAGTCACTGCCTGGCCCCGGGCATGATAATGAGGCTCAGTAAAGTACTGAGAGAGAATCACCAATCAGATGAGGAACATGCAAATGAGGTATGATAATGAGGCTCAGTGAGGTACTGAGAGAGAATCACCAATCAGATGAGGAACATGCAAATGAGGTAGAATGCATAACCAATCCAGGTGTGAGACACTCCTTTCCTAGGCCTATATAAGCAGCACCAGTCCTGGGCTCGGGGGGTCTTCTTGCCTACGCAGTAAATGCTCTCCCAATAAACATGTTGCAGAAGGATCCTGTTGTGGTGTCTTCTTTGCTGGCACTCACAGATGGTGCTGAAACCTGGGACAAGAAACATCTTCAGGCACGAGCGAAGACCCCCTATTAAAAAGGGAGGATTCAGAACTGCATCACAGAGGCACAAATATGAACATCACATCTTATCCTCTTGTTTGGAACCCTTGACTAGTCCTCACTGTAAAGATAAGACCAGTGTTCCCTCCCAGCCCTCGCTCCCAAATGATGACCTGAGAATGATTATTGATTAATAAATGCCTTGGCCATAAACTTTGCCTTGTTCTCGGACTTGCTCTTGACTTATCCCTTTCATTCTAACCTGGATTCAGCTACATGGCCGGTTTCCTCCCCTTGTCTCCTCAGTTCCTGGGGTGGATCTCCCCTTTATTATCTTCTGAGTTCAGTTACTAGTACCAGCTGGTTTATGTCTGTCTCCTCAGTGCTCCAGGGCAAATCTCTCTCTCACCTCTCTCTATTTCCCAGAATTCTCTCTGTCCCTGCTGGATATCCCACCTCCTATCTCCTGCCTTACTTCATTGGCCATGAGCTTCGTCTTTTTTGTTGACAGGTGATGCCTTTAAGAGATTCTCTCTACACTCTACATCTACTGCTCTTAGTGCTAAAAGTCTGCCTTGATCTGTATAGTGCATAAACTTCAAGTTCTGTTGTGAGGTCCTTCCCTACCCTCCTTGAGACAGGGTCTCCTGTAGCTCCTGTTGGCCTTGAACTTGTTATAAGACCGAGGGTGACTTTGAATTGCTAATCCTCTTGCATGTACCTTCTCTGTTCTGGTATTACAGAAGTGTGTTCTTGGGCCCAACTTATGTGGTGCTGGAAATCGAACCCAGAGCTTCATGCCTGCTAGACAAGCACTCTGCTAAATCTCCAATTTCTCTTTTCAGTCTCAAGGGCTTTCTTCCCTGGACATCACTTACCTCAGCCCTTTCCCATGAAGAGTTTTTACCTCTTGAACTATGTGTGGTGTGCTTTGGCCCAGGTTGATGATGCAAACCTTTAATTTCAGTAGAGGCAGATCTCTATGAGTTCAAAGTCAACCTAGCCCATATAGTGATTTTTCAAGCCTGCAGAGGTGGATCTGATGCTTTGATGGGAAATCTGTGTTTATTGATGCTGAAGTCTTGCCCCCAGTTGGATTTTGATCTATCAGTAAGGATGCCAGTAGCCAATGGCTGAGCACAGGATGGGACACTGAGAGTTGCCCAGGTTTGTCACAGAGAGAGAATGAGAGGATGGAGGAGAAGAATGAAACCCAGTAGCAGTAGGAGAAGAGCCAACCAGCAATGTGAGTTTTTGGGTAAGTGGCCTCAGGCCACCTCCCCAACTTGCCTGGGGAAGGACTAGGACTGCCCCGTCGTTGAGTTAGCCAAGGCATTTCAAGATTAACTGGCGGGAGTGTGTGTGTGTGTGTGTGTGTGTGTGTGTGTGTTTTCTATTCAAGGATCTGAGATAGCTCCTGGGCCAGCTCGAGTGTCAGACCAGTCAGAAACACAAAGCAGCCAGCCAAAACTACCCACTGCACAAGCCAGCTAGGACTACGTAGTAAGACCATTTCTCAAACAAACAAACATCAATAAAAAAAATCAAAAGCTTTGGGGTAGAGAGTGTAGCTCTGTGGTAAAGAGCATGCTTAGTGTGCACACATAGTCTACCCCAGTACAAGAAAAAACATCCGATAGAGCCCCTCTGCCTCTTCTTCCTTATTCAGCTTCCTCATCCCTGGGCTGGTAGTCTTGGTTCTATAAGAGAGCAGGCTGAGCAAGCCAGGGGAAGCAAGCCAGTAAAGAACATCCCTCCATGGCCTCTGCATCAGCTCCTGCTTCCTGACCTGCTTAAGTTCCAGTCCTGACTTCCTTGGTGATGAACAGCAGTATGGAAGTGTAAGCTGAATAAACCCTTTCCTCCCCAACTTGCTTCTGGGTCATGATGTTTGTGCGGGAATAGAAACCCTGACTAAGACAATAGTCCATAGGATGGGAATTCAAACAGCACAGGAACCTAGAGGCTAGAACTAATGAGGAGGCCATGGAGGGGCGCTACTTACTGTCTTGTGCAACCCAACATTTTATAGAATCTAACATAACAAGTGGTGGGCTGGGCCTTTTAACATGAATCATTAATTAAGAAAATGATCTAAAAGCTTGCCTATAACCAATCTTATGGAGGCATTTTCTCAATTGGGGTTCCATCCTCTGAGATGATTCTAGTCTCTGTCAAGTTGACTTAAAATTAGCCAGCATCCCATCCCTATGTAGTTCCCAAGGCCCAGGAGTTAGAGAAGTAGCCTGGTGAGAATGGTTTCTCATGTAGAGTTCCTGTCCCCTCCTTAGTGTGTAGACATTCACATCCCAAGATTCTCTTGAGTTTTCCAGAGCTGCTGAGAGTGACATCAGATGTTAGAAATGTCATGGACTGATGGGAGTGGTCAACATTCCACACAAATAATCCCTGGCCTTTTTTTCCAATGCTAGAGAAAGGTGTCTTTGGCCATCTTGAAAGCTTCTACCTATAAAACGAAGTAGAAGAGAAGCAGATGGTTTCAGAGCAGGGCCTACTTGTGAGGGGCCCAGAAATCACAGCCATGCTTTTATGTTCACTCTTTTGTGGCCTAGCAAAGAAATGACCAGCAGAAGTCCTTTACGACCCCAGAGGCCATCATTCTTTCCAAACCTTTACACCCAGATTGATTGTGCCCTCACTGGATATGAGGAAAGCTTCTCAAAATGCAAGTCCATGAGGGTGCTGAAAAGATGGCTTAGTGGTTAGAGCACCTGATTCCCTTGCAGAGGCCCTGAGTTTGGTTCCCAGCATCCATATGGTGGCCCACAACCACCTATAACTCCAGTTCCAGTGGATTTGATGTCCTCCTCTGGCCTTCATGGACGTGAACATGGGGTGTGAATACATATATTCAGGCAAAACACTCATACCCACAAAATAAAAAGAAAATAAATCTTAAAAATCACAAGTGAGTTAGTTATATTTTATACTTCGTGGATACCATTATGGAGTTCAAAGCACGGTAGCTTCAGAAAACAGCAAGTCCTTGAACTGTTAAATTAATATAATCCATATGCCCAGAATTTAAGACATCAAGTCCAGGAGCACATTTACCACCTGTCTGTGAGTGTGAGTGTGCGTGCGTGCGTGTGTGTGTGTGTGTGTGTGTGTGTGTGTGTGTGTGTGTGTGTATGTGTTATAAACTCTGTTTACTCTTGGCCCTTCAATGCTGATGCCTTCCCTGAGACACTCGCTATAATGTGCAAACAAGTTGCCGTTATGCCCGGGTTCAAAGTGTCTTTGAAAAATCACAACATGCATATATTAAACCTGGAACTCGAGGGAGAGGGAGAGGGGCTCAAACTCTTGATTTCCCATCTCAGCCTCCCAAGTGCCTGGGTTAGAGTAGTCATACTGAGATTTTTAATCTTAAAGGATAGGTTGACACGAGATGATCAAAGAAAGCGGCACTGGCAAACAGATGAATTTTGGATTATGTACGAATAACCTATTGGAATGGGACCTTTCATATCTGGGTGTCATTGTTGATCACAGCAGGTGGTATGAGAGGACTTAGGGTGCTTTTCACTCCTTTCTTCTGCTAGTTCTGTGTCTGTCTGACCCTGAGGTCCCTTTCCTACCTCATTTGTATATTTTTATATTTTATATTTCACTGAGCAGTTAGATTTTTCTAAAGCTCCATGCTTTCCCATTGGCTCTTCGGCTACAAGCCCAAATCCTCTTTGTCCCATTTATATTCTGTTTCATAGACAGACACATCCAATTTCTCCACTGGAGAAAAGTTCTTCCATGATGGGGATAGAAGTAAGTTTTTGTGCATGAGAGGGAAAGCAAGAGGAATATTCTGTTCACACAAGATGGTGACGGTGACGTGATCACCAGGGGTCAGGCTCAAGCAGGAGCTGTCCTTGTCAATATCCGATGTCTGGGCTTTGTATTAGAGGGTTAAGAGTCATAATTCCATAGCCAGGCAGTGGTGGTCACCCTTTGAACCTTAGCACTTGAGAGGCAGAGGCAGTGGATTTCTGTGAGTTCGAGGGCAATCTGGTCTACCGAGTAAGTTCCAGGACAGCCAGGGCTACACACAGAGAAACCCTGTCTTGAAACAAAAAGAAGGATGGAATGGACAACTAACTCCTTTATGGTAAATTGTCTGTCATGGGAACATGAAGACCTGAGTTTGGTCTCAGCACCTACATACAAAGCCAAAATAAGCCAACAGATGAAAACTTGGGTGTCACATCTGTAACCTCCGTGTTGTGGTCTGGGGCTTGGATGAAGTGGAAACAAAAAGATGTTTAGAATCATTGGCCAGATAGTCTTGCCAAATCAGGGAGCTCTAGGTTTAGTCAGAGACCCTGTCTCAAAAATTAAGGTGGAGATCCGTGGAGGAAAACGTCTGATATTGCTGCCTGGCCTCCACCAACACATACACAACTGCATACACACAAGTGCATCTGTATTGATGTGCACTCACACATACCCCTAAGAACAACGCAACTCCACTCCCTAATACTTTTGAAAGCTTTAACTGGGAAACATAAGCAAGAGCAGTGACTGCTTTGTTATCCGATGTGTGAGGGCCTTCCAGGCTCAGGTTTCTTTTTATAATCCGTTCTTCATCTCATTGAAAGAGTTATCTTTTCAAAATACAAATCCTATCTCTCAGCTTGGATGTCACCTCCAGAATAAAACTTGAGTGATTTAGCATGACGTCCTGACGCATCTGGAAATGCATCTTTCCTCGGGGCTGTGTGTTTTTCCCATTCTTTCCTCTGAGTCAGCTCCACCCCCCCAGCGCCCCGCCCCCCAGCCCTTGCTTGAGAGTGAGGCTGTTCTGAATCATCTCCCTTCCTCGCCCACCTGCTGAGGGAAGAGCTTGTTAATTTCTCAAGTTCTCCAACTCCTTCTACCAGTGCTTGTTTGTTTTTCAGAGCTTTACAGGAAACCCAGAGCTAGCACACATTCCAGGCCAACTCAACAACTGAGCTGCGTGCGCAGCCATTCCTAAATTATGTTAGTGTTCTGTTCCTACCTTGACTTTTAATGCTAAATAATTTAAAGAGACTATTCTGATTTTCCCAGAAGGCCATACAATCTCGAGTGTGTGTGCACGTGTGTGTACTTTCATACAGATGCCTAAAGTTGATGTCTGGTATGTTCTTCCATGCCTTTCTACTTTATATATTGAGGCCGACCGAGTCTCTTGCTAAACCTATTCAAACTAGCTAGCTTGCGCTAGAGATTCCAGTCTCTGCCTACTGAGTGTTGGGATTACAGGGAGGCCTCCATGCCTACCCAACTTTTCCATGAGTTCAGGGGATTCAAACTCTGCACCTTCTGTTTGTGCAGCACATACTTTACCCACTGAGCCATTCCTCAGCCTGGTTCTAAGGTTCTCAATTCGTATTTTTCTCTTGTACCTACTATAATCTAAATCTTGGCAAAAAGTAAATAAACAACGAGCTTTAAAGAAAGTTTTCATAAATTTTTATGAAAAGCAGTGTTTTTAGGAATTGCAGCAGCTTTAGCATACAGCATTTGACAGCATGAAGGAAGCATTCCAACTCCAAACTCAGCTTGCTCTCATCTGAAGAACTGGCTGCAGTTTCAACAGGGTGGATTTCGTAGTTAGTGTGTGTTAGAGCACGCCAGTTCAGCTGTTTTTCTATAAAAAAATATTTTTTAAAAATCTGGGTGACCTTTCTTTGCCCTCAAATAGCTTTCAGAATAGTTAGACATAAAACCTTCAAACTCTACATATTCACAGCTCTCTGAGGAATACCATGGTCATTAGCTTGAGACGAAGTTTAGTACTTTTTGAGCTGGATAGCTCTAATGTTACATGCTTGCACATGCTTGGTATGTTACTCTTCGTCTGCTGATGGAAATTGATAGGAGACTTTCATACCATATGTGTAGATACCTTTTCTTTCTTTCTTTTTTTTTTTTTTAATTTAAACCTTATTTACCATGTCATAGTTGTTACTAAGATACAAGGAATTTAGGCTGTAACTTTCATACTGACGTTAAAACTTTACATTTGTTGAACGGTATAAAAACTGAAATCTTACTATGACATTTCAGAGGTCAGCTAGAATGCTTTCTAGTGTTGACACCCAGGAAATGAGCTCGGTTCTGCCCACATTTCATCATAGGAAGCTAAGTGTTCTGGCGCCCCATGGCACAGGGGGTTTGAGAAGCTCCATATAAAATTCTTCAAAGAGATTTATTTTTATTCTATGATTATTTTGCCTACATATCTGTAAGTGCATCATGTGTGTGCCTGCTGCTTGTGGAGACCAAAAGAGGGTGTTGGATCCCATCAGTGACTGTAGTCACTGATGGCTGTGAGCTGCCATGTGGATGCTGGGATCTGAATCATGTCTTTTGCAAGAGTATGTCCCTTTAACCATTAAGCCATCTTTTTTTACCACCTCCATGAGAGATTTTACTCATATTCTTCTTAGTGTCCTATCTTAGTTAGGGTTTTACTGCTGTGAATAAACACCATGACCAAGGCAAGTCTTATAAAGAACAACATTTAATTGGGGCTGGCTTACAGGTTCAGAGGTTCAGTCCATTATCATCAAGTAGGGAGCATGGCAGCATCCAGGCAGGCATGGTGCAGGAGGAGCTGAGAGTTCTACATCTTCATCTGAAGGCTGCTAGCAGAATACTGGCTTCCAGGCAGGTAGGATGAGGGTCTTAGAGCTCACAACCACAGTGACACACCTACTCCAACAGGACCATACCTTCTAATAGTGCCACTTCCTGGGCTGAGAATATTCAAACCATCACATGTCCTAAACAAAGACTGTTGATTTCTGGAGGGATTAAAAAAAAAATCACTGTGGGGCTGGAGAGATGGCTCAGTGCTTAAGAGCACAGCAGTGGTCCTGGGTTCCATCCCAGCATCCACATGGAGGCTAACAACCTCCTGTAACTTCAGTTTCAGGGGTTCTAATGTCCTGTTTTGGCTTCCATGAACAATGTACACATGTGCATATACACATATGCAAGCAAAACACATAAGATCAAAAATAAAGGCTCAAATAAGTTTTCTTTCTTTCTTTCTTTCTTTCTTTCTTTCTTTCTTTCTTTCTTTCTTTCTTTCTTTCTTTCTTTCTTTTTTCCTTTCTCTCTTTCTTTCTTTCTTTCTTTCTTTCTTTCTTTCTTTCTTTCTTTCTTTCTTTCTTTTTCTTTTTGGTCTTTTGAGATAGGATTTTTCTGTGTAGCCCTGACTGTCCTAGAACTCACTCTGTAGACCAGGCTGGCCTCAAACTCAGAAATTCGCCTGCCTCTGCCTCCCAAGCGCTGGGATTAGAGGCGTGCGCCACCATGCCTGGCTTCAAATACGTTTTTTTTTTTAAAGATATTTATTTATTTATTATATGTAAGTACACGTAGCTGTCTTCAGACACTCCAGAAGGAGGAGTCAGATCTCATTACAGATGGTTGTGAGCCACCATGTGGTTGCTGGGATTTGAACTCAGGACCTTTGGAAGAGCAGACAGCGCTCTTAACCGCTGAGCCATCTCACCAGCCCTCAAATAAGTTTTTATATGAGTTGTATTTAGAATGCAGAGAATACATGTTATGGCTTGGATATTATGGTGGTTTGAATAGGTTTGGTCCCTAGGTTTAGGTGTTTGAGTGCTTGGCCCATAGGTGATGGCACTGTTAGGAAGTGTGGCCTTGTTGGAGTGGGTGTGGCCTTGCTGGAGGCAGTGTTTCTCTGTGGGGGTGGGCTTTGAGGTCTCCTATGCTCAAGCTCCACCCAGCTTGAAATTGTAATCTCCTTGTTGCTTGTTTTTCAAGGTGTAGCTCCCCCAGCTCCACGTCTGCCTGCACATTGCCCTGCTTTTCACCATAATGATGATGGGCTAAGCCTCTGAAACTGAGGCAGTCCCAGTGAAATGGTTTGCTTTATAAGAGTTGCCTTGGGGGCTAGAGAGAAGGCTCAGAGGTTAAGAGCACCAATTGCTCTCCTGAAGGTCCTGAGTTCAAATCCCAGCAATTACGTGTTGGCTTACCACCATCCGTAATAAAATCTGATACCTTCTTCTGGTGTGTTTATTTATAATAATAAATAAAATCTTTTAAAAAAAGAAAAGGGGGGTTGCCTTGGTCATGGTGTCTCTTCACAGCAATAAAACCTAAACTGGGACAGATATGAAGCATGTCCTCATCTCCAAGTCTTTGTCACTTCCTGTGTGTGGTGTGTATGCATGTATATGGGCACCTGGGGGTGACAACCGGTAACCATCTTCAGTCCCCCATTCACCTTATTAATTTAGGCGGGTTCTCTCAGTCAAACTCAAGAGCTAGAAGATACAGCTCGTCTTGCTAGTCAACTTGCTCTGGGGATCTCTGTCTCTACAGGAAGGCCACCAGGCCCATCTGGCCCTAATGTGGGTTCTGGGGATTCAGACTCTGGCCCCCAGGCTTGTGTAGCAGGCACTGTAACCGGGGAGCCATTTCTCCAGCCCCCAATGATGTCCCTTTGTTGAGTGGCCCTCAGCTGTAGATAGTCACTGTTTACCGCTGGTAGATAGCACAGTTGAGAAGTGTTGGAAACTAAATGTAAGGCCTGGATGGAAGGTGCAGGTGACTGAGAAAGGGCTTTGGAGAGTGTACCTTATTCCCGCCCGGCCTCTTCCTGTCTTTCTGCTTTCTGGCTGCTAGGAGGGAAGCAGCATGCTTCACTGTGTTCTCACTGCAAACTGCTGGAATGGGGCCAGCCAGCCAAGGACCAACCCCCCTGAAATCACAAGTCCAAATCAATCTTTCTTTAATAGTCTCTTTCAGATACCTTGTGACAGCAATGGAAGGATATAACTAATTAGTATATAATTCCTTAGTCCCTCTAACATTGCTTCTGAATGTTAGACTCCTGTTCAAAAGGTAAGTCATTCGACTCATTGTCTTTGTTGGTTTGATTCTATGTGGTTCTACATTTATCTGCCATCCTGGAGTGTAAAGAGTGCTCCTCTCTGCTATGGTTAGTTCCAGGCCAAGCATATTCCAGATGATGCAGTCCAGGCTTCTGCACCCTCTATCACTGGCTCCCTTCCACAAGTGGTTCAAGTTCCAACTCTCAGTATCTCATAATGTGGTCATATTTGGAAGGAGATACTAGGTTTTAATTAATTATTATTGGCAATTGATTATTTTATGTGTATGAGTGTAAAACACACACACACACACACACACACACACACACACACACACACACACACTGCCCATAGATACCAGAAGAGGTACCTGATACTTTGGGATTCAGGTTACAGACAGTTGTGGGCTGCCATGTGGTTGCCAGAATCAAACCAGGGTCCCCTGGAAGAGCAAGAAATGCTCTTAACAGCTGAGCTACTCTCTAACCCTTAGGGATGCTAATTATAAAAGTTGCAGTGCTGGGACTGAGTGAGAGGCAGAGAAAATGTTTTTATATTAAGTTAAAAGGAAAGCAAGGAGGTGGATTCTGATTCATTATGGCTAGTGCTATTGAGGTATTGGTCCCCACAAGCTGGTGGCACTGTCTATTTTGGGAGGCTCTGAAAAGCTTAATACGGGGGGTGGGGTGGGGGCTCAGCTAGAGGAACAGGAAGTATCACTGGGGGTGGATACTTGAGGATATATATCTGTGTGTCGAGACAGGGTTTCTCTGTGTAGTCCTGGCTGTCCTAGAACTCATGTACACCAGGCTGGCCTCGAACTCAGATCTGCCTGCCTCTATTTCCCGAGCGCTGTTATTAAAGGCGTGTATCACCACTGCTGGGTACTTGTGGGTATATTGCCCCTGGTCTGCTCTTACCATTCTCATCTTTTTGTTTGCCTCAAGGTGAACAGCCTCCCCCTCTTCCGCACGCTCCAGTGCCATGATGGTTTCCCTCAATGGACCCAGAAACCTGGAGCTAAGTGAGTGAAACCTCTGAAATCCTGATAAATCCCTCTCTCTAGGTTGTTTTTGTCAGCTATGCTGATTTCAGTGAGGCAAGACTACCTAATACAGTGAATGTCCTTACAAAAAGAGTAAGCTTAGACACAGAGACAGCTGAACACAGAAGGAAGACAATAAAAGTTCCTGGGAAAATAATCTACAGTTCTCAAAAGGAACCGACAGAAGGCTTGTGGGATTGCTCAGGTGATAAAGAAGCGTTCCACCAGGATGAATGACCTGAGTTTGATCCCTGAGACCCATGTAATGAAGCGAAGAGCATGCTGTCTAAACTGGACAGCATGCTTGTCCACACACATATGCCACAGTGTAAGCCCTGATAACTACTTATGACCACTCAGGTAAACTGTCATAAATAATTCCTTCATGTAAGGACACTGAATTCTCCAGGTTGAATAGCATGTGTTTCATTTTGGAATTGACTAGTTTAGTATTATAGTTTATTTGGTTCTGAAAAATTATTTTGTTTTTGTTTGCTTTTCTTTTATAATACTGTGAACTGTACCCAGGGCCCTATTCTTGTTAGTTAAGAATCTCTCCCGCTGAATTATATCCCAAGCCCTAGGACTACATCAATGCATGCCTCATGTGCTCCAGGATTTTCCTTCTCCTTTCTCAGTGCTGGCTCTCCTGTGCATGTGCCTCTGAGCTATGCTCTCAGCCCATATTCATGACAGTAACCATGTTGACACCACAGTCTGAACACGGTCAGGATGCCTGGTTTAGAGCACTTTCTCCTGTCTGCCTGCTCCTGCTGTCTCCCATCCTTGTGGGGGTGGTCTCTTCTGTAGGTATCATGAGGATGGTGCTGCAATTAATCACTTTGACTGATGTCATTCATGAATGGCTTAGCAGCAGTCATTTCCAGGCATGTAGATGCATGTGGAAGGTAACCAGTAACCAAATCATTGCTTTATGGACAACATATTAGTGCATGGAAATCCTTTGTTATATAGGGTCAATATGTTTGTCATAGCATTATACTTCAGGCATTCTGTCTTCAAATTGCTATTTATTTATTCTCAGAAACTTCCCGGAATCCAGTTCTTTTTTACTTGAGACAGGGTCTTACTAGGTATCCCAGGTTGGCCTCAGACTTGTGATTTTCCAACCTCAGCCTCCTTCCTAAGTACTGGGATAACATGTGTGTGTGCCATTATATAACTGGCCCTTTCCCTTCCCCACATCCCCAAGAATGCAATATAGGATATTTTTTTTTTTTTTTTTTTTTTTTTGGTTTTCAAAAAGTGAACAAAAAGAGGCCTGGATGTAGCTCAGTGGTAGAGCACTTGCCTAGCTTGTGTGAGACCCCAGATTCACACACACACACACACACACACACACACACACACACACACATCCAAAAAGGAACAAGCATACAAAAATGGTTCATTAGCACGGCCTTATGTTAGAAACAAAACAAAACACAATTTTCAAAAGTGAAATCAAGTTGTGGGTTCATCTGCCCATCCTGGATAACTATCAGGGCAGGCCTTTCAAACAGAATTAACCTAAGAAGAATGAACTATTGGGGGTGGGAGGTGGGATGGGGGAGTATAACAGCTTTGAGGGAAAATGTAACTAGAGATTGAAAAGTCAATCGTGGCTCTCGCTCTTTTGCCTGCTTGCCATGTGGGACTGAACAACAGCTAGATCCTTGGACTTCCATTCACAGCTACTACTGAACCATTGTTGGGAATTGGACTGCAGACTGTGTTGTGAAGTCTTTTGCATCTACTGTCAGTCCGACCAGAATGAAGAACCTTATGTGAGCATCACTAAGAAATGACTGCCAGATGCCAAAAATGGCCTTTCAGAGGAGGTCGAGAAAGAGGTTGGCCAGGCAGAAGGCAAGCTGTTTACCCACCGTTCTGCATTCAGCCGGGCATCAGTGATTCAGGCTTTCCTAGGCTCTGCCCCACAACTAACCCTACAACTGTATATAACTGTGTTGGAGCAGAACATCACTCCTGGAAGATGTATGTTTTTTGTTTTGTTTTGTTTGTTTGTTTGTTTTTCGAGACAGGGTTTCTCTGTGTAGCCCTGGCTGTCCTGGAACTCACTCTGTAGACCAGGCTGGCCTAGAACTCAGAAATCTGCCTGCCTCTGCCTCCCAAGTGCTGGGATTAAAGGTGTGTGCCACCACGCCCCACCTGGAAGATGTATGTATGCATGTTTTTTTGTTTTTTGTTAAAAAAATTCTGCTTACATTTAGGGTTCAACTGAGAAGCAAAACAGTTTTTATTCAGGTAAAGTCAGTTTATATGTGCATTTGTTCTGAGTCTGTGTTCCTTTTGCTAACCTAAAATCCCAGTGAATTAAAATAATAATGCTTTTTTGGGGGTGAGGAGGGTTTATAAATCTGTATTTTTGCCCAGAGCTAAAAAGGAAAGGTTCACTTACTCTAGTGTAGACCAGCTGAGGGGGCTCAAATATGTGGGCGCTTTAAATCATTGAAGACTGATTTACTGACATGTTTTTGGACCTCTTTTCTGTGTGGAAAGAGTTTAGACTTCCTTATAGCATGGTACTGCTTGCAAGTGTGAAACTGTCATCTTTTGTGACTTTGACTTAGGAATCATGGGAGCCTGGTACATTTTAACTGGAAAGTTCATATTTTCTTTCTTCCCTCCCTCCTTCCCTCCTTCCCTCCTTCCCTCCCTTCCTCCCTCCCTCCCTCCCTCCCTCCCTCCCTCCCTCCCTCCCTCCCTTCCTTCCTTCCTTCCTTCCTTCCTTCCTTCTTTCTAAGTACAGTCTAATTCATAGAACAAATTCAAGTTTTAATACAGTGTTGTGCCATGATGTTACCTATCCTATTAGATTCTAAAATCTAGAAAAATTTCATCATATCAAGAAGAAACCATGAACACATATATCTTGTCAGATTGTAAAAATCAAAGAGAAAGAGTTCCCATAAGAGGAGGATATAACCAGGTGTGCTTGGTGGCCTGCCTACAATTCCAGTTGTGGGAGGCTAAGACAGAATCTCCAGAGCAAGGTGGCTAGTAAGACTATATTGTTGAGCTCTGGCTTGGATTGAGAGATCTCATCTTAGTAAATAAGATAGAAGACTGATCAAGGGTGAGTCTAGATATCAACTTCAGGCCTTTATGTTTGTGGCCACACAGGAACACATGCAAACATTCACTCACACACATGAAAATGAGAAAAGATTAAAAGGACATATTCAGTAAGGTGAACTGTTTCCTAATATGGGCATTTCTGCACTGGCTACCAGTGATATCATAAAGTATGTTGTAACAAAGTCCTCTCAAGGATAACTTCATAGGTGGGTGAGAAGGCTGGTTATTTGGAGAGCCTGGTACCAACCACAGAGGGTCAGCTGAGCAAAAACCACCACACAAGCATCATGGCCAGGAAAAGGCAAAGGCGAAGAAGACGGAAAGTGACCCGCTCCCAGAGAGCTGAGCTTCAATTTCCTGTTAGCCGTGTGGATCGTTTCCTACGAGAGGGAAACTATTCTAGACGCCTGAGCTCTTCTGCTCCTGTATTCCTCGCGGGTGTGCTCGAGTACTTAACATCTAACATCCTTGAACTGGCTGGTGAGGTGGCCCACACCACTGGCAGGAAGCGCATAGCTCCAGAGCATGTGTGCCGTGTGGTACAGAACAACGAACAGCTCCACCAACTCTTCAAACAAGGTGGCACATCAGTGTTTGAGCCACCAGAACCTGATGACAACTGATGATGCCTGGGTCTCGAGTCTGGAGGTTCACCGCACTTTCAGCCTTACCCAGCTCCAATGTCCTACTAGCTGGGGGAGCTAATCAAACATGCTATTAAAGCATTTACATCGAACCCATTGATCCTGGCTCCTTTTGTTTCTTTATTTTGAGCTAGAGGTTGCTATGAACCACTCGGGAGGGTGATGGTGGGTTTGAAGCTGTCATTAATGTGGGGAACTTGATTTCCAGAGAAAATTTCTAATAGGGACCACGTGGGCAGTAGTCTTGGTGGGAGGAGGTGGTGATGTGTAGGCACTTTTGACCCGGTGGCAGTGGGAAGATTTGGCTAAGGTAGAGGGCAGAGAAGCTAACCTGGTAGTCTGTGAGCCCACAAGGCCTTGGAAGGCCAAGAATTTGGCTTCAGCTTCCCAAGAACATTGGATTCCCAATGAGATGCTAACTGGAGATGGGTGGATGAAGACATGGACTGTGGTAGGAAAGGCTTCCTTGGAGGTTAGGTCTCAGGTTAGAAGATGATGACTGTGGGGTGGGGGAGACCGTGTGTGGCATAATGTTGGCATTAGGTTCAAGGGTCAGGAGCCTTCTCTGAGCACTGAGCAATGATGGTGACAACAGGAGAGAAAAGCTGGAAGAAGACGCCATGGGAAGACCAGCAGGCTCAACTAACTGGAACCCTGAGATCTCTCAGATACTGAGCCACCAACCAGACAGCATGGCCCCAACACACATATAGCAGAGGACTGCCTAGTCTGGACTCAGTGAGAGAAGATGCACCTAACCCTTGAGAGACTTGGAGCCCCAAGGAGTAGTAGGGACATCTACTTGGAGACAGGAGAGGAGGTATAGGATGAGAAACAGTCAGAGGGCAGTCCGAGAGGGGGATAACGACTGGTCTGTAAAAAAAAAGATTAAAAAATAATAAAAATATGCAAAATAGAAAAAAAAAAAAAAGAAAAGAAAACTCAATCCGTGTTGCATTTGAGATACTGAATGTGATTTGACTCTATAACACAATGGCCTGTAAATCCCCCAGCCATTGGCCCATCTTAAAGCAGGACATTGCCAACAGTGTTGTCACTTGGCTACAATTTCACTGTGACTTCCCAGCTAATATGTCATCCATTTTTAAATAACATTTAACATGTTCATCTCCCGTTGACTGAGCACTTACAGCGAAATTGTTAGTGCTTATGGCTTGCTGTAGACAGCATTTATCCTGCCTTCCAGGGTCACTTTTATCAGTTGGGGGAGAAAAAACCCCACTGTAGAATTTCTAGCCTTTTAGGCTAACATCTACTCTATTAACTCCCAAAGAGAAGGACTATAAATAATCCCTCCTTTCTGCAGTCTATGCTTTTAGCTGAAGCATTCATTAATCATGGACGCTTTTCCTTTGCCTCACGAGAGAAACCAGTCTTGGAGTTTTAAAAATTTTGGTTTACAAAATGTGGGTTTTTTTCTGAAGAGTAGGCAGCAGTAGAGGTTGGAGACAGAAAAGGGGGTGAGTGGGTGGGCTCTGCTGGACTTTTAAAGTGAAAAACCTTGGGAACAAATGGGTCTTTTCTTTCCTGGGCTGAGTGATACTTCAAAGATCTTCTCTAGTAATAAATATGGGCGAAGGACTTTCTATTAACTCTTGCAGGTCAGAAGGGTACCATTTATTCCTGATGTACCAACGTACTTGAGCCATCCCTTTGGCCCTTGAACAACTGGTGTGCACAAGAAAGAGCTTAGTGTTTTAACCCAGTGCAGGGGGAAATTTGGAACACAATTAGGGCCTTTCTTTTTATGTGGGCTTTCTGTGAAATTCACAAGCAGTTATTAATTGGGCACAGTGGTGTAGCCTGTCATCCCAGCACTCAGGAGGCTGAAGTGCAGAGACTGGAGGTGATAAGTTCAAGGCCAGCCTGGGATATATGATGACCTCGTCTCAAGAAACCAAAGTGGGGGTGGATGCTTGTTATTATCATTATTTTTATTGACATTGAAGTAGGAGATATCCTTAATATATTTTATTTAGTAAATAACCATTCTCTTTTACCTGAAAGGTAACCACTTAAACACAAAAAGATGCTCATGAAAGAACAAGTTTCAAACAAAATTTAATTTTTCTTTTTTCACAAGAAGAGGAACATTATCACAGGGTCAGGAGGGCAGACTGGGTGGTGCCAGCACTAGTTCAGCTAGTGACCATCTAAGTCATTTGCTTTTTCTCTTTCTTAAAATGATTTTTATTCACTGGTGTGTGTGCGTGTGTGCATATGTGTATGTGTGTGTCTGTTTGACAGTGTGTCTGTCTCTATCTTTCTTCGTGTATATGTGTCTGTCTGTTTGTCTCTCTGTGTATGCATGCCATAAGTGTTCAGGTGCCCAAAGAGGCCAGACTAGAGTATCTCCTCTCTAATAAAATTATAAGCCTCAGAAATAGTGTCAGCTGGCATTGGAGAGAGAGAGAGAGAGAGAGAGAGAGAGAGAGAGAGAGCGCTCAGTGGTTAAGAGTACACACATGGGCTGGTGAGATGGCTCAGTGGGTAAGAGCACCTGACTGCTCTTTCGAAGTTCAAATCCCAGCAACCATATGGTGGCTCACAACCATCCGTAATGAAATCTGACTCCCTCTTCTGGAAGGTCTGAAGACAGCTACAGTGTACTTACATGTAATAAATAAATAAATAAATCTTTAAAAAAAAAGAGTACACACATACATACACATATGTATATGTATATGCATGTATTTCTAGTACTCTAGAGGCTAACATGGGAAGATCTTGAATTTGAAGTCAGTCTAGGCTACATAGCTACTTAGTGAAACTATGTCTCAAAAACAAAAAATACAACAAAACTGGTGCTTTTGCTATATTGCAATGCTAAATACTGGCCCCCAGTGCTTGGTTGCCCCTCTGGGACCAGAGAATCCACACTAGACCCAAATGATGCTATGTAACCTTGCCTTCCAAGAAATCCCTGATTTGTGAATAAAGATGCCTTCAACCTATAACTGGGCAGGAGAGAGGTAGGTGGGGTTTCCCCAGGCTTGGGGTTGGAGGGAGGAGACCATGAAGAGGAGGAGGACAGAAGGTGAAGAGAGGAGAGACACCATGGAATAGAAGAGTTATGAAAACATGGCCATGAGGGGTTGGCCAATTGGAGTCAAGAGCAGCCCAGATGGAACATGGCAAATTATAATTTGGGGTTACTGTTGGGGTAGTAGATTCTAATAGTTTAGAGGGTAGATATCTGCCCAGCTCTCATAAATATAATAGTTGTGTGTCTTTTATTTGGGAACCAAATGATCAAAGTCAGGGTAGAAACCCCCTATCTGAGATGAATAATTACCACAACACAAAACAAAGTAGAAAAACTCCAAAGCACACAAACTGCAACAATTAAGACTAGAGGGAGCGAATGCAAGACTTTAATCTCCCACTCAGGAGGTAGAGGTGGATCTCTGAGTTTGACTGGTCTACATAGTGAGTTCTAGGACATCCAGTACTACACAGAGAAACCCTGTCTTGAAAAACAACCCCCTGCTAACAAACAAACAAACAACCAAAAACCAAAAACCAACCAACCAACCAACCCAACACCCTACAATAATTAACAATCTTCTCCCCTGAAAAAGAAATGCTGTTAAGAAAAAAAATAAGAAATGGAAACAAAGATGCATTCATTCAACTGTTAGTGGGAGCGTGTGTTAGTCCAGTCACTATGGAAATCAACAGGAAGAACCTTTAATAAACTAAAAATAGATCTACCACATAGCTCTAGCTCTTCTGACACTTTCCTAAAGGATTCAGGCCAATGTACCACAGAGTTACATGTACATCTATGTTTTATTACAACAGTGTTCTCAACAGCCAAGATACAGAACCAGCTTATGGATCAGTCAACAGATGAACGGTAAAAGAAAGTTCAGAATGTATACACTGTGGGTTATTCTACCCTAAAGAAGAATGAAAGCCATATCCCTCTAGGAGAATGGATGGAACTGGGAATTGTTCTGCCAAACTGGAAGACAAGTGATACATATTTTTCTCTCGTGTGCAATCTTTAAAAAGAAAACCAAACCAAACCATGACATGACAGTACAAGGAGGGGAGGAGGTCTGAAGGGGAGGTAAGAGGAGAGTCACTGAATGAAACAAAGGAGGACATGGCTGCTCCTGGGGATGGTTGAAGATAAGGTTTATAGTAGATTTGAGGGACTAAACACCCAGAAGCATCTGGAAGAATCCAGACTGAATATGGCTAGTAAACTGAGCCAGGCCATGCAACAAGAAAACCAGGAGGGGAGATCAAGAGAGAAGAGATTGGAGCATATAAACTAAGAGCAGCCTAGAAGCAGAGCCAGTTGAGAGCCAAGAAGCCAAGAGATGGTGTGTCCAAAACAACTGAGCTAAATAGGAATAAGGCTTGGGGGTGTATGTGGGGGAAGCTCAGGCCCTGGAAGTGAAAGGTTTAGGGCAGGGACAGGGTGAGAAGTGCTAGGAGGAGCCACAGGGACTGAGTGACATGGTTTCTTTGAAACCTACTATTTCAGCCATTTTGTAGATAAGGGGTGATATAACTACTTCCTGCTGAAACTGGGACACTGTTGTGTAGGGGGCAGGAAGGCTGAAATGATGGTCAAAGGATGGAGAGGGAGAGAGGAGCGCAAGCTGAGTAACATCTTCTTCTCTCCCTGCACAGGTTGTGCCAGAATGCAGAGGCTCAGGCTGACTGGGGAATTCCTTCAGAAGCATTTAGGGCTGGGGTTTGGAGCAGTCTGCAGTTGATTGAAAACCTGTTGGGACAAATATAGACTAGGGACAAAAGGTGAAGTTCAGGAGTCTGGGGAAAATCTTTATCTTGAGTGTACACTTGAAACTTCCATGCCCATAGTTCTGGTAGTTAGGTGGGAGAGTCCCATGACCAGGGGAGAGAGAGAGAGATCCCATCCTTAGAAATAGTAATAGACATGGAGCTCAGGCTAGTGATTGACAGAAGGACTTATCCGGAGTCCATTTGGCCTGTGAGAAGTGAATCAAAATTGATTCCCTGAAACTTACTTTGAAAAATTTAAGTTTATAAAAAGAGACAAAAGTTTTAGATATATTAGCATTACCACTGTCTGTAATCTATACTGAAATCCATATTGTAGAAAAGACTGGAGTCTCATGCTTTTTTCTATAGAAAAAGCTTGGGGATCCAAAAATGACTCTGGGTTAAAAGCATGAACATTTTCCCTATATATCCAGAGGGTTGGATATAAGGTTTAAATAAAGATATTTTTAAGTCTATACTTAAAAGACAACTGTGATAGTTTGAATAAGTTTGGCCCCCATAGCCTCATGTGTTTGGAAGCGTGGCCTATAGGAGGTGTGGCCTTGTTTGAGTTGATGTGGCCTTGTTGGAGGAAGTGTGTCACTGTGGGGGTGGCTTTGCAGTATCCTATGCTTAAGTTCTGCCCACCGTGGAATTCCAGTTCCTCCTTGATACCTTTGGATCAAGACTTGTAATACTCAGCTCCTCTCCAGCACCATGGCTGCCTGCACTCTGCCATGTTTCCCACCATGATGATAATGAATTAAACCTCTGTAACTGTAAGCCAGCTCCAGTGAAATGTTTTCCTTTGTTAGAGTTGCATTGGTCATGGTCTCTTCACAGCAGTAGAACCCTAACTAAGACAACAACCAATGGAAATTAACAATTTTGAGTTTAATGGCTATGATAATAATAGCAGTAGTGGCCCAGATTAATATCTTATCAGAACTTGGTTGAGAAGCATTAAAACTCCGAGCTTTTGAAAATTTAACATAACAATAGCATAGAGAGGGAAATTTTTTTGAAATATTGTTCTTTTCTTTTTTCTTTTTTCTTTTTTTCCGAGACAGGGTTTCTCTGTATAGCCCTGGCTGTCCTGGAACTCACTTTGTAGACCAGGCTGCCCTCGAACTCAGAAATCCACCTGTCTCTGCCTCCCAAGTGCTGGGATTAAAGGCGTGCACCACCACCACCCAGCTGAAATATTGTTCATTTTTATATACCTTAAACTACTTCCTTAGACATTTACAACTTGCATTTACACAGTCTTTGACCCTCAGAACTTAAACATTAAACCTTTTCATCCAATCATTTACCATGAGATAATCATGTACTACTGAAAGCAGTCATTGCAAAGCAAGTTCCTCTAAATAAAGGAATAGCAGTGAACTTATCTTTTTCAGTGTGAATCCTGTAAGGTTAGTATGCCATACTGACATGTTAGGTCTCAAGCTGGTGACAAATGCTTAACTGAGGGGTCTATTTAACTGGACCTGGTCTCCAAGTCCTCCCAGCATCCTCCGTCCCTACCTGTTATAGGGTATGATTGTATACCCAGCTCCCTGTCCTAAATTTCTTCAGCCCAAAGCCTGGGCTGCTCCTCCCCCAGTTGTCCTTCCCTGTATAATCCAGCCATTTTGGCTACCTGGCCCTTTGCCTACCTTTTACTCTCCTGGATCTCCCCTCTCCCAACCCCTCCTCACATGGATCATGTTCGTTTGGACTCTCCCAGATGCCCCTGTCTCTAGCTAAGCTCTCCCTTTTATCTACAATAAATGTCTTCCACCATACCTAGGAGTAGTCATGTCCTTCCTTTTTAATTTTTTTCATTTGGATTTATTGTTAGGGATCAGAACATTAGCCCCCACCCCCACCCCTTCACAAACAGGGCTTTTGGCATGTTGAATAGTTTAGATGAAGGAAAGGGTTCTGAACCAAGACTCTTGAACTGCTCATTTCCTCTTTTCATGGCTTCTTCCTCAAAGCAACCATAAAGTGTAGAAATATATTTCTCTCAGATTCCCCCTTTTTGTGTGGTGTGTGTGTGTGTGTGTGTGTGTGTGTGTGTGTGTGAGAGAGAGAGAGAGAGAGAGAGAGAGAGAGAGAGAGAGAGAGAGTCTCACTATGAAGCCTAGGTTAGGCTTGAACACCAGGTTGTCTTGCCTCACTTCAGCCTCCTAAATGCTTAAATGCTAGGAGTACAGGTCTGGGCTACCTTGTCTGGCTACCCTTCTCTTCCTGCAGAAGAGCTCACTGAACAGCAGTTTCCAGAAACACCTTGTCTGACCATTGATGGGTCTTAGGTTCAAAAAAAAAAAAAAAAAAAAAAGGAAACTGGATGAATGACCTTGCTTGAGTGTCCCCTTTCATTAGCTCACCCTCTTTCCACTCCCTTTCTGCGACTGATCAACCTTCATTGATATACGCATAACAATGAACAGACTTCCTGTAGAATGGGATTTTCCCAGGCCAGTGGGTGAAACTCTAGCCATCTTTTGTTATGGAGGGTTGGCGGTGACACTCCTAAGGATGCTTTTGTGGCCCTGGCTGCAGTCTTATGATGCTAAACTGAACCTATTGCTATGGATTTCAGAAAACTGGAAACTGCTGTGTATGGTGTGGTAGCCCTAGTATGTTGGGCCTGTACTCCTGAGGTGGGGCAAAAAGACCCCAAGTTTGAGGCCAGTCAAGGTTGAAGAATGAAACCATGTCTCAAACAAACAAACCAATCTCCCCATATCTCTGAATATTTAGATTTCTGCCATTCCGCTTTTGTATAATAGTAACAATTAAAGGACTTATGCATCTATGTATCTTTTTATTGATTACTCCAATGAAAGAATGATGTCATACTTAACATTTGCTTTGAATTTGAGTAGATGGTTGTTTTGCCTGGTGCCACAGACCTGCAATCCTAGCTCTTTGGAAAGATGGGGCAAAAAAATATCAAGTTCAAGGCCAGCCTAGTTAACTTAGCCAGACCTAGTCTCAAAATAAGTTAAATTTTTGGGGTTTTATGTTGGTGACAGAATGCTTTTTAAGTATCCCCTG
This sequence comes from Mus musculus, assembly GCF_000001635.26. Classification (NCBI taxonomy): domain Eukaryota; kingdom Metazoa; phylum Chordata; class Mammalia; order Rodentia; family Muridae; genus Mus; species Mus musculus. The sequence goes on along the minus strand of NC_000068.7, from coordinate 17,988,683 downwards.
CTGCCCTCCTCCACATATAAAGGAATAGAGTGGATAGTAGCAGTGAAATCTCATCAAAGTTCTTCCTGATTCTAAATTGGCATGTTGGATGAGGTGGAAAACTTTGAATGGATAGTACAATAAAGAATTTAAATAGTCACAAAAACACAAAACAAAAAGATGGGGCTCAGTAGCATAACACATGCCTCTGGGAGTTCCCAGCAATCAATCAATCAACCAATCAATCAAACAAACAAAGAAAATCTAAAAACATTACAGTTGGGATCATCAGAACTTAGGTGTGTTCTGAATTCATACTTCACCAATGTTTGATCATCTCAAAGAGATTTCTCTCTCTTCCCTAAGACTTTCTCTCAAACTCCTGGATGGAATTTGATGGGTTTGGATAGAGGATGCTACCAGATGATTGAAGAGAACAGGAAGTCTCTCCAATGTGGCAGGAAAGTGCTGACACCAGAAGTCTGGATATGCCTGGCTCAGGTTACACTCATTGAAAGCATTATTAGTCCCCACATCTTGTCCAGAGATCCTGGGCTCTAACTTCTTGGATGATGGACCATAACCTGTATGCCTTACCTCCTCAAGTTGCTTTTGGTCATAGATTTTAATCCCAGCAGCAGCAACAACAACCACAGCAAAAAGCAATCTAGAACAGTAATCAAATACAAATGGGTCTGAGGACATATCTCCATGGATTGCTTAGTATGCAGGAGTCTGAGCCAGCATCACATAGGCTGGGCATGATGGACTGAACTAGCCAAGGGTATATGAGACTGAGTCATCGGCAACTCTTCTCTTCTCTTCTCTTCTCTTCTCTTCTCTTCTCTTCTCTTCTCTTCTCTTCTCTTCTCTTCTCTTCTCTTCTCTTCTCTCTCTCTCTCTCTCTCTCTCTCTCTCTCTCTCTCTCTCTCTCTCTCTCTCTCTCTCTTTGAGACAGGGTTTCTCTGTGTAGCCCTGGCTGTCCTGGAACTCACTCTGTAGACCAGGCTGGCCTCGAACTCAGAAATCTGCCTCCCAACTGCTGGGATTAAAGGTGTGTGCCACCACTGTCTGGCTAGTTTTTTTTTTTTTTTTTTTTTTTCTGGCAACACTTTCAAACTGTATGTTACCTTTCAGCTATCTTTGAATTGCATGCTTTCCTGTTTCACAGGTTTTTTTTCTCAATCAGTGTTGACAATGTTCCTTAATTTTCAGTCAGTTCCTGTGAGCTATTTTTTTTTTTCCTCTGCAATTCCTTCCAATTATGCTGTTTAGTTTGATGCTAAAAGTGTTTCTTTTAAATGATTTGAAGGAATGTCTCAGTGGCTAGGCCTACACCTGCTCTGTCAGGAGGACAGTTGGGCAGCTCACAAACTCCTATAATTCCACCCCCAGGGAATCCACTTGAACTCGCATGTGCACAAACACAAATGCAGATACACACACACACACACACACACACACACACACAGACACAGACACAGACACAGACACAGACACAGACACAGACACAGACACAGACACAGTATGCCTATACCCTTCTCCCCTAAGGCTCAGGGATCATGGAGGAGGAAAGAGCAGAAAGAATGTAACAGCCACAGGGTGAGGAAGAGTGATGTAAAATGTAGTTTTAGAGACACAGCAGGACTTTTCCACTGGTGAACTCACAACAGCAGTGGTTAACTGTGAAAGATCAAGCCAGTCAACAGTGCCAGCCTCAACAGGGGAGGAGACTAAGAGGCCCTGCTCCTAGCTGAAGAGATATTGCAGTTGAAGGTGTCTGGGGAAGGGAGAGTAATGTTCATTGGGGGTGTGGCCACTGCTAGGTGGCCCATGCTCTAATGGCCAGCCCTACCCCGTGTGCAAAGGTGCAGCACTGCAGTCATAATTGGCTGTGATGAGGTAGAGAGAGAGAGAGAGAGAGAGAGAGAGAGGGGAAGGAGGAGGAGGAGAAGAAGACATAAAGGCAGTAGCGAGATGTGTTCAGGGGAGTTGGGAGGGGAGTCGAAGGAGGAAAATAGGCAGATATGATTATAACACATTGCATACATGTATGAAATTCTCAAATAATAAACTTTCGTTCTTTTTATTTTTCAAGATAGGGTTTCTCTCTGGCTGTCCTGGAACTCATTCTGTAGACCAGGCTGGCCTTGAACTCAGAAATCTGCCTGCCTCTGCCTCCCAAGTGCTGGGATTAAAAGCGTGCATCACCACTGCCCAGCATAAAATTTCTTAAAAGCCTAGGATAACTTGTTTTTTCACTCTTCGATTTCTCGAGGTTTTTAAATGTATGTATCACAAGCCTTAATTATTTATGGAAAGAAAGAAGAAATGAAAGGGGAAAAGAAAGAAATTAAAGATGAATTGTTTTAGCCAGCCGTGGTGGCATACGCCTTTAATCCCAGTACTCCGGAGGCAGAGGCAGGTGGATTTCTGAGTTCCAAGACACCCTGGTCTACAAAGTGAGTTCCAGGTCAGCCAGGGCTACACAGAGAAACCCTGTCTCGAAAAACAAAAACAAAACAAAACAAAAAAAAATTGTTTTCTGGCTCAGGTGTTAAGAACACTGAAAACTCTCCCAGAGGATCAGAGTTCAATTCCCAGCACCCACATGGCAGCTTACAACTGTCTGTAACTCCTGTTTCAAGGGATTTGACTCCTTCACACAGACACGCAGGCAAAACACATAGCATAAATAGCATAGTTAATCAAGTAACTTAAAAAGATTAATTTTTTAATAAAAATTATTGGTGGGCCAGTGAGATGACTTAATGGGTAAAGAAAGGTATTTGCCGAGTAAATGTGGTAATGTGAGTTCAATTCCTGGGACCCACGTAAAGGTGGCAGAAGGTAACTAATTTCACAAAGTTGTCCTCTGACTTCCACACACAGGCTGTGATGAGCTCACACATGTGCTCAGGCACACACACACACACACACACACACACACACACACTCACTCAGACTCATACTCACACACAACTAATAAATTTAAAATAAAAAAATTACACTGGAAAAATTGCCAATACTAAAAGTGAGTGAACCAGTTTCATGTTTGTCCGTTTTAAGTTCATGTTGAAAGAAAATAAAACAAGACCTGTGATTCATGTAATTTATGTCAAATAGCCCAAAGAGTTATTTGTGAGCTTTGAAACCTGGGGCTGAGAACATAGAACAGGCCAGGACATTCCCCGGGCAGGCCCATTGTTAAGACATTCCTGAGGCTGCTTGGCCATAAAGATAAAGAGAATGATATGACCAGACTGGACCGGCACCTCCCTATCTCCCGCCCTTCTGACCTAAGTTAAATGTTATCTGCATGTACAGTCTGCTGATGTTTAAATGGACCAATCATGTGAAACTGCGCCAATTCCTCCCCCAGCCCCAGCACCTTTTCTATAAAAACCCCTATCTTCCAAGCCTCGTGATCGAATCCACTGTCTCTTGCATGAGATACGTTTTGACCCAGAGCTCCGCCATTAAACTACCTCATGTTTTTACATCAAGGCGTTCTGTTCTGTTTGTGATTCTTGGGTGCACGCCGAATCGGGAGTTGAGTGGGGGTTTCCCCACTAGGTTCTTTCATTGTCAGCAGAGCAAGAAAAGAACACTTACTGCTTCTGTGCAGCCTAAGGATTTTTATTTCTGTTAGTTTTGGAGTCAAGTGTTAAAAATATGAAAATGTTTGCAACAGAAGCAAAACTTGCCATCTGAAAGTGCTGTATTAAACAGACTATTGGTTGCATGTTGTCAAGATGATTTTTGTTTGCTGTGAATCAGAATTTAATCTCTGACCTCAAGTTTCATTGTGTAATGAGCTCACCAAATACACAGACTGTGGCTTTCCATGGGACTGTGTATGATTTGTGTCCTGGCCTGAACTCTGGAAGTCACTGCAGCTGTCATTTGGCAAAAAATAGGGAAAATGGGGCTTTGGGGAGCTTAGGTTTCTAGCTGATGGAAGGGGAAACCCTCAAGTGCTTGCTTATTTAGAGACTGTCTGAATTAAAGTGGCTATCTTTAACATATTTGTAAGTTTCAGTATTCCTAGAGATTTATCTTTGGGGACCCAAAATATGCATCAGTTACTAGAATGATCTGCCAGAAAGATTACTGAGTTGGGAGACAGAAGATCCACAAACGTTCCTAGTAGATATTTACTGAGTGTCCTGAGCTGCCTTAGTTATCATGACACCAAACAGTCAGCACTGGAGAGCATGGTGGAGGGACCAGCTCTGTTCTCCAAGAACTGACAACCCGGCTGGGGAGCCAAGGCAATAATTGGGGAAGGATCAAAGACTCCATGATTAAGGGCTAAGCAATGTGTTAGGAACTGTAAGTGTAACAGGAAATCAGAGGTAAAAAATCACAGTGGGCTTTTATAGATTAGGTGAGTGCCCAGCTGGAGCTCCAAGAGAAGACTTAGAGGGGAAAGAACATGTATGCCATCTTGGTCCTCTTTGGCTTTGTAGAAAAAGAAAAAAAAAAGTCTTTGTCTACCATCAATTTACATAAAGTTCTTTTCTTAACTCTTGTATTTAAGCAGTCAACAGGTCTGGTTTTTAAAAAACTTGGTAATACCCTAATTGAAAATTCTTAGCTTCACAAAGAGATTTTGATTTAAGTTATACAGCATATGCAAAGCCAATCATGAAAAGTCCTGTGCTTTTTTTCTGACCCTGTACCATGATAGCCATAATCAGAAATCTTTTTTTTTTTTTTTTTTTTTTTCGAGACAGGGTTTCTCTGTGTAGCCCTGGCTGACCTGGAACTCACTTTGTAGACCAGGTTGGCCTTGAACTCAGAAATCCGCCTGCCTCTGCCTCCTGAGTGCTGGGATTGAAGGCGTGCACCACCACGCCCGGCCATAATCAGAAATCTTAACATGGTCTCTAATAACCACATTAGATCATTATAAACTAAGATTTAGGGATGGAGAGGTAGCTCAGTAGTTAAGAACATTAATTGTGCTTACAGAAGACCCAGGTTCAGTTCCCAGCACCTATATGGTGCCTCATAACCACCTGTAACTCCATTTCCAGGGTATCCAACACCTTCTGGCCTCTAAAGACACAAAGCAGGCACGAGGTAGACAGACATACATACAGGCAAAATACCCGTAAACAAACAAACACTCCAAAATTTTTTAAAAAGGTAACTTATTATTTATATTGGTATTTATTGTAGAAGTTTTTGTTTGTGGAGACAGGGTTTCTCTGTGCATGCCTAGAATTTGCTCTGCAGACCAGGCTGACCTTGAACTCAGAGATCCAACTGCCTCTGCCTCCTGAGTTCTCAGAATAAAGGCATGCACCACCACGTCCAGCTATGGATGATGCTTTTTAATATAATATTTCAATTACGTCTTTGAGAATTCTATACAATGTAATTTCTGTTTTTGGGGTTTTTTTTTGTTTTGGTTTGGTTTTTCTTTTTCTTTTCTTTTTTTTTTTTCCACCCGCCTGGCCCCCTGGTTTGGTTTTTCGAGACAGGGTTTCTCTGTGTACCCCTGACTGTCCTGAAACTCACTTTGTAGACCAGGCTGGCCTCAAACTCAGAAATCTGCCTGCCTCTGCCTCCCAAGTGCTGGGATCAAAGGCGTGGGCTACCACTACCCTTTTCTTTGCATTGACTTCCTGCTTCTCCTCTCACTTCTTCCAGTCCCAACCCCTGCCCCTCCCCATGCCCTTGAAACTTCAGGTTCTCTCTGTCTCTCTGTCTCTCTCTTTCAAATAACATACCAAGTCTAATGCTAAATAGACCTTAAGCTTTTGCCACAGTTGGACCTTAATGACCTAGGTGGAGTTTTCTGCCTTGCAGCACCTGCAATTTCCTACAAGAGTAGACTGCCTGCTGAGCTTGCTTTGCAACATAATCCAGCTGAAACAAAGGATGGGTCTGTGGACTCTCCCTATATAAATACAGTGCTAAATATTAAACTTTGAGCTTTGACCAGAATTTTTTGTCTTGGCTTCATCTTTCTCTTTCACCTGTCCCTTCTCATTTCCAACCCCCTTTTCAGGTGATCCAATTTATCCATGGCTGCTGGACAGCTACAACCCTCTAAGAAAACTAACTCTTCCTACCAAGCTATCAGCTAGAGGGGATAGAGACTTATGAATCTCTAACCCTTTCATGTTAGGACTTCCCGTGCTAGGACTTTGACTGGCTGGATCTTATGCAGAACTTGTGCAGCTGCCATGGGTTCATGAGTGCAGTAGTCCTGTCCTGCATAGAAGACACCTTTTGGATTCCTCCCTGAGGTGGGCCTTGCTATGTTACCCAGGCTGACATTGAGTTTGGGATCCTCCTGTTCTCATGAGTGGGATGTTAGTTTTTTTTTTGTATGTTTGTTTGTTTTTTCTTTTGTAATCCAGTGTCAGAAGATGGATGTTGTCTCATCTTTGGATATTGATGATTTATTGTTTGTGTAATTAACTATTGATTTGCCAACATCCCAATCTTCAAAAACTATCAGGGCTCATATATACTAGTAATATCAAAGACTAAAAAAGTTGTTGAAATCTTAATGCAATAGATGTAGGTTGGAGAACGTGGGCATACATCAAAGCTCACATTTAGGTGGACACCAGGAAAGACCTCATTCCCCATGATGTGCTTATGTCTTCCTCACCTGAATACATTATCAGGATGGATACCAGGTCTGAATAATACTTTTTCTACACTCAGTACTGTAAAGACAGAAGCTGCATCAGTCTATCCTTCAGCTAATATTGATTGATCATGCAAATAGAAACCAGTGAGGCTGTCCACACTCATATCGGTCACCAAATTGAAACAATATATAATACCTGGTGTGCTGGACATGGTGGTCTACACGTGTAATCCAAGCATTGAAGGTAGAGGTATATGATCACTGTAAATTTGAAGCCAGCTTGATCTATATATACACAAGTATATACATATTTATTTATTTTTGTGTGTGTTTGTGAATGCATGTGCACACATACTATATCTTGTATGTACAGGACAGAGGAGAAACCTAGAGACTCAATTCCCTCTTGTTACTTTGTGGGATCCAGGATCTTCTGGCACTTGAATCAGTGACTTCTACCAATGGCCTCTACTGGATGAGTCACCTTGTTGACCCAGACTCCTGAAATCTATAGATCGGAAAATTCTTAATTTTGAGAGATGACTAGCTTACTATTGGAAGATGTTGGATTTGTTTTTTTTTTTTTAAAGATTTATTTAATTTTATTGTATGCGAATTAGTGTTTTTGCCTTTATGTATGTGTGTAAGGATGTCAGAACCCCTGCAGCTGGAGTTCAGCCATGTGAGTTGCCACATGGGTGCTGCGAATTGAATCAAAGTCCTCTGGAAAAGTAACCAGTGTTCTTAACCACTGAGCCATTGCTCTGGTCTCCTAAAATTTGCATTTTTTATTTCTGAAGCTATGCCATCTTCTGTGTCGTCCAGGCTGCCCTACAGGGCTCCTGGTTTGGCCTCATGAGGGCTGGAATGGTTGGTTTATGTCATCTTCCCCAGTCCACTACAGGAGACCAGTTAAAATTGTCTCTATCAGCCGGGCGTGGTGGCGCACGCCTTTAATCCCAGCACTCGGGAGGCAGAGGCAGGCGGATTTCTGAGTTCGAGGCCAGCCTGGTCTACAGAGTGAGTTCCAGGACAGCCAGAGCGACACAGAGAAACCCTGTCTCGAAAAAAAAAAAAAAAAAAAATTGTCTCTATCCCTAAAGTCTAGAAAATATCCTTAAAACCACAATTATGAAGAAACAATTGGAGCAGCTCTCTAATTAAAACCAAGAGCTGACACGGTGTCCAATGGCCTTCTCCACTGCTCTTGTACTCAAGGTTTTTATTTTTTGTTTGTTCAGTTTTTTGTTTTGTTTTGTTTTGTTTTGTTTTGCTTTTGTTTTTTTTGAGACAGGGTTTCTCTGTGTAGCCCTTGCTGTCCTGGAACTCACTCTGTAGACCAGGCTGGCCTCTAACTCAGAAATCAGCCTGCCTCTGCCTCCCAAGTGCTGGAATTAAAGGCATGTGCCACCACCGCCCGGCTTCTTGTACTCCAGAAGTACAAAGCTGCTGTCATCTTTGGTCAGAGAAACTTCTCTTTGCAGTAGAGGTTAAAGTACAGAGAATGAATGACTACTGAGTGCACTGCTCTAAATAGGACATCTGTATCACTCCCTCCATGGCTCCGGGCACAAATCAGAACAGAGACAGACAGGATGTAGGAGCCAGGGGGTGAGGAAGAGTGCCATGAAATGTCTTCTAAACAGGACAGGGCTGTTACACTTAGGTACGCACAGCATCTGTGGTTACCTGCGCAAGACTTGGCGTGACAGGGCTTGTTAACATTCTCATATAGCTGAGAAGGGGCTTATCAGGCCCCATCCATCTCTGAGGAGCTATAGGCAATTAATAGCAGCTGGGGGGGGGTCCTTTTTTGAGCCACTGGTAAGTTTCCCACACATTAGTCTATACCAGCCCCCACATTAATGCAAGCAATCCTAATTAATGGGTCATAAAAAAAATACAAAGCAAAGTCAACAAAAAAAGACATGAGCCGGGCGGTGGTGGTGGCACATGCCTTTAATCTCAGCCCTTGGGAGGCAGGGGCAGGCAGATTTCTGAGTTCGAGGCCAGCCTGGTCTACAAAGTGAGTTCCAGGACAGCCAGAGCTATACTGAGAAACCCTGTCTGGAAAAACAAAACAAAACAAAACAAAACAAAACAAAACAAAACAAAACAATATAAGTGTAGGAGGGAAATTGTTGGGAAGGCAAAACGGGGTTCAGCAGGAGTGGGAGGGGATGAGAGAGTATAAGAAGGGATGAAAATATCCAGAATGTATTCTATGTAGTGAAAATTCCAGAATTTCAATTTCTTTAAAAACATAGAAATATTATACAAATGTGCCTTTGTTTTAATCCCAAGTGTAAAAACACAGGGCTACTTTAGACTGCTTGCTGCAGCTGACTATGATTTGCTGCATGCTCTAGCAGAGGTGTGGTTTTATAGGGAGGGGGGTTGTTGATCCTTGAGTGTGTGTGTGTGTGTGTGTGTGTGTTTGTGTCTTCTCGTGGAGCTGGGTGTGGGGGTAGGGAAGGGAGGGGCATGTTGGTTGAGGTTTGTTAGAAGCCATAGTCAAGGAAAAAACAAAAGTAAAGAATTAGATACAGGGATTTTTCTAATTTCTCTCTCCCCTCTATCCTTGTTTCTCTTTTATTTAGTGTTAGAGGTTGAAATGGTTGGTGGTGAGGATATAAAGGACGGGAAAAAGAAGAACCCAGAAAGTAGCAAAGACCAGCTACAAGCAAAGAAGAAACAAGAGGAAAGAAATTAGATTCAGAGATTTCTCCCTTTCTACTCTATCCTTCTTTCTCTCCCATCTAAGTGATAAGGAGTGGGGGGGGGGTGGGGTTAAAGGGTGGGAGAAAGAAGAAAATACAAAGTAACTAAGCCAGCTACAATTATATCTACATAGGAAACTAGCAAAAAATAATAAATATAAAAAGAAAACAAGGGGCTGGCGAGATGGCTCAGCGGGTAAGAGTACTGACTGCTCTTACAAAGGTCCTGAATTCAAATCCCAGCAACTACATGATGGCTCACAACCATCCGTAATGAGATCTGACGACCTTTTCTGGAATGTCTGAAGACAGCTACAGTGTACTTAAATATGATAAATAAATTAAAAAAAAAGAAACAAAAAGAAAACAAAAACAAGTATAGTAAAGAACTGAACTTGTCCAAAAGAGTTCTTGCCACACCCACTCCAGTGTATTCTGTATGACAAGTCCAAAAGCTTGGCCTCAGTCCTGAGTCGAACTCAGAAATCCATCTGCCAGCTGGGCGTGGTTGCACATGCCTTTAATCTCAGCACTTGGGAGGCAGAAGCAGGCGGATTTCTGAGTTTGAGGCCAGCCTGGTCTACAGAGTGAGTTCCAGGACAGCCAGGACTACACCGAAAAACAAAAAAACAAAGAAAAAAAAAACAAAAAAAACAAACCAAACCAAAAGGTTCATGGAAACTGGTCTCCAGGAGGTTCCGTAACAGGGATGTGGTCCAGATTTGTCCTTGATATAGTCTGTAGAGGGTTTCGCACACTTTCTTTCAGTATTGTTTTATTATAAGTGCCCCCAAGGAATGATTTGAGGAATAGTCAAGTTAGATTGAACATTGCTTCCTGGCCTCCACCCTTGTCCCAACCTCCTAGTCAATGGTTGAGCTGACCTTGGGCTTTGAATTTCGTAAGAATGTTACTTATTCAGACGAAATGCCTCCAGTGTTGATAGAGAGATAGTGAAAGAAAACAGGCGTTGCTGTTTACTGGAAAGAGTTAGAAATCTCAGCTGGGCGTGGTGGCGCACGCCTTTAATCCCAGCACTCAGGAGGCAGAGGCAGGTGGATTTTTGAGTTCCAGGCCAGCCTGGTCTACAAAGTGAGTTCCAGGACAGCCAAGGCTATACAGAGAAAACCTGTCTCGAAAAACAAACAAACAAAAAAAAAGAGTTAGAAATCTCAGGGCAGCCGGGCATGGTGGCATGCCTTTAATCCCAGCACGAGGCAGAGAGGCAGAGAGGCAGAGAGGCAGAGAGGCAGAGAGGCAGAGAGGCAGAGAGGCAGAGAGGCAGAGAGGCAGAGAGGCAGAGAGGCAGAAGCAGGCGGATTTCTGAGTTTGAGGCCAGCCTGGTCTACAAAGTGAGTTCTAGGACAGCCAGGGCTATACAGAGAAACCCTGTCTCAAATACCCCCCCCCCCCCCCCAAAAAAGAAAGAAATCTCAGGACAAGTTCAACTAAATAATCTTAGAATACTCATCACTGTCATGTTGGCAGACTACATTACATAATAGAAGAAAGAATGTGGGTTGTGGTTTAAGAAGGAACTAGAGTAAATACTTAGAATAACAGCTGAGTCACTCCCATATACAGGAATTTACAATGGCCTAAGAAGAAGGTGGGTTATACAATAGACTAGAATTGGAACTATGGCTAGGGCTTGAACCCCTTGTCCTTGGCTTCTAATAATAATCTGATTTTAGATAGGGCTGATTTTATCTCAGTTGTAAACACTGCCTGGTTCCTGCCAGTTTTCATGTATGTATTTTTTTTTGTTTTGTTTAAAGAGTCATAATGCATGACCTTAATGTATCTTGGCTGATGTATTACCTAACTTCCTTGTTTTCTTCTGTAATGACTATATAAGCCTGATGCTCGCTTTGAAAAATTACACTCAGATTCAGCACTCTCTTTTGTTTGAGTCTGTTTGTCACTTGCTGACTCCTTGCCCACCTGAGTACCAGAATTCTGATGGACTTTGCCCGTGGCACGTTCTAACCTTTGACTTAGGACCTTGGAATATTCTGTCAGGTACAGAGTTTTGCTTGCCTGAAATCTTTGGACTATACCAAAATGGGATTTAATGTGAGGGCCTTGGGTTGTGTTGGATCAATTTGTGTTCCTGAAGGACTGGTGACTGAGATGAGCCATTTGGGAAGCCAGTCACCCCAATAAAATCATGTACATCAAAGTTTGAGGAGTTTCCTCTTTGGATAACACATTGTCCATAGAGTTACAGACATCATTACTGGGAAGAATGAATGGTACCCATGATGCCATAGGGGGCCGACAACTGGAAACTCCTCCTTGAAACTCTTCTGGCTTTTGCCCATGTGTCCTTCCTTGTTGGAGTTTCCTTGATGGGTGTTAACCTGTATCCTTAGCCGTAGCAAATAAACTATAGCTGTGAGTGGCTTCTAGTAAGTTTTTGTTTGTTTGTTTTTGTTTTGTCTTGTCTTTGGTTTGATTATTTATTTATTTATTTTTTGAGATAGAGTTTCTCTACATAGTCCTGGCTGTCCTGGAACTCAGTCTGTAGACCATACTGGCCTTGACTTCAGAGATCTGTCTGCCTCTGCCTCCAGAGTGCTGGGATTCAAGGCCTACACCACCACAGCCAGGCTTCCACTAAGTCCTTATGAGTCCTTTTAACAAATCCTTTAACCTGAGATAATCTTTGGAGCCTTGAATTTGCTGGGGTAAAATTAAGGGTGACTTGTGGACTCTTCCCTCTGACTTTGTAGTATCTATTTCTCATGATAGAGTGTCTCCCTGGATAACTACTGATCTTTGGTTGTCAACTACTGCAGAATCATGATTGTGGGCTGTGTGGCACTTATTAGCTGATCTCACAGTAGGCTGATTGTTCAGTAATGATGTTCCAACTAGGTTCTTTGTCAGATTCTGTGGGAAAATAAAGACAGAAAGTTTTTTGTTTAAGGTAGGTAGTCTTGTTTATGTCCTATATGCTGAGAGGATACAGAAGGGCAGCAATTTCACACCCTGAAGTCTTCTCTTGCTTCCCATGACTCCTGGGTGCTGACGTTCTGAGATCTTTTGCATTGTCCTTGAAGACTGCCATGTTGGGATGAAGCAGTAGCTTCTCTGTTGGCTGTTGTCCAAGGAGTTGAGGACTTGATTCCAGACTTCCAAAGAGTTCCTTTGTTTTTGCTCTCTTACCCCATGCCCTGCTGACCCCATATCAACACCACTTCCAGAAGTGCTGATGCATCCGTTCTTGACTTCTGACTGTCTGCTGCTCAGAGCCTAGTCAGTTCTTGACTTTCTTTACTGTCAGATTAGGATTTAGTTTCTCAGGATGCTAAATCATTTATCACTCAACTGTCTGCTGTCCAAACCTTGGCACCTCGTTTTGTCTTGATTTTCCACGTCCTTCTGGGTTTGTTTATTCTTTTAAACCATTGGAGTGGACTGGGTTGCTTCTATTTGGCTCAGTAAAGTCTGGGTTTAGCGTTTCACTTGATTTTGTCTGAGATTTTTAGTATCAGAGCCAGAATCACTCTCACTCCTGTTGGCAGAAATGTGAAAAAAAAAAAAAGCTCTTTACACACAGTGTAGAGCCAGACCTGGAGGGAAGAGACTAGCTCAGGGTTGTGCAGCCAGAAAGGCCAGGACTGAGGCCCAGATCTGGTGATTTCTATGCCATCAGCTCTTGTTCCTGTCCTCTAGTTTCCCAGAGATGAAAAGGGAAAACTCATTACAAAGTGTAGCCTTGGGTTTTCAAAATAGGCTCCAGATGTTTGGGGATTCTGTTATCTGCTGCTCTAGAGTGTCATTTTGAAACCGACTCGTAATATTAATGCCTATATATTTTGCCAATTTATGTTAATAAAATGTTCTTTTTATTGGATTGACAATCCCTATCATGGACTGGTGAGATGGCTCTGCTGGTAAAAGTGTCTGTGGTTGTGTCTGATAATCTATGCTTCATCCCTGGACCTCAGGGTAGAAGGAGAGAATCCTTCAGATTGTCCTCTGGCTTTTTGTTCCCCTAACACACACACACACACACACACACACACACACACCCCTCTATCACGTTGTAGTTGTTTTTACATGATTTTAGGAGTCACTAGACTTGCTCAGCCGTATATATCCAGAAGTCAGTTCTTTTTGTTTTTTAATTCATGGTTTGCTCATAATCTAAGGTAGGAACAAGGGTAGAGGGATAGATGGTGGTGCTGTTTATGAGTGTGTGTGTTCATGTGTAGACCAAAAGATAAGCTCAGATTTTGTTCCTCAGGCCAGCTGTTACTTTCTGTGAGACAGTGCCTCTCACTGCTTAAGTAGGCTAGGATTGAATGTGATCTGTCATGTGGAGAGCAGAAATTCAACCCAGGTCCTCTGGAACAGCAGTCAGTGCTCTTAACCACTAAATCATCTCTTTAGCTCCCCCTCCTCAAAATAATGTTTGAAATAATATTTAGAGATCTGCAAATCTTTATATGTAGTTGAGGTTTCTTTGTGTAACACTGGTTGTCCTGGAATTCACTCTAGACCAGGCTGGCCTCAGAGATCCACCCACCTCTTCCTCCCAAGTTCTGGGATCAAAGGCATGCACTACTACTCCTGGATAAAAGATTTACTTTTGAGTGTGTGAATGTCTGCTACATGTGTGCTGGTGCTGGCAGAGGTAAGAAGGATCTTTGGATCCCCCAGAGCTGGAGTTACATGTAAGCCTCTAGACCTTCATGCCCAGAACTGATTTTAGGTACTCTGGAAAGAGCCATCATTGGTCAGAAGAGGGTGTCAGATCCCTTGGAATTATACATGTTTGTGAGGCATGCTGTATATACTGGGAACTGAACTTGGGCTCTCTGCAAGAGTGACAAGTGCTTTAACCAAGGAGCCATCTCTGCAGACCCTAAAATTATTTTCTGAATATACAAAACAGGTTACTTTGGCCAAGAGTGTTTTTGTTTTTTTAACATTTTTACACACAGGAACTCATGAAAGTCAAGGTTATAAGACCTTTCTAAGGTCAGGAAAGTCAAAAGTCACAGCATGGAGTGGAGAGAGGCTCTCAGCACCCCTCTTCCAGCTAAGGCTGAATGGCAGCAGATGGCTTCTGAGGGAGAGAAAGTCGGTCTAGGGGATGGTGGTCATTGGTGGGCTGCTCTTGCTTCATTACTGATTCCACAAACACAGGCATACAGAAAGCAGCAGCAGGGCTTAGGAGGCTATTAAAAAAGACTGGAGGGAGGGTTGTGTTGGGGGTGGGCAGGAAGAGCTAGCTGGAGAGAGTGGGGTGGGGTTGCATCCTTTATCCTGCAGTAGAGAAAGCTGGTAGACTCCCTTTGCTCTGGTCAACACTCAAGGCTTATTGTTGTGTGCCCTGCTCCAGTTCAGTGAGATCTATATGGAAAGCAAGCATTGTTTATGGAAGAGCAGAGATAACAGTTAAATGGTCCAGCTGTTAACCTTTAGCTCTGGGTCAAGTCGTATAGGAATTTAGGGCTGGGGAGCAGGGTGGGGGGAGTGTATAGTGGACTTATGGGATAGCATTTGAAATGTTAATGAAGAAAATATCTAATAAAAATTTTTTATAAAAAAGAAAAAAAAAAAAGGAATTTAGGGCTGGTCCAGAGATCAGTTTACCTTAGGAATTTGGGGCTGGTCCAGAAACCAGAATTCCTCAAGATAGTTCCAGCATCTAAAGAGTTCTTAGGAATACTTTCATGAGACTGCATAACTACAATTCAATAACCTACTACAGCACTATTTTTGTTGTTAATGTATTTTATTTTTATGCCTACCAATTTATCTTTGAGACAGGCTCTCCTTGTGTAGCCTTGGAAATGTAGATCAGGCTGGCTTTGTACTACAGAGCTCAGTCTATTTCTGTTTTCTGAGCACTAGGAAACCAAGCTCCTTATTTTGAGGTAAGTCAGAGGATAGCCTTGAACTCCCGACTCTGTTTCCTCTACCTCCCAAGAGCTGGGTTAGCAAGCACGTGGCACTACAGCTTGTTACAGGATGCTGGGATCTAGTATTTGCTGCATTCTAGGTACGAGTTCTACCAGCTGAGCTACATCCCGGTCTGTTACTTTATCTTATTTTTGACACAAGGCAGCAGAATGGTCAGGACTTAGCTGCTTTAGCGGAGGAGAACAGTGGACAGAGCCCTCTTACCAGAGAGTGAAATCTGGGAAAGTCAAAGCAATCTAGGAGCGGGTCCCTCTGGCCCATTTTTGTCTCTGAACTTATGGGGCCTCATAGTTAGCAAAACTCTTCTCACATGGAAAGTGGGAAATAGTCTTGAAAAAAGTTCTGGTGGTAAACCCAGCACTTGGAAAGCTGAAGCAGAGCGCAGCAAGGTCAAGGTCAGCCTAAGCTACATAGTGAGTTCCTGGATGGCCAGGCCTGCTTAGCAAGACCTTGTCTCCAAACAAACAAACAAACAAACAAACCCACTGACATCCTCTATAAAAAAAACTTCAGTGAGTTTTATGTATATCTGAACCATAGGTACATTGGCTTAAAATTTTTCCCATACTTCTGTGTGATTCCAGCTTTTTAAATGTTTAATTTGTGTGTGTGTGTGTGTGTGTGTGTGTGTGTGTGTGTGTGTGTGTGTGTGCAGATCAGAGGACAATGGTAGGAAGTGGTTTCTACCATGTGGGTCCCACCAGGGATCAAGTTTTAGGTCCTCGGCCATTGAAGCCTTTACCCATTGAGCCATCTTGCCAGCTTTTTTGGTTTGTTTCCTTTTGGTACCCAAAGGAGGGCTCGTGAAGGTCAAATTGACCTTATATTTGCTATGCCCAGGCTGGCCTTGAACTCCTAATCCTCCTACCTCTACCTCCCAACCAGTGAGATTTCATGCCTGCAATACACCTCCTACCCCTTTCTTTTTTTTTTTCCCCCCCTGGGTAGGGGAAGGTGGAAGCCAATGGTGTTGACAGGAGATAAGTGATCTCCCCAGATAGTTAATGTCCTTTGAGTCACCAGCCAGCATTGGAGGTGTGATTATTTCAGATAGAAAGAGAAGAATGGAAATAAAAAACAAGGAGTGAAGAAGATGAAGGAAGATTATAGGTTCGGTCCATACTGTTTCTGGCAAAGGGAAGTGGTGGAGTCTGGCTTTGGACAAAGCTCTGTGCAGGGTAGAGCTGCAGGTAGTAATTGATATTTAGATAGACTTTGGCTAAACTGTGCCCATCACCCACATTATCCCGTAATCTCTGGGGTCAGCTCTGCCATTACGTGTGATATGATCAGTTTCACAACAGGGGCTACTAGTTAGTGAGGGCTGCAGGATGGTCCCAGAAATGCCTGAGGAGAGGGAAGGGCAAAAAGAACACTTTTGCGGCCGGAAAGAAAGTCAGAGTTAGTTTGTTGTTAGTCTTCTAGGTGTGCCTATGGCCATCCATGTAAAGGGTATTTCCTGGGCCTTGCCAGGTGCCAGGGCATTGTTAACTCATCTGCTCTAACATCTATGTGATAGCAAAACAGAAAGCATTTTGTGGGAACACATGGCAATGGCTGCATTTACCACGGCACCGCAGATCTCTTTTGCAGAGATGTAAGTTATGCCCTGTATGGCTACTAAAATGATACCAATAAAAATCAGCATTTACTGAGCTGATACGTAGTTTAAGGACAGAGCGAATCCTCAAAGGAGCAGTTGCTGCACAGATTGGAAGAGCAGAGACTCGTTATGTTTTTACCATCCCCTTTAGTAGAGAAGAATTTGAGGGCCGGGAAGGTTAAGTAACTTGCTCAAGGTCACACACCTGGCATGCAAAGATGCAGTCCTGATCTCTCGGTCCAGGCTCCTGACAAATCACTGGTTGAACAACTGCTATTTACATAAGCAACATTTACCTCATTTAAATATAAAAACCCAAAGATACATTTAGGACTGGAAAGAGTGATTGCCAAGGAAGCACGAGGCCTGAATTCTGGCCCACAGCACCAGTGTGAAAAACAACAAACACACACACACACACACATACACACACACACACACACACACACACACACACACACACACACACTCTTGCACACACACTACAGTGGCACAGGTTCTTAATGCCAGGGAGGCAGACACAGGACTATTCTTGTAGTTTACCAGTCAGCCAGTCTAGCTGAATCGCTGAGCTCAAAGAGGGACCTTGTCTAAAAAAGTAAGGTGCAAAGCAACAGATCAAGACACCTTACATCAACAGCTTCTGTGCAGGCGTACATGTACACACAAACACACAGACACAGACACACACAGACACACACACACACACACACACACACACACACGCACGCACGCACGCGAAAGCACATTACCACATGCCAACCTCTCCCACAAAGATTGTCTGAGGAATTGAGCTCAGGGGTTCCTCCCTTATAAAAACTATTGTAGTAAATCCCCCTTAAATAAAATCTGTCCTTACTGTCTTAAATAGACAGATAAAGAAGCAAACCACTGAACCCTTGCACTCTTTGCTGGGGTCAGGATGCGTCTAATCCTACTTCCCCACAGCTGGAACAGCTGGCCTGCTTCCTGCTCCCTCAGGTGTCAGAACAATGCAATCTCTTCTTTCCTCTCCTTCCCTCCCCCCTCCCCTCTCTATTTAGCCCAAGCTATCCTAGAACTTACTCTGTAGACTTGGCTGGCCTCAAATTTACAGAGATCCACCAGCCCCTGACTCCCTGTGTTCTGGGACTAAAGGCATGCACCACCATGCCTGGCCAGATTAGAGAGTTTTGTAAGGTTTTGGATTTTGAATTTATGGATTAAGGATATTTATTCAACAGGTTAAAAATGTGTGTGAATGTGAATAATTCCAAAATTTGAAAAGTTCTAAAAGATGAAGTGCTTGTGGTCCCAAGCATTTGGAAGCAGTGATTGGTGATTGGTGTTGTTGGTATCAGGAACTAGCTTGGCAGATCAGCTCTAACTCAGTGATGTCACCCATAGTGACAGGGGCCCACACATCTGTTGCCATGGCAGTTGCATACATTCCCAGAGTCCACTTCCCTCCCTTAGCTGTGAGCAGTTAAGTCAGACCCTTCCTGACCTTTGCCCCATTTTTTCTTCTTTCTCTCTTTTCCCTTTTGTCTCTGTCAACCCCCTCCCCTCACCACCCCCACCCCCACCACACACACACTAAACCACTACCATTGGCCTGGTGTGGTCTGTTTGGACTCAAGCCAGGATCCCAACACAACACTGGTGCCAAAATCTGGGATTTAGAAACTATGCAGGTTTGCATGACCCCTGCTATCACAAGGAGGTCCAATGCTCACTAGCCTAAACTTTGGAGAACTGGTAAGCCCCCTCCCCTCTACAGGTCAGAGGAAATGTGTATATGGTTGCAGGCAGAGCTCTTTTTTTTTTTTTTTAAAGATTTATTTATTTATTATATGTAAGTACACTGTAGTTGTCTTCAGACACACCAGAAGAGGGAGTCAGATTTTGTTACAGATGGTTGTGAGCCACCATGTGGTTGCTGGGATTTGAACTCAGGACCTTCGGAAGAGCAGTCGGGTGCTCTTACCTGCTGAGCCATCTCACCAGTCCCCAGGCAGAGCTCAGAGCTGCTGCTGTGCTGCCCTTGAGGATGGAGACATTTCTGTCTTTTCACTGCTCCTTGTTCTAGGACTCTTTCCCTTGGGTGAGACTTTCCTCTCTCCTTTGAGATAGTTTCTTTCTCGTTGCTGAGGAATCCCCAGGTGTAGCCCCAGTCCATCACGTGATGACCTGGTGGTCTAGCCTGTGCTAGAATCTCTTTAGTTGTTTATGATGCCCTCAGGATGCTGGTAGGGGCAGTTAATAACCCCATTCTCTTACCCATGGGCCAGTCTTCACTGCCTTGTCCCTATTTACTGGGATGTCTTGGTCTAATTCACAGTTAAGCAGAAAACATTATCTCTACTTGGCCACTAAACTGGAACTTTCTTGCTAGTGACCCATAGCATAGGCTTCCCCCTTCTCCCTCCCTCATTTGCTCTCTCTCTGACCGGGACTTATAAAGTGAGGGCTAGCGTGAATGTTGTTGGGATACGGGACACTACTTAAGGCTCGTGGCGAGGCTAGCCCTCACTTTATAAGTCCTGGGTTTTGGCACCAATTTCGTGTTATAAAAAGATAAAGAGAGGGGGGATATGTCCTATGGAGGTGTGGTGAGGTATGCCGGAAGTAGGGTGTGGGAAGTGGGCCCATGCTGAGGCATTCCTTCTTCCTGAGGGACCAGCCACATAAGGGTATAATATAGAATAGAGTTTATTAAGGGCATGGGGAGGGGAGTTAAGAAGGTAGTAGAGGCAGAGAGAGAGAGAGAGAGAGAGAGAGAAGAAGAAGAAGAAGAAGAAGGAGGAGGAGAAAGAAGAGAGAAGAGAAGAGAAGAGAAGAGAAGAGAAGAGAAGAGAAGAGAAGAGAAGAGAAGAGAAGAGAAGAAGAGTAGAGTCTGGCCATAAGCACATGCAGGGAGGGGGGAGGGAGTGGGGAGAGAGGGGGAAGGGAAAGCAAGAACAAGAGAAAGCAAGAGAACAAGAGAGAGATGAGGGGGCTAGCAGCCCCTTTTATAGTGAGTCAGGCTTACCTGGCTGTTGCCAGGCAATTGTGTGGCAGAGGATACCTGGCTGTTGCCAGGTAACTGTGGGGCGGAGCTTAGAATGCTAACAGTTGTGTCTATACCTGACTGCAAAGATGAGAGCATTTCGAATGATTCTATTCCATGGAGCAATTATCAATTACATTATATCAGTTCACAAGGGTTTGTTACTGTGAGGTTTTATTGTGTGAGGTCTCCTGTGTTCTTTCCTTGAATGTGCTGAGAGCAAATATGTTCAGAGGGATTGGTTATTGGATGAAAAAAAGGAACAAAAAGGAAGGACATGACTGATCCTATGTATAGTGGACACAGTTTATTGTAGATAAAAGGGAGAACATAGCCTGAGGCAGGGTCATCTGGGAGAGTCCAGAGTGGACAAGACGCTGAACTGGGCCTCGTGAGGAAATGGGAGAGGGGAAGGGAGAAAGGAGAGAAAAACCAGGTGCAGCCAAGAGGGCACAGGTAAAAGGGTAGGTAACCAAAATGACTGGACTATACAGGGAAGAGCCTCATGCGGAAGGGCAGCCCAGCCTCTGGACTGGAGTGTTCCTGGTAGAGGGTGGTGGTGGAGTTGGAAGCAGGAATGCCAGCCATATACTGTAATACATGGTGTGATGGTTTGTATATTCTTAGACCAGGGAGTGGCACCATCTGAAGGTGTGGCCTTGTTGGAATAGGTGTGACCTGGTTGGAATGGGTGTGTCACTGTGGGTGTGGGCTTAAGACTCTCACCCTAGTTACCTGGAAGTCAGTCTTCCACTAGCAGCCTTTGGATGAAGATGTAGAACTCTCAGCTCTGCCTGTGCCATGCCTGCCTGGATACTGCCATGCTCCCACCTTGATGATAATGGACTGAACCTCTGAACCTGTAAGCCAGCCCCAATTAAATGTTGTTTTTATAAGACTTGCCTTGGTCATTGTGTCAGTAAAAACCCTGACTAAGACACACGGGGACTGAGAAATGCCGGGAGAACGTGTTGATCAAGGTTTAAGTCCACTTTGATATGTTAAATGGGAAAACCTGTCAGCCAAGTCCACTTTGATAGAGTAAATAGACACCTTAGCCATTTGTTCCAGGGTCTGAGACTCAAGAGTTATTATATAGACAATTGGGACATAACACAAAACATTCTGTTGCTGCAACATATAACCCTACACTAAGTTTTAGAGAAAAGGTTATTATTTATATTTTTAATGTCTGTGGAGTTTGACCTACATGTAAATCTGTGCACTGGCTCAGGCTGGAAAAGGGCATCATATTCTCTGGAACTTCGTTCACAGATGATTGTGAGCCATTGAAGTGGAAACTTAAGGGTGCTTTGGAAAGCCGGTTGGATGGTGTTTTACAGGGGCAAACGTGAATGAACATTTAACTGAAGTAGACACAGGTGAAAAGCTAAGACACACTCGTGAAAGGATGAAGACCAACTGAGGCAGACAAGTGAACGGATGTTCTTCTAAAGCATGCATGTGAAAGGACATGATGCAGGATTCTTCACTGACATGCATTTATTTGTCTACCTTACATTGCATAGCTGACCTGCATATTGTTGGAACTCCATAGAGAGAAATGCACCAAGAAACTTCTAGTGGTGTGCTATAGTTTCTTGCTGCTTTCAAGGACTCGGACTGCTTGGCAGAGTAATGCCAGCTGAGACAGACACATGTGCTGAGGCAAGACCTGTGGAGAACACATGTTTGGAGGGTATCAATAGGACTTGACAGAGGCTTAACTAGGCTTGCTTATAGAGCAAGCTGTGCATTTCTTGTTAGTCTTGTGTCTTTGCCGAGCTTCACTTTGCTGAGAGACTCACAGCTGAGAACTTCTCCTGCTATCTCTGTTGATCCCTCCTGCTGCCTTGTGCTGGAGGCTGAAGCCTGGTTGTCCCTTCTAGGTGGTGCCACCACTGCTGATTTGTGTTTGCTATCCAGATATTACTGAACTGGACTGCTAGTGTATCTGTAAAATGTCCTGTAGAGGATCAAGCTGCTGCTGCTGACCTATGTCTGACAACACAGATGGGGTTTGTTCCAAAGAACCATTTCTAAACAGGTTCACTTCCCCCGTATCTTTCTTTTCCACTACCCCTGGTGGGTAATGGGCTAGAAGGGAGGTTTAAGCATTTAAGAACCATCATTAAAACAAGATCTTGAAAAAAAATTAAAGTACAAGCCACCATGTGGGCAATGGAAATCTGGATTTCTGGTTACAGATCTGTGCAAATTAAAAAGATCAAATAGAAGGAAGCAAAAGAAGGGGCCAGAGAGATGGCTCAGTGGTTAAGAGTGCATACTGTTCTTTCAGAAGACCTGAGTTCAAGTCCCAGCACCAACATCAGGTACTCTATAAGCACCTATAATTCTATCTCTATCTCTATCTCTCTCTATCTATCTCTATCTCTATAAAATGAGAGCTGAACCTTGAGCCTTGTGCATGGTAAGGAATTGTTCTATCACAGAGCTGAACCTTTATACCTCAGTCAGTATTTCTATTCAGACACTCCAGAAGAGGGCATCAGATTTTTTGTTATGGATGGTTGCGAGCCACCATGTGGTTGCTGGGATTTGAACTCAGGGCCTTTGGAAGAGCAGTCGGCGCTCTTAACCGCTAAGCCATCTCTCCAGCCCCCAGTATTTCTATTCAAATTCACATTATCACCACATCACAATTAGCCTGCCATGGTTGCATATCCGTATAATCCTAGCATGTGGAAAGCAAATGCCAAATGCAGGCAGATCTCTGTGGGTTTCACACCAACCTAGTCTATACTGTAAGACCCTGTCTCCCAAAAAATCAAAACAACAAAGACAAACAAATGAATGTAAATAAAGCCCCATTTTTATTTATATTTTGGGGGGATTAAAAACTATAAACTGGCTCTATTTTGGAGGGGCTGCTTTTGGTTTTGGGCATTAAACCTGGGACTTTCTCCATGCTGAGCACCCTGCTGACCCAGAGTCTCACCAGCGCCAAGATTCTCCAGTTTCAATTCAGATTTTCTTCTTCCTTCATCAGGGTGTGGTTGATGAGGGGACCCCAACCTACCCTTTCCTAAGGCACCATGAGCCTGATTCCTGGCCGCTGCTTCTGGGAGCTTGTCCAAGGCACTGTTTGTCAAGATTTTGCCTCTTGATTGTAGAGATGAGGGAGGTACACTAGTTACACTAGCGCAACTATAGGAAGTGTGCCACCTTAGGAAAACCTTTTATGGCCTTACTTAGAGCAGAGAAAATGTGACGAACCACAAGATAAAGTGATAGTAATCTCAATTTCATTTACTATCCTATGTTTAAAAGTCCCACCAAAATATGAACCTGGAAATAACTAATTGAGTAGTTAAATGATAGACATTTTTCATTATGAGATGGTTGATTGTAAGTGATCATAAAGAACATTTTGAAAATTCAAAGAGGCCTGTTCAAAATAAATAAATAAATAAATAAACCTCTTAACATCTCCAAAGAGAGACATGTTAAGTATGGTTTAGACTTCTAAGTACACACATTCACTTTGAGGAGGGTCCTAAAAAGACAGAGTGTTGGCTGGGGCCGGGGCCGGGGGCTGGGGGCGGGGCCAGGGCAGCACTGGGCTTGCCTAGTGTCCATGAGGCCCAGGTTCCATTCTCCAGTATGGGGAGGGGTTGGGGGAGGGGGGGACTTATACTTTTCCTTTTCTTCCAACCTGAATTTTATTCCAATTACTATGTTAAAAGTCAACAAGGGAGAAACTCCATTTCCTTTTAGACAATTACATAATTTTTATGGTGTTTGCCCTCATCACACTGCGGAAGAGGATAAAATATGATCTTCCAACCATCAAATTATCTGAGTTCCGTCCCTCTGTGATATAGACTGACGAAGAAAACATGCCACAGTGCATCTGAGGCAAGAGGATAAGAAATACAGACTACCGATAGCCATGAAGTCAGCTAAATAGCCTTCCAGGTGACCATGCTCTCCCTCTCCCAACCACACCATGTGGGTATTAGCGCTCTGAGAGAGGCAAATGTTCTGCCCCGAGAATGGTACTGGCTCAGTCTGACTCACACACATGCTTTAAGGCAGTCACAATTTATTGGACTCTGAAATGAAGACAGCGAGCAAGCTGGTTTCACAGATGGCTTTCATTGGACATCACCATTAATCTTGTCCTGATTATTTACTGGAATGTGTTAGATTGCAGTGTTTTCTTAATCTATTGATGAACTATCACCTCAGATTATGTCACTGAAGTAAAATAATTGTTGTGCATTAATAAAAATCACCAGATAGGGCTGGTGAGATGGCTCAGCGGTTAGGAGCGCCGACTGCTCTTCCAAAGGTCCTGAGTTCAAATCCCAGCAACCACACGGTGGCTCACAACCATCTGTAACAAGATCTGATGTCCTCTTCTGGTGTCTGAAAACAGCTACAGTGTACTTATATACAATAAATAAATAAATCTTTAAAAAAAAAAAAAGAGTTAAAAAAAAAAATCACCAGATAGACCAGAGCTGCCTTCCCTCCTAAGACCAGGAGCAGGAAGAATTTGCATAACTGCAGCTCAAGGGGCTCTGGTTCCTCTTCTAGCCTTCAAGAGCACCTCATGCATATGAGGCATGTACACAAACACTCATAAACATAAAATAAACCTTCAAAAAGAAATACCAGGTGCTAACACTTTGGAGCAATTTTGTCCTCCCTGGAACAAAGCAACAAAAGTGGGTAAACAACCTGTTGAATTACAGTGTAACTTTTGTGTGCTTCATAATAAAAAACTGAGTTTTATAGAAGAATTTAAGGTTTTCTTTCCCCCCGCCTTTTTTTTTTTTTCTTCTCCTTAAGATCTCCGGCTGGTTTCAAACTCACTATGTAGACCAGGCTGTCCTTGAACTCACAAACTCTAGCCTGCTCCTGCCTCCCCAGTGCTGGGATTAATGGGGAGACAGCTCTGAGTCATATCATTTTTAATGGATTTATTATCCAGTAAAATTTAATGTGAGGCTCTGATTTTATAACTCTCTCTGTAACATGATGAGGACATTCCTTAAGTGTAAAGTAAAAGAAACTAAGATGATTCACACCAGTTTTATACGAAGGAAAGAGGCTGGAATGAGGTCCTGCATCAGGACCCCAAACACATACACTCTCACACAAACTCATACACAGACACACAAACTCACACTCACACAGTAACACTCATACACAAATACAAACACACATTTTCATATGCATGTACATACTTATAAACACACACAGACTCACACACTCATAAGCACACTCAACACACACACACACATTCATAAACATATTCACACGTACACACTCACAAACCGTAATGTTTTTCTTCAATTCCTATATTCACTATATGGAGTGGAGAGGGTTTAGTAAAGCTCTCTTTAATGAATAATCAAGGAATCTGAATTCAGAGAGAGTAAGAGTTTGCCTATCAGTGAGTCAGTGGAACGGCAGGTTCACACTGCTCAGAAGCCCAAGCATTGCTATCAAGTTCAAGTCCTAGCTAATTACCCAGGTTCTTGTACGTGTTAGGCAAGCACACTACCTCCATCTTTAGCCCTATGACCTCACTATAACACACTACCACCATTAGCCCTATGACCTAACTGTAACACACATTACCGCCATCTTAAGACCTATGACCTCACTATAACATACACTACTGCCATCTTTAACCCTATGTCCTCACTGTAACATAATGCAATAGGGGTCTCCATACTCAGAATGGGGCATGTGGACACCATTTCTTGTCATATTTTGGGGAGACATTAATGACTAGAGGAACATAACCAGGAATAACCGACTTATCATGACGTGACTGTCACTATGACACAAACAGGCCAGGAAACTTCTCTGTAGCTCACGTTTCTTCACACTTAATTCTCAAACATGGCACTAAGTTGCCTTGAGGATCAACAGGATCAGAAGTGTAAAAGCCTTTGAAGAAAACTGAGCTATTATACAAACCCAGGAGCTTTGCAAAATACCCAAACCTTCAAGAAAACAGATTCTAGGGGAATAGCTAAGATGTATATATCTTTTCCATATTTTTGGGACATTTCATTCTAAAACAGTGGTCGGGGGAAGTGGACATTTCTAGTTTATTTGGAAAGTTAGTTACATGAAATGATGTATTGCTAGGGCAAACAGATAAAATAATGTCTTGCTAAGGCAAACACATGAAAGAATGTTTTCCTGAAGCAGACACAGGTGAAAGGATGTTTTAATATAGCAAACATGTGAAAGGACCTGAGATGAATATGACCCTACAGACAATGGGAGAGGAACACTGAGTGTTGGTTTGGTTTGTGCTGCCTCCCTGTTGTTTGCTGACAACATGCGTGTATTGATTCACCTTATATAGCATTGTTGAGTTCAACTTGTGGTAACATAGTCATTGAGAGAAACTCTCCCAAGAACTGCTTGTGAGGTTCCTGTTGAAGTTTGCCACCTTTGTGGCCTTGCCTTAGACCAGTTGGTGGACCTGGCAGTTTCTTTGGGATTGAAGTACATTGCCTGGTGTCTGCTTGCTGAAAGGACTGGACAACAGCTGCTGGTTCATGCCTGGTGTCTGCCTGCCTAGAGGACTGGACTATAGCTGCTGGTTCATACCGGTGTCTGTCTGACTAGAGGACTAGTCTACAGCTGCTGGTTCATGCCTGGTGTCTGACTGCCTAGAGGACTGGTCAGTAGCTGCTGGTTCATATCTGGTGTCTGCCTGCCTAGAGGACTGGTCAGCAGCTGCTGGTTCATGCCTGGTGTCTGCCTGACTAGAGGACTAGTCTACAGCTGCTGGTTCATGTCTGGTGTCTGCCTGCCTAGAGGACTGGTCAGCAGCTGCTGGTTCATGCCTGGTGTCTGCCTGACTAGAGAACTAGTCTACAGCTGCTGGTTCATGCCTGGTGTCTGCCTGCCTAGAGGACTGGTCAGTAGCTGCTGGTTCATGCCTGGTGTCTGCCTGCCTAGAGGACTGGTCAGTAGCTGCTGGTTCATGCCTGGTGTCTGCCTGCCTAGAGGACTGGTCAGTAGCTGCTGGTTCATGCTTGGTGTCTGCCTGCCTAGAGGACTGGTCAGTAGCTGCTGGTTCATGCCTGGTGTCTGCCTGCCTAGAGGACTGGTCTGCAGTTGCTCAATCATATTTGATGTTTGCTACAGGACTGAACTGCTGCCAAAGAAGATCAAACTAGCTCCTAAAAAACTTTTGCTGAACAGGTCCATTTCCCCCATATCCTAATAACATTTTTATTTCACTACTTCTGCTGGGTGGTAGGCTAGAAGAGAGGTTGAACCCTTATTAAAAGTAGGGTGCAAAAAATTATGCCTAGAGTGGGGCATGCCTTTAATCCCAGCACTCAGAAGGCAAGTGGGTCTTGAACTTTGAGGCCAGTTTGGTTTAATAGGGTGAGTTCCAGAGCAACTAGGACTACATAGAGAAACTCTGTCTCATAAAACCAAAGCAGTGAGCTGGGTGTGGTGGCACACGCCTTTAATCCCAGCACTCGGGAGGCAGAGGCAGGCGGATTTCTGAGTTCGAGGCCAGCCTTGTCTACAAAGTGAGTTCCAGGACAGCCAGGGCTATACAGAGAAACCCTGTCTCGAACCGCCCCCAACCCCCCCCCCCCCAGAAAAAAAACCCAAAGCAGTGATTTTGAACCTGTGGGTCAAGACACCTTTGGGGGTTGCATATTAAATATCCTGCATATCAGATCTTTATATTTTGATTCATAACAGTAACAAAATCACAGTTATGAAGTAGCAGTGAAGTAATTTTATGGTTGGGGGTCACCACAACATGAAGTGTTCAAGGGTCTTAGCATTAGGAACATTGAGAACCACTGGTCTGTAAGATTTAAAGCAGTTTCTTTCATTTCTTCATTTTTCCACTGGGAAAGTCAATCAAAATAAAAATATTTCAGTAATTTTTTTATCAGAAAGTAAATTAACATTTCTATTAACAAGAAATGATACAGGCAAATGGATGGACCTAGAGGGCATCATCCTGAGTAAGGTAACCCAATCACAAAAGAACTCACATGATATGTAGTCACCGATAAGTGGATATTAGCCCAGAAACTTAGAATACCCAAGATACAAGATACAATTTGCAAAACACATGAAATTCAAGAAGAACGAAGACTAAAGTGTGGACATTTTGCCCCTTCTTAGAATGGGGAACAAAACACCCATGGAAGGAGTTACAGAGATAAAAGTTTGGAGCTGAGACGAAAGGATGGACCATCTAGAGACTGCCACACCCAGTGATCCATCCCATAATCAGCCTCCAAACGCTGACACCATTGCATACGCCAGCAAGATTTTGCTGGAAGGACCTTGATATACCTGTCTCTTGTGAGGCTATGCCGGTGCCTGGCAAATACAGAAGTGGATGTTCACAGTCAGCTGTTGGATGGATCACAGGGCCCCCAATGGAGGAGCTAGAGAAAGTACCCAAGGAGCTGAAGGGGTCTGCAACCCTATAGGTGGAACAACAATATGAACTAACCAATACCTTCCCCCGGAGCTCATGTCTCTAGCTGCATATGTATCAGAAGATGGCCTAGTCGGCTAACATTGGGAAGAGAGGCCCCTTGGTCCTACAAACTTTATATGCCTCAGTACAGGGTAACGCCAGGGCCAAGAAGTGGGAGTGGGTGGGTGTGGGGGGCTTTTGGGATAGCATTTGAAATGTAAATGAAGAAAATACCTAATTAAAAAATTTTTTAAAATTAAAAAAAAAAAAAAGAAAGAAATGACACGCCATTCATTCTTTCCCCAGGATTTGACTTCTTTCTAGAGTGTGAGGCACTGTTTTTTTTTTTTTTTGTAACAGTGTAGGATAATTAAAACGTAATGGACCATTGTCAATAAACTAGAAAGTGATTGTGTTTTTTGAGAAGTTATTTTCTTTGCTGTGAACAAAGTTGCATGCTGAGATACATGGTCACACAAGCTTCTGAGGATAGCTGACAGTTGAGAGCTCAGTCCCCAAGGACACATTATGTCACCTTGTCCAAGGCTCAGAAAACACTGCAGAAGAGGGGAGGAAAGAATGCAAGGGCTGGAAAATGGGGTTGAGCATGCTGTAACCATGGCAACCATGACCTCATAGTCATGGGTAGAGGAGAGGCTCATGGACCCTACCACTTACTGCTGATCTATTGACAAGTAACAGATTCCAGGCTCCAGTGGAGAGTTCTGAACCCATGGTCACATGGCCAGGTTAAACTCATTGGGACACAATACAAAATTAGGAATCTGTGGAAGAGCTTTGTAAGGGGAGGCCGGCAGTGGAAGAGGGGAATTAAGAGGCAGTGGGTGGTGAGGAACCAGACTGTATTACAGACATCTATGAGTTTGTCGAAGAACAAACTTTAGTAATAAAGCATAAAAAAATTACAAATTATGTCAATAAACCAAACTATGTTCTTCAGGAAGTTATTTTCTCAAAATAATCTTTTCAGATGTGAATGGTGACCATCTAAACCCCATTCCCTGTTGATAAACACAGTTTCAAAGCATATTACAGAACTGGTCCTTATTAAACATCACAGCAGTGTGGTAAGCGTTAGAAAAGATGGTGCACATCTGTTTGCAGTTTCTGATGCTTATGACTCTTCCATGAGATGCTGGCCTTTTCCCTCTCCTGACTCTACTTCCTTTCTGTTTCTTATTCTTTTTATAGATTGTTTCAATCTGTCTCACTTGGGAGACCACAGTTTTGTGACTGGGCTCCTTTTTGGGATCTCTCAGTTACCCATACTTTGCATACACATGCTTCCATAAACACATACATGGACACACGTGCACAGACAGCTAGCTATACGAGGCCTCAGCTCAAATCTTTAATCACATGTATGCATATAAATAACCAAAGTGTCGCTGGGAAATCATGAGAGTGTCTTCCTGTTGCGGCTTCTCTCCTTTACTCTCCTCTGCGATGTATTTTGTTTCCTCTCTTGAAGCACACAAACTGTAGTCCTAATACCTGTAGTCATAGAGCTGGCTACTGTTTTGGAGGCTGGATTAGCCCAAAACAAACCCCTGGGAAGGCTCAACTCACAAGAGAAAAGGTTTATTTGGCTTACAGTTGAGAGGTTTTAGTCAGTGGCTTCAGCTGTCTCTGGGTCTGTTGAGGTGAGACATCATGTTGGAAAGATATAGCAACAGAAAACTTTACTCATGCTGGGCAGAGCGCCAAAGGAGAGCCAGAGAGGAAGAGGCCAGGAACAAAACAGGCCTCCCGAGACCAACCTACTTCCGCTAAGTAGGCCTCTTGGCTAAGTCTCCAACACCTGTAATAGCCGGTTAGGCTGTGCATCCTTTAATGTGGTTGTTGTGGTCCAATCACTTGTAAGAAGCCTGCCTCTGAACACCATTGCATCAGGTACCTTGGGACCTTGATGCTACTCAGACTGTTTCCATGTCAAACATGTGTTTGGGGACCATTTTATATCTAAACCATAATGGTGGCCCCAACCTGACAGGCAGTGATACCCACATGTGTAAAACCTAAAGTCTGCTGTTTGACCTACTGGATATTTCTTTTGTTTTTAGATCTATTTAAATTTTTGCACATGTGCACGTGCTTGTGTGAGGCACAGTGTTCCTTCCCTATGGTCGTAGGGAAGAAATATTCCCATCTCTGAAGACACAGCGACATGGAGAAGACTGAAGGCACAGGCATTACTGAATCCCCTGATTTTTTACTGTTGAAGTACGCACTTTGGCTCTATCATGTTTCTCTAGGATTATCCACTTTTTTAAAAATCAAACCTGCCATAAAAACTCTTCAGGATCAGAGCTATATAGTTCAGGAGTGGGGCACTTGGCAGGATATGCAAGGCTCTGGGTCAATCAATCCCTAGCTTCCCAAACAGAAACTAACAAAACCACTTGGTTTACAGTTTCTTTGGATCTTTATCTCCTGAGCCACTCACATAAAATTATGTAATAAATAAGGACTATGTGGTTTTCTCTTGTTAATTTGTCTTTTGTTATGAAGTGTTAGCCATGGGCCAAAGATGAAAGAGATAAAGATAATTTTCCACTCTGGTACAATAAAATAAAGATCATTTAATCTTTGCAGTGAATCTCCCTTGAAACTCCTTTTCTTGCTCACTTCTCTTTCCCGATTTCCCCCTTCTCTGAGATGGGGCTGTAGCCCAGCAGAGTCTTGAACTTATTGTGTAGTTGAGGAATACCTTGGATTTCTTTCTCTATAGTCCAATTGCTGAGATCATAGGTGCACATCACCAGGCAGTAGGTTTGAACCCAGGCTTCATGCATGCTAGGCAAGCACTAGACTCTCTGAGCTATATTGCAGCCGTTTCCCTCTTTCTCTCTAGTACCACTACTTTGCTGGCGCTCAAAGCACACACTGGTTCTTTTTCTTCCTCTTACAGCTCAAGTTTCTTAGTTCAGATACTTCATCCAATATATTCCATTCCATTGCTCTGATGCCTCCATATTTATGTGGAAACAATTAATAGTACTTAGCAGGAAATGAAACCCTAAGGTTGTCACCCCAAGGTGCTCCCATTGATTTCCTCTAGTGTGGGGTACAGGATTACGGGCATTCTCTTCATTCATTCATTCATTCATTCATTCATTCATTCATTGAAGGTATGCAGAATATGCCTTAGTAGCCCGAAGGTTAATTGGAACAGAAGCAATTTGGGGATCCACAGCTTCAGAAGGAGCTTTTCTGGGCTTACCTTTGTAAAAGTGAAGCCTTCCCAAAGAAACCCTGACTCGTCCAGCAGGTCTAGTTATTCGAGGGTCTCGAGGGGACCTCCTCCTAAGAACCAAATGGGGGGTAGAGAGAGACGAGAACCTTGTGCGAATAACGACATGGAAACAGTCTGAGTACCATCAAGGTCCCAATGTATTAGCCAGGCCCAAGGTTTAAATGCACAAGCAAAAGGGGAAGTACTTATCAGTGTGGGGGGGGCAATAGAAATTTTTTCTTTTGGCAGCTACACGGGGAAGCAGGAACTTGGTGGTATCAGGGTGTGGTCAGGACATCAGTGATGACTTAGGGCTGGAACATTCTGTGGTTGTTCTCGGAATCTGTGTGTCGGTGGCCCGCTTTTGACCCCCTTTTCTTCTCGGGGGGAGAGGCCCAATTCAGAGATCAGGACAATTGTGTTGTCTTAATGGCTCCCAACAAAACCCAGCCTGGCTTCTGTGACAATATCAAAATTAAATCTTCACCAGGCTTCCTCCCAGTTATCCTGTGGTTGCCCTGTGACATGTAAATCCTACAGCTTTCGATCAGCAGGACTGGCCCTTTTATGCATCCCAACTATTCACAGATGATGGAGATTTTGGGATGGGCCAATTCAGAGCTCTGGATCTGGGCCTGGGGAGTAGCGGTCAGCCCACTGGCTTTCCCTTATCTGCACCTCCAGGGCAGCTCTGCAGAACTGCTCCAGCTAGGCCAACCCTGAAGTGGAAACTTAAGGGCTCTTTGGAAAGTCAGTTGTATTGGATGATGTTTTGCTGGGGCAAACACATAAGGAGTGTTTTCCGGAAGTGGACACAGGTGAAAGACTAAGGCAGATGGAATGTTTCACTGAAGCAAACACAGGCGAGAGGATGTTCTGCTAAAGCAAAAGTGTGAAAGGACATGTGATGAAGGATTCTTCTCTATCAACACACGTGCATTGGTCCTCCTTACTTTGCGTAGTTGAGCTGCATTTGTTGAGACTCCGAGGACTTGGGCTGATTGGATGCATGTGCTGAGGCAAGGCCCGTGGGGGACATGTGACGTTTGGAGGGTATAAAAAGGACTCCACAGAGTGACGGCGACAGAGCTTGGCGTGCCGGTACAGCTAGCTGAGCAACGCTTGTGGGTCTCACATCTGTGCTGATCTTCACGTCTCTGAGAGAAGCACAGCTGAGACTCCTGGTGCTCCTGCTGGTTCCTCCTGCTGACTTGTGTCAAAGCTGAGACCTGGCTATCTCTGCTAGGTTGTGTCACCACCGTTGTTGCTAATCTGACCCTACCAAATGGGACTGCTGTTGTATCTGTGAGGTGTTTTTGAGTGGATTAAGCTGCTGCTGCCTGCTGACCTGTGAGCTGAACTTCTGATTTCTAGACAACACAGATGAGAGTTGTTCCAAAGAACCCAATATTGCTGTCAGAAGAAGACAGGATCAGCTCCTCTGCTCTCATGCCCTCAGGCCAGCTCACCAACACCCAGGCCTCCAAAGCCAGCTTCTCTGTGCTGCCCAGTCAAGGCTCACTCTCCCAAGTGCTGCAGGCCAGCTCTCCTGTTCCTATATCCTTGGGACCGGCTCACCTATAACTTCACCATCAGGGTCAGCTCTCCAGAGTGCTACAGCTGGTGAGGGTCAGGGCTGGTTCTCCCATTCTCATGACTTCGGGGCCAGCTCTCCTGAGGGGTGATGGGGAAAGGTCAATACCCAGTACCCGCACAGATTTCCCACACTCTTGACATAAGACTTACTTCATTCTGAATGTCTATGATAGCTGAAATTCATACGCTGCAACCTAACCTCTGATGTGAGGGTGATTTGAGATGAGATTGAAAAACCCACAACGTGAGGACTCCCCCACGTTCTGACTCAGGAGAGGCGACACCTCAAATAACTCACGAGAAACGGTCTTGCTGCAAACTGCAAGAGGACTTTTATTTCAAGAGTGCTCTCGGGCCCACAGTCATACACCACGCAGGGGTAGCACCCTGAGTAGCTGGGTAAGGGGATATTTAAAGGAAGAAACCACAACTCAAGGAGGTGGGGAGGGCATTGTTGGAAAATACCAAAAATACCAGTTAAGAGTCACGAGGAAGTGGAAACCTTTGCATAGCGGGTTCCAGCAACAGTCAGGGTGGGTCAGGGTGACTTTTTTTGAATGAACACTCCCTGAACTGAGGAGGTGGGTGGGTGGAGGAATGTCACTATCTGTTTTATCATTAGCATGCCTTGGAGCATTGAGTCACAAAGGTCACATTCTCAAACCTGGGCCTAAAGGCCTAGAATTTTGTTTTTACGTTATACTTTTCCAAGATCTTTGGAAAGTATTAGGTCAACTGGGGTGGGGTGCATAAATGAGACTGGTCTTTGATAAAGAGGATGTAGTGAGAGTCCTTGCCTCTCCACAATTGAAGATTACTTATGAGCCCAAAGTTGAGCCCATGAAGGACTTAACCTGTCTGTGTCTTTCCAGCCTTGTCTCTTGTATTTGCTTTTCTCCTTTCCTGCTTGTCAAGACTTGGCTTTCCTTTCCAGGATTTTTTGGGGTCTTTGTTCAGCTTTAGCCTGATGATAGCCACCTTGCTGAGATGGCGCCCACTGGACAGCCTCTTCCCACTGCTGTCCTTTAATGTAGATGGGGAATTTCTGCTTGTACACCTAGACCGTTTTCCCAGTCTGCTGGCCTTTGTAGTGTCCTTGCCAACCTGAACTTCACGATCCTTTTGAGTAGGCATAAATGGGTTGTTATACTTCAGTCTCAGCTCTTGAAAAGAGGAGAAGGCATGATCCCTCCGAGTGTGAGAATGTGCATTTGAAGTGCCATTTGCCCGGTCAGAAGTCGCAAAGGGTTTGAGGTTGATTTTGGCAGCTGCATATCTAGTAATGGCCAAAAAAGGGAGGAGGTCTACCCATGGCTTCTGGTTCTGTACATTCTTTTTTCTTTTTTAAAGTCACATTCATGCCGGGCAGTGGTGGCACACGCCTTTAATCCCAGCACTTGGGAGGCAGAGGCAGGTGGATTTCTGAGTTCAAGGCCAACCTGGTCTACAAAGTGAGTTCCAGGACAGTCAGGGCTACACAGAGAAAACCTGTCTCGAAAAACAAAAAAACAAAAAACAAAAACAAAACAAAACAAAAAAGGTCACATTCATAAATGATGAAGCCAGCTCAGTAAGTGAACAGGTTCTCAAGGGAGGGAGTGAGGATTAAAGAAAGAAAAGACAACCAGACAACACTATAGCAGAACTCCAGCCAGGGTTGAAGCAGAAGCAAGTTTATTTTTTCCAGTCTGCTTTTATATCATTCTAGGTACATACAAGAATATGGTCAGTCCTAAGGCATAAACTAGTCAAGGAACAACCAAGGCATAAACAGTAAAGAACAAACAAAGCATAGACAAAGGTCCCATGATTACTGTATAGGGTCTTAATAAGACCCGACTAGATACAAAGAACACATTCCTCAGCTATAATCATCTTGAGCCTACTTCCTTGTCCTATCCCAAAGTCAAATTCCTGCCAAATTCCTAGAAGTGGCCCCCAAAGCTCTCCACACATAAGTGTGTATCTTTCCCTACTAAGATATAGCCAGGGGCCTGGAGAGATGGCTCAGCAGCTAAGAGCAGTGACTACGCTTCCAGAGGTCCTGAGTTCAATTCCTAGCAACCACATGGTAGATCACAGTCATCTATAATGGGATCCAATATCCTCTTCTGGTGTGTCTGAAGACAGCCACAGTGTACTCATAAATAAAACAAATAAATATTTTTTAAAAAAGATATAGCTAGGCACTGGCAGTACATACCTTTAATCCCAGCAGTTAGGAAGGAGTTGGGAAGCAGAAACAGGCACAACTCTGAATTTGACGTCACTCTCCTCTGTAGGGTATGTTCCATGACAGCCAGAGCCACCCAGAGAAACCCTGTCTCAAAAAACAAAACAAACACAATGTTGCATGGTATATATCTCTAATTCTGCTCCTTATTTGTATTTATTTATGAACTCCTATGCATATCTATGTATGTCATAAAATCTACTTTCCCCTTTTGCTAATCTTTTGTTAATTTATTTTGTAGGACCCCCAAACAGAAGTATGGGGGTGGGAAGAGGGAAAAGAAGGTTTTATTTTACTACAGGTTCACTCGTGTACTCAACTGTCTTATCTGTCACCCAGAGAGCAGTCTCTGAAGGGAGATTACCTTCCAGGTGCTCCTACGTGTCCTGGAAGCAAGGAGGGAATTTCCTCTAAGCACTGCCCTTTTCTTTAAGGAACTTGAAGGTGCAGGAACTATTCCCCCACAGTCTGTTCAATTCTGCTGAAATAAATTGGCCATAGATTACCAGGAGGAAAAGGCATCTGAGTTTATTTAATGTGCACATGGGTATGAGAGCCATTCAAAATATAAAGTTTAAAGAAAGGACATATGGTTGAGGTTTAAACACTTGCTTCAGAGATAAGAGGGAAATGGGGGCTGAAGGCAATTTTAGAGGGATAGAAAATGATGTATTGGCCTGGTGAACTGCTGGAAGAGTAGACAAAGCGTCTCTGGAGTTGAGGGGTGGTGTCCGGTTTTCAGACTTCTCTGGGCTCTCCATGCTTATTCATTAATGAGATTTCAAAAATAGTTGCATTTCTTTTGGGTAGGAAACTTCCCCTAGTCAGACAGAAAAACAAAACAAGCTTTTCTGTCATTTCAGGACAGAGTAGAATCAGGGTGCTGGGGAGGCAGGAGCTAGACTCTGAATCTGAAACACCCCACAGGCTCACCCGCACAGGTCTCACTTCCCGTCTTATGGAGCTATTTTTGAAGGCCTCGGAGCCTTCAGGAAGCAGGAACTGGTTTGGGGACGTGGATCATTAGGGACAGACCTTGGAGGATTGTCCCTCCCCACCATAGTTGTTTGCCTGCTCTTCTTGCTTCCTGGGCAAGGACCATGTGACAGCTGGCATCCCATGCTGACCATGCATGCCTGTCACCGCAGACAGGGAGGGCCACTTCACTCTGCCTTTCACACTGTCATCTCTTAGAACCAAGAGTCTAAGAGTCATCTCTTAGAACCAAGAGTTATTTCTGTCAGGGACTCCCTTCACACTGACATGAAAGCAGCTAGCACAAGGGGGACAGAAGGTCAGAGACCTGGCTTCTACCTCAAAGAGTACTGTGCTCAGGGCACACAAGTATGTGACTCCTGTACAACCACAGGCCAAAGTGTGGTCAGAGTGAGAAGAATAACTTGTGTCTGTGTGGATGTGGCACCTGTCAATAATAAATTTGATGGCCTATAGCTTAGGCAAGAAGTGGGAGATAGGACATCCGGGAGGCAGAAAGGATTCTGGGGTAGTGCCCAGGCATGGGAGATTTACTCAGGAAGATTTGATGAAATAGACACATGGTACTTGAGCTCACTGGTAACCAGCCATGGGGCAAAATGTAGATTAGAATAAATGGGTTATTTTAAGTTATGATCTAGTCAGAGAAGAGTCTAGTTATATGGCCAAGGTATTTGTAATTATATTTTGAGTCTGAGTCTTATTTCTGGGAGCATGGGGCGGGAAGAAAGAACCACCTAGCTTCTATAGTGCAAAATGGAGGATGACCTGCACAGGGAAGCAATTCCCATCGTTCCCTGCATTCCCCAGGAACACGTGAGAGGCTGCTTCTAGGGAATCCAGAGAGTTCTGGCAGGCACTGCAATGATGGAGGCATCCTTTAGCAAACAGTGCTGGTGTGGCTGGTCTGCTGTGCAGAGAGAATCATTCAGATCTTTCTGGCCAGCAGAATTTCCACCTGTTTCAAGTTTTTAGAGCAGGAGGATTTTTATTTGTGAAAAATGGTTTTCTTGTGCTTATCTTCTCTTTAACAGTCATTTCCCCTTTAAATGTGACACAGATGACAGAAGCGTCCCTGGTCTGAGAATAAGTAGGAGAGAGTTCATTACACATTGATGGATTCTCAATCTCTTAAGCTTATACATCCAGGGTTTCTAAATCAGAAACGGAGTGGTGATGTGGTCCTGGCACAGCCTCCCAGGCTCGGTGCCTCCCAGGCTCGGGGCAGGAAGCACACATGGGGATTCCATTTGGTTTCTGTTACTGCTGTATGGATGGCATAAGAAAAAAAAAAAAATAGGATAATGCTGCTTCTCTTTTCTGTGGTCAGGAAATTATTGTTTCTTCTAAATCCTTTTTACTGTTGATGAGACTTACTACATATCTCCATATCTCTAAGGGTCCTATTAAGTGGCCTGTGAGGGCTTGGTGGCAGAAGTCTTTTGTGACTTTCCTGGTTTGCCTCTCTGTTGCTGTGATAAAAAAAAAAAAAAAAAAAAAAAAAAACTGATCAAAAGCAAACTGGGGAGCAAAGAGTTTACTGCATCTTACTGGGAATAGCTGGTATTCTAGGGAAGCCAAGGCAGGCAGGCAGGCAGGCAGGCAGGCAGGCAGGCAGGCAGGGAGGCAGGCAGGCAGGGAGGCAGGCAGGGAGGGAGGGAGGCAGGATAGAAGGCAGGCAGGCAGGCAGGCAGGCAGGCAGGCAGGCAGGGAGGCAGGGAGGCAGGGAGGCAGGGAGGCAGGGAGGCAGGGAGGCAGGGAGGCAGGGAGGCAGGGAGGCAGGGAGGCAGGGAGGCAGGCAGGCAGGCAGGCAGGCAGGGAGGCAGGCAGGCAGGCAGGGAGGCAGGCAGGCAGGCAGGGAGGCAGGGAGGCAGGGAGGCAGGGAGGCAGGCAGGCAGGCAAGGAGGCAGGCAGGCAGGCAGGCAGCTGAATGTAGGAACTGAAGCAGAGATCTCGGGAACATTGCTTACTGGCTTAACTCCTGCTTAGCTAGATTCCTTATATAACCCAGGACCTCCTGTCCAGGGATGGCACCATTCACAGTGGGCTAGGCTCTTCTTTATCAATCAACAATCAAGAAAATGCCCCACAGACATGTCTGTAGACCCATCTGAGAGAGGTAGTCCCTTAATTGAGATTCCTTCTTTCCAGGTGTGCCAAGTTGACAGCTAAGATTAGTCATCAAAGTGACACTTACATTGTCTGTATTTCTCTACGGGAGGGTTTAGAAACTGAAGCTGGGGAAAAGGGAAGGCTTTAGGACATAGAGAAGTCAGATGAAGTGTTTGTAAACTAGACTCTTCAGCAGGAGGTAGAATGCTCAAGCCCGTGACTTAGAGATTATTTCTCTCTGATTATAATTAAAGAGACAATTAGATATTGTCAGGTATTTGGAAATATTAATGGTACTTGACTACTCAAGATAGGTCTTTTGGCCCAGTAGGAATTATACTCTTCCTTCTAGGTGCTGGGAGCCCTAGCAGAGCTCTGTTGAGATTAGGCTATGGTTTGTTTATGCCTAAAGCCCTGGGTTCCATCCCCAGAAACATACAGCCAAATTTGAGGACCCCCCCCCCTTGAAGATTCAGTCAGCAGAACTTGATTTACTCTTTGTGTATTTGTTTGTTTTTGAGACAGGGTCTCACTTTTAGCCCTGGCTGTCCTGGAACTCACTTGTAGACCAGGATGGCCTGGAGCAGAGGTCCCCCTGGCCCTGTCTCCTGAGTATTGGGATTAAAGGTGTGAGCCATCATGCCTGGCTTGATTTATTCTTTCTTGTGCTCACTGAGGTGCTAACCTTGAAAAGGCACTTGTCTCTTTTATACTGACCAATCTCTCAGTGGAAAAGCAGACCTCCCTCCCCTTCATCTCCCTGAAAAATTTGGATAACATTTGCCAGGTGTTTCTTTTTCCTTTTTTCAATTTTGCTGGATTAAAATTTGGGAGGGCAGGCATGGTGGCACAAACTTGTAGTCACAACCATTTAGGAGATAAATGTGATAAATCAACCATTTAGGTTGCAGAAGTCTCCTTTGAGTTTAGAAACTGAAGCTAGAGGAGCTGGAGGAAGTACCCAGGGAGCTGGGGGGATCTGCAACCCTATAGGTGGAACAACAATATGAACTAACCAGTACCCCCCCAACCCCCAGCTCGTGTCTCTAGCTGCATATGTATCAGAAGATGGCCTGGTTGGCCATCAGTGGAAAGAGAGGTCCATTGGTCGTGCAGACTTTTTTTCCCCTCAGTACAGGGGAA